>NW_027671777.1:0-372700 GCF_964165515.1 Mesoplodon bidens | reverse complement strand
TTGAGAAGGATGTGTGTTAGCTCTTCTCTAAATGTTTGATAGAATTCGCCTGTGAAGCCATCTGGTCCTGGGCTTTTGTTTGTTGGAAGATTTTTAATCACAGTTTCAATTTCAGTGCTTGTGTTTGGTCTATTCATATTTTCTATTTCCTCCTGATTCAGTCTTGGTAGGTTGTGCATTTCTAAGAATTTGTCCATTTCTTCCAGGTTGTCCATTTTATTGGCATAGAGTTGCTTGTAGTAATCTCTCATGATCCTTTGTATTTCTGTAGTGTCAGTTGTTACTTCTCCTTTTTCGTTTCTAATTCTATTGATTTGAGGCTTCTCCCTTCTTTTCTTGATGAGTCTGGCTAATGGTTTGTCAATTTTGTTTATCTTCTCAAAGAACCAGCTTTTAGTTTGGTTGATCTTTGCTATCGTTTCCTTCATTTCTTTTTCATTTATTTCTGATCTGATCTTTTTGATTACTTTCCTTCTGCTAACTTTGAGGGGGTTTTGTTCTTCTTTATCTAATTGCTTTAGGTTCAGTGTCAGGTTGTTTACTCGAGATGTTTCCTGTTTCTTAAGGTGGGATTGTATTGCTATAAACTTCCCCCTTAGTACTGCTTTTGCTGCGTCCCATAGGTTTTGGCTCATCGTGTCTCCATTGTCATTTGTTTCTTGGTATTTTTTAATTTCCTCTTTGATTTCTTCAGTGATCACTTCGTTATTGAGTAGTGTATTGTTTGGCCTCCATGTGTTTGTATTTTTTAAAGTTCTTTTCCTGTAATTGATGTCTAGTCTCATAGCACTGTGGTCGGAAAAGATACTTGATACAATTTCAATTTTCTTCAATTTACCAAGGCTTGATTTGTGACCCAAGATATGATCTATCCTGGAGAATGTTCCATGAGCACTTGAGGAAAATGTGTATTCTGTTGTTTTTGGATGGAATGTCCTATAAATATCAACTAAGTCCATGTTGTTTAATGTATCATTTAAAGCTTGTGTTTCCTTATTTATATTCAGTTTGGATAATCTGTCCATTGGTGAAAGTGGGGTGTTAAAGTCCCCTACTATGATTGTGTTACTGTCGATTTCCCCTTTTATGGCTGTTAGTATTTGCCTTATGTATTGAGGTGCTCCTATGTTGGGTGCATAAATATTTACAATTGTTATATCTTCTTCTTGGTTTGATGCCTTTATCGTTATGTAGTGTCCTTCTTTGTCTCTTCTAATAGTCTTTATTTTAAAGTCTATTTTGTCTGATATAAGAATTGCTACTCCAGCTTTCTTTTGATTTCTATTTGCATGGAATATCTTTTTCCATCCCCTTACTTTCAGTCTGTATGTGTCTCTAGGTCTGAAGTGGGTCTCTTGTATACAGCATATATATGGGTCTTGTTTTTGTATCCATTCAGCCAATCTGTGTCTTTTGGTGGGAGCATTTAGTCCATTTACCTTTAAGGTAATTATTGATATGTATGTTCCTATTCTCATTTCCTTAATTGTTTTTGGTTCGTTATTGTAGGTATTTTCCTTCTCTTGTGTTACTTGCCTAGAGAATTTCCTTTACCATTTGTTGTAAAGCTGGTTTGGTGGTGCTGAACTCTCTCAGCTTTTGCTTGTCTGTAAAGGATTTAATTTCTCCATCAAATCTGAATGAGATCCTTGCTGGGTAGAGTAATCTTGGTTGCACTTTTTTCTCTTTCATCACTTTAATATGTCCTGCCACTCCCTTCTGGCTTGTAGAGTTTCTGCTGAGAGATCAGCTGTTAACCTGATGGGGATTCCCTTGTGTGTTATTTGTTGTTTTTCCCTTGCTGCTTTTAATATGATTTCTTTTTGTTTAATTTTCAACAGTTTGATTAATATGTGTCTTGGCGTATTTCTCCTTGGATTTATTCTGTATGGGACTCTCTGTGCCTCCTGGACTTGATTAACTATTTCCTTTCCCATATTAGGGAAGTTTTCAACTATAATCTCTTCAAATATTTTCTCAGTCCCTTTCTTTTTCTCTTCTCCTTCTGGAACCCCTATAATTCGAATGTTGGTGTGTTTAATCTTGTCCCAGAGGTCTCTGAGACTGTCCTCTGTTCTTTTCATTCTTTTTTCTTTATTCTGCTCTGAAGTAGTTATTTACACTATTTTATCTTCCACCTCACTTATCCGTTCTTCTGCCTCAGTTATTCTGCTATTGATCCCATCTAGAGTATTTTTCATTTCATTTATTGTATTTTTAATCGATGCTTGATTCATCTTTAGTTCTTCTAGGTCCTTGTTAACTGTGTCTTGCATTTTGTCTATTCTATTTCCAAGATTTTGGATCTTGGAAATAGAATCTTGGATCAGCTTTACTATCCTTATTCTGAATTCTTTTTCAGGTAGACTGACTATTACCTCTTCATTTGTTAGGTCTGGTAGGTTTTTATCTTGCTCCTTCACCTGCTGTGTGTTTTTCTGTCTTCTCATTTTGCTTATGTTACTGTGTTTGGGGTCTCCTTTTTGCAGGCTGCAGATTCGTAGTTCCTGTTGTTTTTGGTGTCTGTCCCCAGTGGCTAAGGTTGTTTCAGTACGTTGTGTAGGCTTCGCGGTGGGGGGGACTAATGCCTGTGTTCTGGTGGTTGAGACTCGATCTTGTCTTTCTGGTGGACAGGTCCACGTCTGGTGATGTGTTATGGGGTGCCTGTGGCCTTATTATGTTTTTAGGCAGCCTCTCTGCTAATGGGTGGGGTTGTGTTCCTGCCTTGCTAGTTGCTTGGCATAGGGTAACCAGCACTGTAGCTTGCTGGTCGTTGACTGAAGCTGGGTGCTGGTGCTGAGATGGAGATCTCTGGGAAATTTTCGCTGCTTGATATTATGTGGAGCTGGAAGGTCTCTTGTGGACCCGTGTCCTGAAGTTGGCTCTCCCACTTCAGAGGCACAGCACTGACTCCGGGCTGCAGCACCAAGAGCCTTTCTTCTACACGGCTCAGAATATAAGGGAGAAAAAGTAGAAAGAAAGAATTAGTAGAAGAAAGAAAGAGAGAGGGAAAGAAAGGAAGAAGAGAAGAAAGGAAGGAAGGAAGGAAGAAAGAAAGAAAGGAGGGAGGGAGGGAGGAAGGTTGGAAACAAAGAAAGAAAGAGAGGAGGGAGGGAGAGAGGAATGAAAGCAAAAGGAAGAGTGAATGGAAGAATGGAAGGGAGGGAGGGAGGAAAGAAAGAAAGAAAGACAGGAGGGAGGGAGGGAGGAAGGAAAGAAAAAGAAAGTGGAAAGAAGAAAGTTGGGAGGGAGGGAGGGAGGAAAGAAAAAGAAGGAAAGGAGGAGTGGAAGGTGGGAGGGAGGAAGGGAAGGTATGAAAAAAAAAGAAAGAGCAGGTAAACAAAATAGAATAAAGTATGAAATATAGTGGCATTATTAAAATTAAAAAGTAATTATTGAAAAAAAAAACGGACAGATAGAACCCTGCGACATATGGTGGAAAGAAAGCTATACAGAGAGACTCTTGCACAGAAGATTACACATACACATTCACAAAAAGCGAGCAGGGGGAAAAATAAAAAATCTTGCTCTCCAAGTCCACCTCCTCAATTTGGGATAATTTGTTGTAAAAAGCGGAAAAGGGCGAGAAGTCTGAAATCTTTCTCTCTAAGTCCACCTCCTTAATTTGGGATAATTCGTTGTAAAAAGAGGAAAAGGGGGGAAAGTCTTAAATCTTGTCCTCAAAGTCCACTTCCTCAATTTGGGATGATTTGCTGTCCATTTATGCACTCCACAGACGCAGGGCACATCAAATGGGCCGTGGAGCTTTAATCCGCTGCCTCCGAGGCTGCACAGAGAGATTTCCCTGTCTCTGCTCTCACAGCTCCCAGGTCTCAGCCTTGGACCTGGCCCCGCCTCTGCACGTAGGTCGCCGGAGGGGGTCCGTTCTTCGCTCAGACAGGATGGGTTTAAAGGAGCCGCTGATTAGGGGCCTCTGGCTCACTCAGGCAGAGGGGAGGGAGGGGCGCGCAGTGTGGGGCGGGCCTGCGGCGGCAGAGGCCGACATGAGGTTGCAGCAGTCCGAGGCGCTCCGTGCGCTTTCCCGGGAAAGCCGTCCCCAGGTCCTGGGACCCCGGCAGTGGCGGGGTGCACAGGCCCCCCAGAAGGCAGGGCGGACAGTGACCCACGCTCACACACAGGCCCCGCGGCGGGGGCGGCAGCAGCAGCCCCAGCGTCCCACGCCCGTCTCCGAGGTCTGCGCTTTTAGCCGTGGCTCGCGCCTCTCTCCGGCACTTCCCCAAGCAGCCCTCTTAATGCCCTCTCCTCGCACACCAGGAAACAAAAGGGAAAAATGTCTCTTGCCACTTCGGCAGCTCCAGAACCTTTCCCCAGACTCCCTCCGGGCTAGCCGTGGTGCACTAACCCCTTCAGGCTCTCTTCCTGCCGCCAACCCCAGTCCTCTCCCTGCGCTCCAACTGAAAGCCCATACCCGAGCCTCAGCTCCCAGCCCCGCCCACCCCGGCGGCCAAGCAGACAAGCCTCTCAGGCTGGTGTGTGCCTGAGCGCACCTATCCTCTGTGCCAGAATCTCTCTGCTTTGCCCTCCACACCCCTGTTGCTGTGCTCTCCTCCGCTACTCCGAAGCTTTCCACCTCCGCCACCTGCAGTCTCCGCCCGCGAAGGGGCTTGTAGTGTGTGGAAATCTTTCCTCCTTCACGGTTCCCTCCCACTGGTGCAGGTCCCGTCCCTATCCTATTGTCTCTGTTTATTCTTTTTTTCTTTTGCCCTACCCAGGTATGTGGGGAGTTTCTTGCCTTTGGGGGGGTCTGAGGTCTTCTGTCAGCGTTCAGTAGGTGTTCTGTAGGAGTTGCTCCACGTGTAGATGAATTTCTGATGTATCTGTGGGGAGGAAGGTGATCTCCATGTCTTACTCTTCCGCCATCTTCCTCCATGTCCTGTAATTATTTCTGTATGCATCTGTCTGTGTACATAACATAAACATGACCTCATAGTAATGTCTCTGACTAATCCAGCTTCCCCCTTTGCTTATTTATAACTTCTTTCTTGGACACTGAGAAACCAGGCTCTCATTACCCATAGTTTATTTACTCACTTATTCAACCCCAATATATATGTATAGTAATTTCAAAATTGCTACCCTGTACCCCTGTGTGAAACAAGTATACCTACCAGAGTACAGCATTTATGGACAGTTCCTTTGGTCTTCAGCCTTACAGTTCTCAGTTGAAACAGTATTTTGCAAAGTGACTTAGGTCAGTTACATGTTTTTCCCCACTACCTTCAGTGAGGTTATGTCATGTAATCTTAATATAGTTATATTCATTTGTTTCAGCCTGCATTCCACCCTGGGATTTTCCAGCATCCTGGATATTTTTTAAAATTTGTATCCATTAAAGTTTCCTCATTGTGATGTATGGTCCAATAGTTTTTGACAAATGCTTGGAGTATATCCATCACCCCAGTACCATGCAGAAGAGTTCCATCACCTCACAGCTCCTCCATGAGTCTCCTTGTGTTTCATTCCTCCTACTCCCTCAACCTTTGGCAACCACTGACCTAATTTCCGTCCCTACAGTTTTGTATGGCCTGGATTTTTTTATAGCAACATTTTTTATTAGACATTAAAATTGCTGGTAAGCAGAGGTTCTTTTACTTTGTGTTTGAAGTTAGTTGATACCAGGTTTCAAGTCCAGCCCTGACACTTACATTGCCCTGATTCTCAATTTTCTCATCTGTAAATGAGTATAAAAAAATAGTCCTAGCCTCATGGGGGTTCTATGGAGGACTCAAGAAGATAACAGTTGTTGGCACAGTGCCGGGCACATAGTAAGTAATCAATAAACTTGATGATAATAATACTTTATATTCGCTATCCTCATCATCACCATGGTGGGATATGAAAAAAGAATATTAAAGAGGCCAGGAAATGCTGCCGTCTTGTGTTGCTGGTGGCCATAAGAATGTACACATGGGCCCTTCCCTACAGCGGATGGAAAGAAGGCAGAGAGGATGTGACTGTAGCAGGGCAGGATGGATCCTCGGCAAGTCCTCCTCTGGTGTTTGTGGTGCCTGTGTGTATTATCCGGGTTGATCCTGGAGTTAGTTACGGCTTCCTGAGGAGACAGAATCATCTGTCTGTTATTCAAAAATTGCCCTAGGCAGGGAGATTTTAGGGCTTCATTTTGGCTTTTCTCCTCCCCAGGAATCTTTTTTTCACTGAGGTGATATTACAACATGGAAAGAACTTTAAAGAAGTAAATCACTGTAATCCCTACACCCAAGTGGGTTGATGTTTTGGTAGTTGCTGCCATACCACGCCTGCACATTTACACATATGTAAACATTATTTATTGTATCATAAACATATTTCCTTGTTGCTACATAGTCTTCATAATGATTTTTGATGAAGATATGACAGTTTCATGAAGGGGATTCACCATCCTTCACTAAAGTACTCCCACTGTTTTGCGGCACAACTTCATGAATATCATTTTGTTGCTCCTGATGATTTATTTCCTTGGGATATACTCCCTAGAGTAGGAATTTTCTGTCAAAGGATAGGAATGTCTTTGTGGCTTTATCTGTAGCACTTTGCAGAAATAAAACTTTACATCCTTTTTTATATATTAATCTATATTTCATCAAAATACAGCTGTTCAGGGATGTGATCAAATATCTGGTGAAGAGTTGGAGACTAATGCTTCAAAGATCATTGATAAATTTATCATCTGACCATGTAATGCTTTTTTGAAACCATGATTTTCTCTGATTAGATTTCTCTCAACTCTTGTCCCCCCAACTCCAAGTTCTCCTTCTTACTACTTCTGGAGGGAACACACCCAGAGTCTCCTGTCATTTCTCAGAAACTCATTCTTTATTTACTTTTGGAGTCAGGACTTGTTTGCATATGTAAAACCAGGACCATATTGTTTGCAGACGCTAGGGTTGCTGCCAGATAATTGAATGTATACAGTTGAGGCTTTTGAATCATTTTTACAAACCAGGACACAAAAGAATATTTTCTTAGAATTAAAAAAAATAATAAAGGCATGGAAATAAAGATCATGGGACTGGGTTTCTAATACAGACATTTCACTTTGTGTTCCTAGTAGGGGCGTTCCAACTCCAGAGTTGGTGGTGGGGGTGGGGGGTGGGGGAGAGGATAGAGGACTAAGATAAAGTTTTGCAGATTCACTATCTAATCCAGAAAAAACAAATGCATAAAAGGAGTTAGAATAAATAACGAAACAAAAACTCAATCAGTTATTTATGATCCCATCTACTAGCATCAACAATACGTTTTTTCGTTTCTTGAATAGTTTTCAGTTTAGTTTTTGTTTGAAGATAAGGGTAGCTTCAAAGTAATTGTATTTCCTATCAGTAATTGATAAAGCCCCTTCCCCTTAGGGGAGCGCCCATATGTGATAGCAGTTGTTGAAAGCGAATTGTTTTTTAGCATTAAATGCTTTTGTTATTTAAAAAAAAAGAAATTAGCGTAGCTTCTAGTGTTTCTAGAAATGATAAAAACAGCTGAGAGCTTCTCACACAAATTGACTGGCTGAAATTAGAAGGCTGGAGTCTTTTTCCAAGTGAATTTTGAAATCTGTAATTGTACCTGCCAGTATAATGGGGGAAAAGTGAGTTCCGAGGTCCTGCTCACACCTGCATTGCAGGCACCTACTGCAGCATTCCAGTACAGTGAGGATGGGCATGGCTTGGATGCTCCAGACTCCAGTGCACATGGCCTGGGGTTGGGTGGGGGTGGGGGTGGTATCTGCTACTGCTGTGTCTCACCCGCCTGGTAGGAACCTGTGGCAGCTGCGGGGTGTACCTATGGAGGCCCAGGGCCAGCACAGACTGCTTGCAGGGTGGCTCTGGTCCCGGTGGGCAGTTCTAGGGAAGAGTGCCCCAGGCTTAAGCAGGAGTGAGTGGCAGGTGTGGGTCTGGACAGGAACTGAGATTCCAGGGCCAAGAGGCCTAGCCAGGTGCTGATTTCTGGGACAAACCAAGGCCTTGGGGGGTTTAAGAGGTATGGGGGGGATAGAAAAGTTCTGTTGTGGTACTGCTTTCACAAACACCTCCACCACAAGGTTCCAAATCGTACATCCTCCAGTTCTCTAAATCCTTGGCCTTAACTCCATCTCTTGTCAGTATCAGCCTCTGTGGCCCATCTGGAAATTGAGGGCAAGGCTGGCAGATTGGAGTGGCGGTGGAACTTGGAAGTACTTTGCAGGGGCCAGAGCCTCCCCTGGTTACATTTTTTATTTCAGGCTCCTGGTCCTGGGCTGTTCAGCCCATTCTTATTTATTTATTTATTTTCTTATTTATTTATTTATTCATTTATTTATTCATTCATGGCCATGCCGCACGGCTTCTGCGATCCTAGTTCCCTGCCCAGTGACTGAACCCAGGCCCTCGGCATTTAGTCCGTTATAACCACTGGATCTCCAGGGAATTCCCTGTTCAGCCTTTCTTATGTGAAGATCCCAGGCTTGGTGATCAAGGGCTCAAGACTGGGAGTGCCTTCTCACCTCCTCTAAAACAGTGATTCGAAAATTACATTTTTTTGTTTGTTGTGCTATTTTCCAGGTGTTTGTATTTGCATTTTTACTATGTTTTTTATTGAGAAAAATTACATTTTTAGGTTTGAACCTTAAGTAACCCTTTTAGTGGTAGTATGCATTTTTAACTCAAGTTAACACATTTGGGATTTGCTTTGTTTTGCATTTAGGAAGATTTTTTGTTTTTTGTTTTTGTTTTGTTTTTCCCTTGGGAAAGGTTAATACTTTGTATATTCTTGTCAGGACTCAAGTCTTGGCTAGTTTGGGGATTATGGGCCAATTGCTTCACTCCCTTAAACCTAGATTTGGGATTGCGGATTAATTTCTTATTTTTTCCAACTTTGTATCACCTGTCTGTGAGGCAGGGACAATAATTCATGCCCCAGAGGTTACCCGAGTGTCACATAAGGTGATGATTATGCCAGGGCTGTACTGTGAGTTGTCATAATAGCAGAGCTGTGACTTTTGACTGCATTTCTGTGTTAGTTCTTTTCCCTTCACCAAAATCTAGCACAGGGCTGGGCATGTGTAGAGATTCTTGTTAAATTCTACTGATCTAAATTTTCTAGGCCAAGGATCCCCACTGGTAAGAAGAAAGGAAAATGTCATCACGGTGGATTAGCCCTGGACCATTGGGTCTGAAGCCAGTGGGCTGGGAGGGGCTGCAGCCAAGGGGCCTCTGGGGCTTCCTGGGGTTGGATAGGGGTGGTCTCCGGAGCAGGGAAAGATGTTCAAGAGCGAGTTTTGATTGGCCCTACCTGGCCTCTCTCTGCTCTGCCCTTCTATCTTCACGCCAGGGACTACCGGATCCCTTTGTCATTCCTGGATTTGTATTTAAAAATGTTGTTAACAAAGCTGAAACCTGTCATCTTCTATTCAGGGACTCCCAAGTAATTGCTTAATGTTTATTTCTGTTTCTCCTCCCATTCTAAAACTGCCTGTAGAATTTAATGACCTTTACAAAACTGTTCTTGAAAGCACCAACACCACCACTGTAGATCTTTCAAATATGTTGTTTTTGCTGTTTTTCCACTTCTACCCCTCTCCGCTCCAAAACTCATCCGTATTTTCCCACCTTTTCTTCCTGATTCAGAAGATGGAGGGACCAGTCAAGCTCCGGACAGTTCGAGAAGCACCGATGGACTGTGTCTGTCCCCCAGGTAAGTGGATGTTCGATCGTTGCTGGCTCCTGACTTCCATAGGCCTGGTCTTCTCTCTCCTGGCTACCCGAAACTGCCAAGGCCATGGTCAAGAGAATCACCATGGGTTTCAGGCTGTCTGTGGTACCTTGTGGACTGTCCTGGAGCCTTTCTTCCTACATCATCTTCCCTGGTAGGTGTGTTGTTAAAGATTCTGGCAAAATTAACTGACTTGGTTTTATGAGGCTGATGGTATTGGTGGAGGACCTAAGAAATTCTTCGGGATGACTTACAATAAATTCTTAGATGCTAGGAAAGTAGCAGCCATCCCCTTCTAAAGATGGAGAAACAGACATGAACCAACCAAACAGTGTTAACATTGTGACCCTAGCTCTGTTTCGAATGTGAGCGGTGGTGGGTAGAGGAATAATCTGGCAAATATAGTTTTTTTTTTGGTTTTCATTTCTTTGGTGGAGGTAGAGGAAAGGAGCAGGAAACATGGTCTGATTTGTTCAAATAATCATGTGTCTTGGGTTTTGATGGTGTAGACCAGGACAGCTGCGACTAGAATTGAGGATTTGTTGGTTTCTAACCCATGTGGCTCAAATCCTTGTTCATATTGGTCTTCCAGTTGTCCTCATTGGAACTTTGCACATATTATGACTGAGAATTTAGGGGTGTAGTCTCAGCGCCACTGTTTTCAGGGTTAGAATTATCCTCTCATAGAACAGTATGTAATACCAGTGAATGAGTGGAAAATTGTAACAATTCCCAGATGACCCACCATGCCGGCCGAGGTGAGAGAACATGGGAGCTGGACCCAGGGGCCCTGTTCCTTGCTGTCATGCCTTCCATTAGCCAAGTTGTCTGGCATTTCTGAAACCACTTCACCTGGTCCAGAAACCAAGCTTACTGATGGTTAACATCTCGAGATTGAGAGATGCCCTGAGATTTGTGCAAAGATGGACCCATGGTGTGAAAATTCAGTCTCTGGGGCCCCAGTGGAAGAGGATTTTACAGTCGAGCTTGAGTTAGCCTTTCATAGGAACTCTGAGGTTTTAATAGGAGGGAAAAGGACATGATAAGTAATGACATCATGAGCAGATCAGGAAGTCAGAAATTGCGATTCAATGGAGGAAAAATATTTAGTTCCACCAATGAAGTTTTGGCTGATCTGCAAAATGTATAAAACAATTCTTCCTTTTCTCCCCTGTTCTTTCTTTCTCAGTATTGAATGGTTGTAAATTCATATGAGTTATGTAGATGAGTGTTTTTAAAACTGGGAGTCACTGGACATTCCCTGGCAGTCCAGTGGTTAGGACTCTACACTCTCACTGCCAAGGCCCTGGGTTCAATCCCTGGTTGGGGAACTAAGATCCCAGAAGCCGAGCGGTGGGCCAAAGAAACAAACAAACCGGGGAGTCACAACACCTTTATGAGACATGAAATCAGTTATGTGGGTTGCAGCCAGCATTCTGAAATTTTGAACTAGCAGAGACTACAATAAAAAATATTGGAGTGAAGTTTTTGTGTCAGCCATTTATATTTGTAAATGGCAGTGTGAAACGGGTTCCTTGCTATGGGTTGCTGACTGAAAGTTTGAAAACCACCAATACAGATGATAGATGGAGAGGGAGGAGGTGGCAGTGAGGGGACATGGAGCTCCTGAATAAACCCAGACCAGGTCCAAATCTTGGTCAGGCACTTACTGTTTGTGTTAATAAATGATATCAATACTGGAGTGGGCTCTGTAGGCTTTTTGATGTCGTGGAGGAAATACAAAGCCCAGGACCTGGAGATAGTCTTGTGTGTGTCTTCCCTCGAGGTCTCTTGACCCACCAGGAGAGGTGTCAAGAAGGCCTCTGGGATGACCATGGAAGCCAAAATCCTGGTCAGAACCCTCAGTTCCACTGAGAGGAGGGAAGGTGACCTGCCGTCCTCTCTGGAGGCGCCCATCAGTCAGTGCTGTGCTGTCGTTGTCCGAGGGTCTTGTGGCTGTCATCAGGCTGTCCTGGCAGGTATGGTCAGTGTGGCCCAGGGGGTGTAGCAGCCTCTGCCAGGCCCCAGTGCACACCCATGTCCACATCTTCTCTTCCTCTCCTGTCACCTTGAGCTGGAGAACTCACTTGAGCACTTTAGACTAGAGCCCTTTATCAGTGCAAAACCACATAGGCTGGCACATTCTCCTCTGCCATAAAAAGCACAGAGGGCTTTTTCTCCAACACCAGAAGCCTTAACTCATTCCCTTTCTCCCTGGCTCTGATCTGCCCTGCAGACTTTTGGAGTCTGGACATGCAGACCACCCTCTTTTGAGATACCCCATCTCATCTGAGATACCCGCAGATCCCCCTAGCCCAGTTCCTTCCCACGGCCCAGAGGACAGTGTAATCTTTTGTCAGATCCTAGGATGCAGCAAGACAGATAAGCGAGGCCAAAGAAGGGGGCGGCTCTTCTGTGTGTGTTACCCATTGTGAAGTGGGTGCGGGGAGCTCTGAGGCTGAAGGGAGGGGCAGGCTTCGGGCTGGAAGGTCAAGATTCTTCTCTTGCTGGAGTCAGTGGTGGGAGGACTGGCAGAGCTGTGCTCTGAACTAGCCCTGTGACCTCAGGCAAGTGAGAGGCCCTTGAACCTTGAACTCCTTGTCTATAAAATGGTATAGTGAGTTGAATTGTGTCCCCCACCCCCCAAAAGATATGTCCCAGTCCTAACCCCTGGTATTTGTAAATGTGGCCTTCTGTGGAAATAGGGTCTTTGCAGACATTTTTTTTTTTTGCGGTACGTGGGCCTCTCACTGTTGTGGCCTCTCCCGTTGCGGAGCACAGGCTCCAGACACGCAGGCTTAGTGGCCATGGCTCAAGGGTCCAGCCGCTCCATACGGCATGTGGGATCTTCCCGGACCAGCGCACGAACCTGCGTCCCCTGCATCAGAAGGCGGACTCTCAACCACTGCGCCACCAGGGAAGCCCTGCAGACATAATTAATTTAAGGATCTTGGGATGAGATCATCCAGGGTTTAGGGTAGGCCCTAAATCCAATGATGAGTGTCCTTCTAAGAGTCAGAGGTAAGAGATTTGAAAGACAGAAACACCAAGAGGAGAAGGCCATGGGAAGAAAGAGGCAGAGGCCAGAGTGATGCATCTATAAACCTAAGAACACCCAGGATTGCCGGCAGCCACCGAAGCTGAAGAGGGGCATGGAAGGGATTCTCCTTAAGAGCTTTCAGAAGGAACGAGCCCTGCCAACATCTTGGTTTTGGACTTCTGGCCTCCAGAATTGTGAGACAATAGGTTTCTGTCATGTTAAGTCACCTATGCTGTGGTCATTTGTTGTGGCAGCCTTAGGAAACTAAAATAAATGGGACCATTAATCACCCTAATTATAAGGTTGCTGTGATACTCAAAATTTGGGGGACATAGGAACTTCCTACACCACCAGGTCTGAATCACGTGTGTGGGGCTGCCACCTGGGAGCCCCCTCATGCTGCTCTTCCTCATACACCTGCCTCAAAGGAGACTTCTCTTCCTTCAGCGGAGAACTCAGGGCTGTAGATTCATGTGGCTTACCCTTGTCCCTGGGAATTCCAACGTCTTCTATTCTTATTACATATGTACTTATTGTTTTAAAATGTGTTTAAAGTTTTAAAATGTTTTTTTTTGAATAGGAAATAATATGTGATGAAAGATTCAAGTTCTACAGAAGATTACATGTGAAAACTAATTCCCCTCCCCTCCTCTTCTCCGGTTCTCCTGCTCCTCTTTCCAGGGGCCCTTTACCCTTCTGCTGATGTCCTTCTGAGGAGTCCTTTCCAATAGAACTTTCTGTGATGATGGAAATATTCTATCTCTCTGCTAATCGAGCAGCCACTACTAGCCATGTGGGGCTACCGAGCCTCTGAAACATGGCTAGTGCAACTGACAAACTGAATTTAAAATTTTTGTTTAATTTAGAATGGATTAACAGCAAGGTCCTAATGTGTAGCACAGGGAACTATATTCAATATCCTGTGATAGACCATAATGGAAAAGAATATAAAAAAAGAGTGTATGCTGTATAACTGAGTCACTCTGCTCTACAGCAGAGATTGGCACAAATTAGTAAATCAACTACACTTCAATAAAAAAAATTTGTTTAATCTTAATTTAAATTGCCAAGTGTGGCTGGTGGCTATGGTGTAGGACAGTTTTTTGAGATTTTTGAGGTCATTTAATTACATTTCATTGAGAAGCTCCCTTCCTGGTTGTACACAAATGGTATATGTTGTTGTCCCGGTGTTGCTTTCTCGGTTTGCAGTTTCCCTCTGAGGTGGTCTGAATCATTCCATGTATCAGAAAGCAGGTGTTACCTTGTTTTGGGTTAAAAGACAAAATCCTGTTGGGCTGTCCTGTGAGGTACCTGGCCAGTCCCCACCCCAAGGCCGTTTGAATTGTTTCCCATCCTGTGTTCTTACAGACTGTCCTTCAGGGAACTGTTGGAGGGAAGGAGAACTGTTTTCTTGCCCCGTTCCCTGCCTTCCTCATGCTCTGTACTGAAGCCCATCATGAAGCAGGCACTGCTGCAGGGCTTTGGGTCACTGGGCTGAAAGGATAGGAGCCCTCAGTCTGGGGCACCACACCAGAGCAACAATTCTAGAATGTTGCAGGGGGTGTCCCCGAAGTCTGCTCCGTTGGAGACTCGGGCATGACCCAGTCCCCATTGTGCTGTGAACATGTGAGCATCCCAAGGGATGGGTCGGGGCCAGCACCCTGGAGCCTGAGAGGTTTGGATTTGACTCTGCTGCTTAAACAGCTGCGGAGTGGGCACATCCTGCACATCCTGGAGATATGGGCCATTCTGGTGTAAAAGCTCCTTATGTTAACTAAGTCTTTTAATTATGTTAATAAAATAAACAAACGAATAGGAAACTTATTAGCTTACACAACTGGAATAGAGAGGTCAGAGGTACAGCCAGTTTCAGGTATGTCTGGGCTCAGGGGTCTCTGTCTGCCTCTCAGCTCTTCCCTGAGTCATTTTCAGACACTGTCTCCTTGGGGTGGGAAAGTGGCCACCAATAGCCCCAGCAGTATATCAGACCTTCCCAGCAACCCCAGCAGATAGAGAACTCCCCTTTCTCAAAGGTGTCAGCATTAGGGAATGGGGAGTGTTATGGGCTGAATTGTATCCCCCTCCAAGTTCATATGTTGAAGTCTTAACCCCCACCTAGTACCTCAGAATGTGACTGTATTTGAGACAGGGTCTTTAAAGAGGTAAATAAGGTAAAGTGAGGCCATTAGGGTGGGCCCTCATCCACTATGACTGTTGTCCTTATAAGAAGAGATTAGGACACAGACACACACAGAGGGAAGATGACATGAAGCCAGGGGGAGAGGCCTCAGAAGAAACCAACCCTGCTGACACCTTGATCTCTGACTTATAACCTCCAGAATTGTGAGAAAATAGATTTCTGTTGTTTAAGCCACCCAAACTATGGTACTTAGTTTTGGCAGGCCAAGCAGACGAATACAGAGAGTTATTGTTGCTGGGTACAGAGTTTCTGTCTGGAAAGATGGGAAAGTTCTGGAAAATGGATAGTGACGATGGTTATACAACATTGTGAAGGTACTAAATACCATGAAATTCTGCACTTTTAAATGGTGAAAATGGTATTTAAATTTTGTCTGTATTTTACTGTGATTGAAGAAAGAAGTCCCAGCATTGACCCTGATTTGCCTGTCTTGGGGCAGATGCCTCTCCCTGTACAAATTGCTGTTCCTGGAGGATGGGACACATTGATTGGCCAGGTGTGGGTCATGTGAATGGTCTTGGACACAGAGGGAGGCCGTTGTGGGGGAGGGTTGACACTACCAGAATCATGTAGACTGAGAGTGGGGGAGGGTGTTTACCTCAAAAAAAGTAGGGTGCTATTCCCAGAAAACGAGAAAAGGGATGCAGCTGGGCAGACATAAATACTAGATGACCACTTCAGTCCGGCTCTGGGGGCA
Organism: Mesoplodon bidens; assembly: GCF_964165515.1. Classification (NCBI taxonomy): domain Eukaryota; kingdom Metazoa; phylum Chordata; class Mammalia; order Artiodactyla; family Ziphiidae; genus Mesoplodon; species Mesoplodon bidens. The sequence continues at coordinate 357,064 of NW_027671777.1, read as the reverse complement.
GCTGTCCAGACATGTCCAGGTGATCCTAAGCGGGGACTACAGACAGACCCTGAGTTTGACCAGAGGCTTGCCTCCACTTCAAGCACATAAGTCTCTTCCCTCTGTTGAGCTGGTCCAACAGACAGTGCAGCTCAGTGATTAAGCACTTGAATTTTGGATCCAGACTGCCTGATTCAAATTCTTTGTCCCAGATTTCCTTGGTGGCACAGTGGTTGGGAATCTGCTTGCCAATACAGGGGACACAGGTTCGATCCCTGGCCCAGGAAGATCCCACATGCCACGGAGCAACTAAGCCCGTGCACCACAACTCCTGAGCCTGTGCTCTAGAGCCCATGGGCCACAACTACTGAGCCCGTGTGCCACAGCTACTCAAGCCTGTGCGCGTAGAGCCTATGCTCTGCAACAAGAGAAGCCACTTCAATGAGAAGCCTGCACACCTGAACGAAAAGTAGCCCCTGCTCGCTGCAACTAGAGAAAGCCCACATGCAGCAATGAAAACCTGATGCAGCCAAAAATAAATAAAATAAATAAATTAAAAAACAAAAAACAAATTCTTTGTCCCTTACCAACTCCATGACCTCGAACTTATCCTCCCTGTGCCTCAGTTTCTCATCTGTGAAGCGGGATTTCTAATAGTTCCCACCTCATAGAATCGTGCGAGGATTGAATGAGCTTGTAGAGAGTTTGTAACAGGACCTGGCACTGCTTCCTGAAAGTGAGTTAGTGGTTACCAGGAACCCAGATCCTTTGCCCCCAGGCCAGTCCAGACTCACTGTGTGCAGCCTCTTACCTTCCTGATTGTTGCCAGGGCTGCCAGAGAGGTAGGGACGAGGCGATTCAGAGTTGGCTGTTGGCTGGGAATATCCTGGAGGGAACGAGCAAAGGCCTGACAGACTTCCATGGCACGTTCTTCTGGGATGTGGGTGAGAAAATGCTGGTGACAGAGCCCAGAAGTGAGGGAACCGGAAAGGAAAAGAAAACGTGTGGCCTGTGAACTCTCGTCATCCACTAACGGCATCCGGAAGGCCTCATCATGCAAAGCCTGCGGCTCCGCCCTTTTGCACAGTTTGCACTGGTTTCTAACTGGGCTCAACCTGCCCTGGAGAGTATGAAGAACTTTTCAGAAAAACAGTAATACTTTTCATTTCCTTTCTGTGCCTTTTTGTGTTCTTGCATAATATCCCAGAGGCATGGCGTGTGGTTTCCAAATGATAGGGACTGTGCTTGCAGTGTAGGGTGACTTTCCAGAAATTAATAAACAGATTTATCAGAGTTAGAAGTTCGCTGCTCTGTGAAAATGTTTGGAAGTTTGAGCAGAGGAGTGAAACTCTGCGGTAGGAGGACATGAAGTACAATGTGGAAATGATACAGAACCTGATACATTTCAGTGACAGTTTATGGCAAATGTCGCAGAGTGGAACAGAAATGGTCAGTTACTCTATTCAGCCTGTTTACTGTATTTGTAGGTTTAGGAATTTGCTTAGGGCAGCAGGGTGGGGGTTGGGGTACTTTCTTACTACGTTGAAGCAAAAAATGGTTATCCTACTTTGAGTTATTTCTTATTTGTGGATTTTTTTAATGATACTTTTTTTAATGTGTTAAATGCTAGTTGACTTGCGTTCATGGTAAAACTAAGTAGCTTAATGACAGTTTATCCCATTATGTCAGACTGTACAAAGTTGAAGAAGATAATTTGTGTGTCTGATTTTTTTGACCAGAATTCTCTGGAGAATTCATTCATTCATTCATACATTCATCTCTCTCTACCCTATTTTGTGCTTCTCCTGTGGGTGACATTGACTAAGATTGTTAGAGGAATTGCATACCCAGTTGTTAGAGCATGATGACACACATACAGGAGCCATGATATATAGAGAATGGGAAGAATCCTAAAAAAAAAGTCCCACAGAAATTGAAAGGAGGGAGAGATCACCTCAGATCAAGGAGGCCTGGGTGGGGGAAGATGATAGTTCGGCAGGGTTTTGAAGACTGGTTGGCATCTTAGCCAGCTGGGATGGGGGACACATTCCACAAGAACTGGCATACTGAACAGAGGCAGAGGGGAGCTCTGGGAATGTCAGGGAGCTCTGTTTCGTTGGAAGGTGATAATGAGAGGTGAGGGTGGGTCTTGATTATGGAGGGATGTGAGCTTCATTCCATGGGACACAGTTGAAAGGTATGTGAGTAGAGTTCAGGTTTAAGAGGAGGACTCTAGAAACAGCATGGAGGATGGACTGGATCACAAGTTTGCTTCAGCAGAGAAGCCCACTGAGAGGGTGCTCTGCATGCGGACAATCTTGTCTTGTTCCCCGATGCGTCCCCTGAGCCTAGAACAGTGCTGGGCATGTGGAGAAGGGATGATAAATATTTGCTGAATGCCTGCCCTGGAGGAGAGGTCATGAGAACTTGAATGAGGGCCATGAGAATTGATGGCAGGGAACAGCTGTGAGAGGCACTGGGCCATGTGGTGGACAAAACTCACAAACAGGATGGATGGGCACGGGAAGGGACAGAGGTGCCCGAAGCTGGAAGCCCGGGGGAGGGTGATATCCTGAACAGAAACAGGAAATCCCCAAAGAGGGATTTAGAAGGGAAGATGATAAGCATAGTTTTGGACAGTGGCCTTATGAACCAATTTGTAGACCAACTGATGAATGGAAGAAAATAATTAGAAGTCTTCTCTTAAGGCATCATCTAGCCACTCTGAACCTATTCATTGTAAAATGTACTGTGTCCTGTAAATAAACATCTTGGGGGCACTCAAGACGTTTTGGGTTTTTTTGTGTTTGTTTCAATACAGAATATTTATTAAGAAGACATATTGACATGCTTAGATACACAAATTAAGCCACTTATACACATGCCATTCTCAGTGAACTTTAAGGAAAAAAACATGAAGAACAAAATTAGTTGCTTTCAGATAAGTTTTTGTGTTTTATAGCTATCATATGTCCATTTGCATATTAGGAAGTTATTAGCACTGATATATAAACTTTATTCCCAATCTTACATGTAAACTTTTGGCAAGGGGAAGTTCACAAAAATTTGCATTGAAGTCTGAATGTAAATTACATACTTACAAGAGGTTATGTATTGACTTTTGGGAATTGGAGATTTTCTTGTGACCACTAGAGGGAGCCCACTATATTCATTAAATTCATTAAATTCTGTAGAAATCTCATGGGATTTTTAAAAATGATAATTAATATTAAAATATTTATTAGAAAGTACACAAAAGATCAAACCAAGGGCAATGAAATACAAAGTTAGCCTTTCACTCTGTTGTTTTTTCTACTAACACAGATCACTGAGAATTTTCCAGATGACTCCAGAATAGAGTGGTGTGTTGTTTGTTTCAGAAGGTGGTGTTGATTATGCAAAGGGTAAAATAGCAACTAGCAAACACATTCCCACTCACCCAAAATTTATTGAGCACATCTGTTTTAGACCCAGTAGAGACTCCCCAAAGCTGTGGGAAGATCCCATCTTGGCCAACTCTATGCCAGCCGTTGGATGACAGGTGCAACTCTTCACCCCGTGAGGTGTCACGTAACTTTGTACATTGGGATTATTAAATGTCTCGCCTATCAAGAGCTACTCACATGGTGGGACCGCCTCTTCCCAGGGGTAAGTTCAATGCCGTCATAATATTTTGTTTCTTAGCTCTCTTCTTATGCCAAAGTATATTCCACATAGATTGAAGATTTAAATGTGAAAAATAAAACCATGGAAGGCAAGACAAAAATACAACAGGTCACTTTTTAAAATTATAGGTAGAAATAGACTTTTTAAGCTTGGTACTGAAGTCAGAAACCATAACACAGCATTTCTCAACCAGGGATGATTTTGCCTTGTGGGGACTTTGACAATGTTTGGAGACATTTTTGATTTGTCTCAACTTGAGGGGTGGGGTGCTACTGGCATCTGGTGGGTAGAGGCCAGGGATGCTGCTAAACATTCTACAATGTACTGGAGATCCCCCAAAATATAACTGTCAATGGTGCCTATGTTGAAAAACTCTGCTATAGAATAAATGTTTTCTTAAATGATTTAAGCTTAAAAGCTTAAATTTTCTGTCTAGAAAGAAAATTCCACCTTAAAGTTTAAAGATTAATGGCAAACTGAAAACTTAGCCTATATAACAAGCACATGGTTAATATCCATGAGATATAAAGTGCTTTTGCAAAAGAATAAGGAAAAGTCAAATACTTTAGTAGAAGAACGGGCAAAGGAGATGAATAGGGAGTTCACAGAAACGAAATGCATGCTGAGGAAGGAGGCTGGGAAAGGACAGGATGCGGGGCAGTTCCAGGAATCTAGGCAGCAGGAACGGAGGGGCAGTCCCCCGGGGAGTTAGAGGTCTCTTGGATGTGTCTGCACCAACTGTTTTTTGGTGTGTCATTCGGCCTGAGGTTCAGGGTCTCAGGAGAGAGAGCCCTACTGGGCAGGTCTGACCCCTGTGCCCATTCCTCTGCCGGTGGCTTCCAGGGCAGGGCTGAGAGGGAAGAGCACCTCCCCCACAGGTGCCAGGATGCTGCACAGTGTAGGGGAGGGGAGTCTGGGTTTAATACAGGTGGACTTGGCAGTGAATGCCAACTGTGGCCGCCCACTGGCTCTGTGAGCTTGGGCAAGTGACCTGATTCTTTCAACTCTCCATCTCCTTGTGTGTAAAATGGGAAAACATTATGTACCTCGGGGGTTTGTTTTGAGGATACTCTGAGACAAGTGGAAGTGCTTGGCACACCCTAGGCATCTTGTAATGTCTGTTCATTTATCCCTAAGGAAAGTGGTCTGTGGTCCTCAGGAGGTGAGAGTCAGACACAGATCTTTATTATGGGGGTGGGGGGAGGGTACTTAGTAAGCAAGCCCAGCCCTTTCCTTTTGGTGCCTCCTCTGCAGAAAAGAATGTCATTTCTGCTTAGTCTCTTGGTTCATTTAGTGCCAGGATCCCCCAGCGAACCTTCTGCTCAAAGATGGAGAAAGAGCAACTCCTGGCTCCTCCGGGAGCCCTTGAACTTGGGGTTCCCTCTGCTGCCTTGTAGATTGTCAGCAGGCAGCATGGTAAAGCCCTTTTCTCTTGGGTGGCCCTGGGGTTTCCTTCCTGATCCACCAAAGCCGTATTCTGCCCTGATCCACTGTTATTTTACATTTTTGTTTAGTCCTGCCTTGAGAAATAGGATGAATGCAGCCAAGCTGCCTTCCCTATGAGGTCATGATTTTCATGACATATTAGGCTGGAGGTGGCCTGTTGTCTGGTAATTTCCTTAGAAGTAGCCTGTGTGGCCCACTCACAGGCTAGCACAGGAAGAAATTCAAAGCACCAGAGGCTAAGGCTCTGAGGGGAAGGAGGGTCTAAGGAAATGTCCAGAAAGCAGAGGATGGTGTGGAGGATGGGCCAGCTCCCCCATTAGAAGCACACATGCATTCGTGGTGCATTGTGAAGAATGTATTTTTAAAATGCAGAGATGATTCCCAGGAGAACATGCGAACATTTACAAGAGTAGCTGTGCAGTGTGGAAAGGACAGCCATTTAGAGTATTATTGGACACTGGCTCTGTGCTAAGCCTAATCCCTGGGGATGCTAAGTATAACTGTGCTCAGAATGTGAGCTCATGGAGTCAGGGGAAAATGGAGTTTTGACCCAAGTTGATGGCACAATGGGTCCAGTGGGGCTTCCCTGGTCCATTTTTGTCAGTTGTTAGGTAACACGTGTAAGTGATATAATAGGATATACGTCTTTTGCTTTCCAACTTACCTCATATTCTGTGATTACCTCTAGGCTCATCTGTGGTACCTCAAAGAGCAGTGTTCTGTTGTTTCCCATGGCTGATATTCCTTTGTGTATGTGGACCACATCTTTTTATCCATTCATCTGTTGATGGGCACTTAGGTTGCTTCCATGTCTTGGCTATTCTGAATAAGGCTGCAGTGCAGCTTTGGCAGCGTCTGTCTTCTGGATTCTGGTCTTGTCAGGTGAGAGGCACAGCGGTGGGCCTGCTGCATCGAACGGTACCTCAATTTTTACGTTTAAACGCAGCTCCTTTCTGCTCTCATTATTGGCTGTTACCACTTTACATCTCACCAGCAGCTAGAGGGTACACAGTTCTCAAAAACCACTTCAGCATTCTTTATTTGTAGGCTTTTTGTTGATGGTCAGTTGACCTGTGTGAGTTGAAACCTTTTTGCAGATTAGATTTGCCTGATTCTAATAATTCCTGAGGATGAGCTTTTACCCATTTTCCTGTATTGTTTTTTTAAAGAGAGTCAGTCAAACGTACCTCTTCATAGTATCTTCTTGAAAATTTGGCCAGATTTGAATTTTCTTGTCCATTCCCTACCTCAGCTCAATTGATTAGGGCAGCTGTCCTTTACAGCCCTGAGTCCTTGGGAATGTTAAGAGACCATTAGCTGGGGGCTTAAAGCCGCTCTTGCGGGAAATGGCCACAAGGAGGCAGCATTTCCACATTTCCAACTCTGCGTTTTTGGGCAGCAGAGCCTTCCTGGAAATCGTGTTAGTAGGCTGCAAATTAGAGTGGAAAGTGCCAGGGCACATCCCCAAGAGCTTATATCTCCTTAATTCTTGTTTGTTTTTTTCAATTTAATTTTTATTAATTATCAGAGCAAATTTGATGAAACTATTTTGTTTCTCCTAGGTGTACAGAATCTGGTTCATAATATCAATGTATCTGTCTATTTATCTTGGGATCCTTTACCGTGTAGCTTATTACAGAGTGTTGAGTAGACCTGTCTTGGTATTCCATAGGTACTTTGTGATTATATATTTCATATGTATTAGTACATGTCTATTAACCCCCATATCGTAATTCATACATTCCTTACACTTTTCCATTTGGTTAAACGTAATTTTTTTCTCTTAATCCATGCTTTTCCTTCTCTTGGAAATAAGTTCATGAGTATCAATTTTTACATAACACGTATAAGTGATGGCATAGGATACCTGTCTTTCACTTTCTTTCTTACTTCAAGTTGGGTGATTATCTCTAGATCATTATATGATGGTGCAAACGGCACTGTTTCACTGTTTTCCATGGCTAGTATTCCATTGTTTACATGGACCACTTCCTCTTTGTGCATTTTTCTGTTGATGGACATTTTGGTTTCTTCCAAGTCTTGGCAATGTTAAATGTTCCTGCAGGGCTTCCCTGGTGGTTCAGTGGTTGAGAGCCCACCTGTCGGTGAAGGTGACACGGGTTCGTGCCCCGGTGCGGCAAGGATACCACATGCCGCCGAGCACCTAGACCCATGAGCGATGGCCATTGAGCCTTCACGTCCAGAACCAGTGCTCCACAACGGGAGAGACCACAACAGTGAGAGGCCCATGTACCGCAAAAAAAAAAAAAAATGTTCCTGCAGTACAGAATTGCCAGACTCTGTCTGCTCCATTCTGCTCTGCTCAGCTGATAGGCGCATCAAAGGACCTACCAGTTCACATAGTAGCTCAATTTTTACCCTTAAACGCACCTCCATTATGTTCTCACTACTGGCTGTTACCAGTTTACATCCCCCAGCAGCTAGAGGGTACACAGTTCTCTGAAACCCCTTCAGCATTTATTCTTTGTAGACTTTTTGCTGAAGAGCATTCTGACGGCTGGGAGGTGAATGTTTCTGTAATTGGATTTGAAAGGCTTTATTAATTGCTGATGTTGCACATTTTTCTATTCACTTTTATTTTAAAGAAAAAAAAAGAAAAGACAAAATGTGCATAAGATATGCCTCTTGAAATGGTCTTCTTGAAATGTTGACGTCTTTTGAATGTTCTGGTCCATTTAAGACCCCAGGATGTTTTGTTTTTTTTTTTAATGGCAGGTGTCATTTACAGGTCTGCCATTATTTTGAATATTAAGTGACCATTACCGCTGTTGTGTGAAACGACCAGAAGGCGGCAGCACTTCTCCTTACCAAATCTGCTTACTAGGGCAACAGAGCCATAATGGAATTTGTGTTGTAGGTTGTAAATTAGAACGGAATGTGCCAAGAAAAGCCCCTTAAGATTATGTCTCATTACTTCTTGTTTGCTTTTTAAATTTAATTTTTATTATTTATCACAGCAAATTAGAGTACAATGTTTTGGTTGTTGTAGGCGTGCAAGATGTGGTTCTTTTACACATATACTTATATCTATTCTTCTTCAGATCCTTTTCCCATGTAGGTTAGGACACGACGTTGTGCAGTCTTCCCTTGGTATGCCATAGGTTTTTGGTGATTATATATTTCACATGTGTTTGTATATCTCTGAAAACCCCAATATTGTGATGTATCCAATCCTCACAGCTTTCCATTTGGTGAACCATAAGTTGGTTTAATGAATCTGTGATTGCCTTTCTCTCTGGAAATATCTTCATTGGTATCAAGTTTTAGGTAACACCCATAAGTCATATGATAGGATATGTGTCTTTTGCTTTCTCACTTACTACATGTTGCAATGATTACCTCTAGACTCCTCTATGGTCCTGCAAATGGCATTGTTTCATTTTTTGCCTTGGCTAATATTCCATCTGTACACGTACCAGTTCTTCTGTGTCCACTCATCTCTTGATGGACGTTTCGGTTGCTTCCATGTGTTGGCTATTGTAATACATCTACAGTGCAGATTTGCCTTCCTGTGTCTTTCCAATTCTGTCTTCTTAGGATTTAGCCCGGGAAGTGGGCCTGCTTGATCATATAGTAGCTCAAGGTTTACCTTTTAAAGGCACCTCCATTCTGTTCCCATTAGTGGCTCTTAGCAGGTTATGTCCCACTTCCAATTGAGGGTATGCATTTCTCCAAAACCTCTTCAGCATTGATCACTTGTAGTTTTTTTTTTTTTTTTTTTTTTTTGCTGATGGTTATTCTGAGTGGTGTAAGCTGGTACTTCTTTGTGGTTGGGTTTGCCTGTGTCTCATACTTCCTTGAAATTGAGCTTTCAGGCATGTCCTTTGAGTTTTCAAACTGTTATTACAGCTGACTTCTTCAAATTGTTTTCTTGAAGTATGTGCCACATTTTGCAATGTTTTGGCCTTTACCTGCATCAAGACATTTTTAAGGGCAGGTTTCATTTGCAGCCCTGCAGTACTTGTGCATATGAAGTGCCCATTAACACAGATTTCAAAGCTGCTGTTGCAGGTATCGGCCAGAGGACAGCAGCATTTCTACGTTCCCCACTCTGGCACCTAGGGAAACAGATCTTCCTGCCAGTGGTGCTCCTCAGTTATAAATTAGAGTGCAATGTGCCCTGATATACACCCAAAAGCTTACGTCTCCTTACTTATGTTTGTTTTTTCAATTTAATTCATAGTTTTTAGTGGAGCAATATTCCATTCTGTACATGGACCACTTCTTCTCTGTGCATTCCTCTGTTGATGGACATTTTCGTTTCTTCTAAGTGTTGCCTATGGTAAATATTGCTGGAGTGCAGTGTTGCCAGCCCATGACTTTTGATTCTCATTTTCTCAGGTGATAGACCCAACAGTGGGTATGATTCATTGACTGGTAGCTCAATGTTTACCTTTTCTAAGCACCTGCATTGTGTGTTCATTAGCGGCTCTTACCACATCCCTATTAACACCGAGTGTGTGCGTTTTCCCACAACCCCTTCAGCATTTTTTGTTTGCAGAATATTTGCTCATGGCCATTCTGACTGGTGTGAGCTATTAGGTTTTTGTAATTTGGATTTGCATGTCTTTAATAATTCCTAACATTCATCATTTCCCCAAACGTTTCTCTTTTATTTAGAGAAAAAAATAGTGTAAGTACAATATACCTCTTGAAACGGTCTTCTTGGAAGGTTGCCCTCTTTTGAATTTTGTGGTCGTTTTTCGACCCCAGGATTTTTTTTGAGAGCAGGTGTCATTTACATGCCTGCAGGGATTGTGAATATTTAGTGACCATTAAAACTGGGTTTAAAGCAGGTATCGTGGGAAACGGCCACAAGGCGGCAGCATTTCTCCATTCCCAAATCAGGTTACTAGGACAGCAGAGCCTTTCTGGAAGTCCTGTTACTAGGTTGTAAATTAGAATGGAATGTGCCAGGAAAAAGCCCCTGGAGTTTATGTCTCATTACTTCTTGTTCATTGTTTTAATTGTTTTAACAAGGGTAATGATTAGAATACTGTTTGTCCTAGGTGTACACAAACTGGTTCATTCGTACATCATATATATCTATACATGTACACATCTTTTTCCCGTGTAAATGATTCCAGAGTGTTCTGCACACCTCCCTTGCTATGTGCTCAGGCTTTCTGATATATGTGCTTAATCTGCATTTGTATAGGTATGGTAAATCTAATCTTAATTTCTCCATTGCCACCACCTTTCCTTTTAGATACGCATAGTTTGTTTTTGAAGTCTGTGTGTGTCTTTCTCTGTGGAAATATGTCCATTTTTGTCAGTTGTTAGGTAACACCTGTAAGTGATATCATAGGAGATACGTGTTTTGCTTTCCAACTTACCTCATATTCTGTGATTACCTCTAGGCTCATCTGTGGTACCTCAAAGAGCAGTGTTCCATTGCTTCCCATGGCTAATATTCCATTGTGTACGTGGACCACTTCTTCTTTATCCATTCATCTTTTGATGGGCATTTAGGTTGCTTCCATGTCTTGGCTATTGTGAATAAGGCTGCAGTGCAGCTTTGGCAGCGTCTGTCTTCTGGATTCTGGTCTTCTCAGGTGAGAGGCACAGCGGTGGGCCTGCTGCATCGAACAGTACCTCAACTTTTACATTTAAACGCAGCTCCTTTCTGCTCTCATTATTGGCTGTTACCACTTTACATCTCACCAGCAGCTAGAGGGTACACAGTTCTCAAAAACCACTTCAGCATTCTTTATTTGTAGGCTTTTTGTTGATGGTCAGTTGACCTGTGTGAGTTGAAACCTTTTTGCAGATTAGATTTGCCTGAGTCTAATAATTCCTGAGGATGAGCTTTTACCCATTTTCCTGTTTTCTTTAAAAAAGAGAGTCAGTCAAACTTACCTCTTCATAGTATCTTCTTGAAAATTTGGCCAGTTTTGAATTTTCTTGTCCATTCCCTACCTCAGCTCAATTGTTTAGGGCAGGTGGCCTTTAAAGCCCTGAGTCCTTGGGAATGTTAAGAGACCATTAGCTGTGAGCTTAAAGCCGCTCTTGCGGGAAACGGCCACAAGGCGGCAGCATTTCTACATTTCCAACTCTGCGTTTTTGGGCAGCAGAGCCTTCCTGGAAATCGTGTTAGTAGGCTGCAAATTAGAGTGGAAAGTGCCAGGGCACATCCCCAAGAGCTTCTATCTCCTTAATTCTTGTTTGTTTTTTCAATTTAATTTTTATTAATTATCAGAGCAAATTCGATAAAACTATTTTGTTTCTCCTAGGTGTACAGAATCTGGTTCATTATATCAATGTATCTGCCTATTTATCTTTGGATCCTTTACCGTGTAGGTTATTAAAGAGCGTTGAGTAGACCTGTCTTGGTATTCCATAGGTGTTTTGTGATTATATATTTCATATGTAGTAGTACATGTCTGTTAACCCCCATATCGTAATTCATACATTTCTTACACTTTTCCATTTGGTTAAATGTAAATTTTTTCTCTTAATCCATGCTTTTCCTTCTCTTGGAAATAAGTTCATGAGTATCAATTTTTAGGTAACACCTATAAGTGATGGCATACGATATCTGTCTTTCACTTTCTTTCTTACTTCAAGTTGGGTGATTATCTCTAGGTCCTTATATGGTGGTGCAAACGGCACTGTTTCACTGTTTTCCATGGCTAGTATTCCACTGTTTACATGGACCACTTCCTCTTTGTGCATTTTTCTGTTGATGGACATTTTGGTTTCTTCCAAGTCTTGGCTATGTTAAATGTTCCTGCAGGGCTTCCCTGGTGGTGCAGTGGTTAAGAGTCCGCCTGCCGATGCAGGGGACACAGGTTCGGGCCCCGGTCCGGGAAGATCCCACATGCCGCCGAGCGGCTACATGCATGAGCCATGGCCATTGAGCCTGCGTGTCCCAAGACAGTGCTCCGCAACGGGAGAGCCCACAACAGTGAGAGGCCCACTTACAGCAAAAAAAAAAAAAGTTCCCGCAGTGCAGGTTTGCCAGCGCGTGTCTTCTCCATTCTGCTCGGCTCAGCTGATAGGCGCATCAAAGGACCTACCAGATCACTTAGTAGCTCAAATTTACCCTTAAACACACCTCCATTATGTTCTCACTACTGGCTGTTACCAGTTTACATTCCCCAGCAGCTAGAGGGTACACAGTTCTCTGAAATCCCTTCAGCATTTACTCTTTGTAGACTTTTTGCTGAAGATCATTCTGACGGCTGTGAGGTGAATGTTTCTGTAATTGGATTTGCACGGCTTAATTAATTGCTGATGTTGCACATTTTTCTATTCCCTTTTATTTTAAAGAAAAAAAAGAAAAGACAAAATGTGCATAAGATATGCCTCTTGAAATGGTCTTCTTGAAATGTTGACGTCTTTTGAATGTTCTGGTCCATTTAAGACCCCAGGATGTTTTGTTTTTTTTTTTAATGGCAGGTGTCATTTACAGGTCTGCCATTATTTTGAATATTAAGTGACCATTACCGCTGTTGTGTGAAACGACCAGAAGGCGGCAGCACTTCTCCTTACCAAATCTGCTTACTAGGGAAACAGAGCCATAATGGAAGTTGTGTTGTAGGTTGTAAATTAGAACGTAATGTGCCAAGAAAAGCCCCTTAAGATTATGTCTCTTTACTTCTTGTTTTTTTTTTTTTGCTTTATAACAAATGTAATCAGTTATACATATACATATGTTTCCATATCCCCTCCCTTTTGCGTCTCCCTCCCACCCTCCCTATCCCACCCCTCCAGGCGGTCACAAAGCACCGAGCTGATCTCCCTATGCTATGCGGCTGCTTCCCACTAGCTATCTACCTTACGTTTGGTAGTGTATATATGTCCATGCCGCTCTTTCACTTTGTCACAGCTTACCCTTCCCCCTCCCCATATCCTCAAGTCCATTCTCTAGTAGGTCTGTGTCTTTATTCCTGTCTTACCCCTATGTTTTTCATGACATTTTTTCCCTTTAATTCCATATATATGTGTTAGCATACAGTATTTGTCTTTCTCTTTCTGACTTACTTCACTCTGTATGACAGACTCTAGGTCTATCCACCTCATTACAAATAGCTCAATTTCATTTCTTTATATGGCTGAGTGATATTCCATTGTATATATGTGCCACATCTTCTTTATCCATTCATCCGATGATGGACACTTAGGTTGTTTCCATCTCCAGGCTATTGTAAATAGGGCTGCTATGAACATTTTGGTACATGTCTCTTTTTGAATTATGGTTTTCTCAGGGTATATGCCTAGTAGTGGGATTGCTGGGTCATATGGTAGTTCTATTTGTAGTTTTTTAAGGAACCTCCATACCGTTCTCCATAGCGGCTGTACCAATTCACATTCCCACCAGCAGTGCAAGAGTGTTCCCTTTTTTCCACACCCTCTCCAGCATTTATTGTTTCTAGATTTTTTGATGATGGCCATTCTGACTGGTGTGAGATGATATCTCATTGTAGTTTCGATTTGCATTTCTCTAATGAGTAAAGATGTTGAGCATCCTTTCATGTGTTTGTTGGCAGTCTGTATATCTTCTGTGGAGAAATGTCTATTTAGGTCTTCTGCCCATTTTTGGATGGGGTTGTTTGTTTTTTTGTTATTGAGCTGCATGAGCTGCTTATAAATTTTGGAGATTAATCCTTTGTCAGTTGCTTCATTTGCAAATATTTTCTCCCATTCTGAGGGTTGTCTTTTGGTCTTGTTTATGGTTTCCTTTGCTGTGCAAAAGCTTTTAAGTTTCATTAGGTCCCATGTGTTTATTTTTGTCTTTATTTCCATTTCTCTAGGAGGTGGGTCAAAAAGGATCTTGCTGTGATTTATGTCATAGAGTGTTCTGCCTATGTTTTCCTCTAAGAGTTTGATAGTGTCTGGCCTTACATTTAGGTCTTTAATCCATTTTGAGCTTATTTTTGTGTATGGTGTTAGGGAGTGATCTAATCTCCTACTTTTACATGTCCCTATCCAGTTTTCCCAGCACCACTTATTGAAGAGACTGTCCTTTCTCCACTGTACATTCCTGCCTCCTTTATCAAAGATAAGGTGACCATATGTCCGTGTGTTTAACTCTGGGCTTCCTATCCTGTTCCATTGATCTATCTTTCTGTTTTTGTGCCAGTACCATACTTTCTTGATTACTGTAGCTTTGTAGTATAGTCTGAAGTCAGGGAGCCTGATTCCTCCAGCTCCATTTTTCGTTCTCAAGATTGCTTTGGCTATTCGGGGTCTTTTGTGTTTCCATACAAATTGTGAAATTTTTTGTTCTAGTTCTGTGAAAAATGTCAGTGGTAGTTTGATAGGCATTGCATTGAATCTGTAGATTGCTTTGGGTAGTAGAGTCATTTTCACAATGTTGATTCTTCCAATCCAAGAACATGGTATATCTCTCCATCTATTTGTGTCATCTTTAATTTCTTTCATCAGTGTCTTATAATTTTCTGCATACAGGTCTTTTGTCTCCTTAGGTAGGTTTATTCCTAGATAGTTTATTCTTTTTGTTGCAGTGGTAAATGGGAGTGTTTCCTTGATTTCACTTTCAGATTCTTCATCATTAGTATATAGGAATGCCAGAGATTTCTGTGCATCAATTTTGTATCCTGCAACTTTACCAAATTGATTGATTAGCTCTAGTAGTTTTCTGGTAGCATCTTTAGGATTCTCTATGTATAGTATCATGTCATCTGCAAACAGTGACAGCTTTACTTCTTCTTTTCCAATTTGGATTCCTTTTCTTTCCTTTTCTTCTCTGATTGCTGTGGCTAAAACTTCCAAAACTAGGTTGAATAAGAGTGGTGAGAGTGGGCAACCTTGTCTTGTTCCTGATCTTAGTGGAAATGCTTTCAGTTTTTCACCATTGAGGACGATGCTGGCTGTGGGTTTGTCATATATGGCCTTTATTATGTTGAGGAAAGTTCTCTCTATGCCTACTTTCTGCAGGGTTTTTATCATAAATGGGTGTTGAATTTTGTCGAAAGCTTTCTCTGCATCTATTGAGATGATCATATGGTTTTTCTCCTTCAATTTGTTAATATGGTGTATCATGTTGATTGATTTGCGTATATTGAAGAATCCTTGCATTCCTGGAATAAACCCCACTTGATCATGGTGTATGATCCTTTTAATGTGCTGTTGGATTCTGTTTGCTAGTATTTTGTTGAGGATTTTTGCATCTCTGTTCATCAGTGATATTGGCCTGTAGTTTTCTTTCTTTGTGACATCCTTGTTTGGTTTTGGTATCAAGGTGATGGTGGCCTCATAGAATGAGTTTGGGAGTGTTCCTCCCTCTGCTATATTTTGGAAGAGTTTCAGAAGGATAGGTGTTAGCTCTTCTCTAAATGCTTGATAGAATTCGCCTCTGAAGCCATCTGGTCCTGGGCTTTTGTTTGTTGGAAGATTTTTTATCACAGTTTCAATTTCAGTGCTTGTGATTGGTCTGTTCATATTTTCTATTTCTTCCTGGTTCAGTCTCGGCAGGTTGTGCATTTCTAAGAATTTGTCCATTTCTTCCAGGTTGTCCATTTTATTGGCATGGAGTTGCTTAGAGTAATCTCTCATGATCTTTTGTATTTCTGCAGTGTCAGTTGTTACTTCTCCTTTTTCATTTCTAATTCTATTGATTTGAGTCTTCTCCCTTTTTTTCTTGATGAGTCTGGCTAATGGTTTATCAATTTTGTTTATCTTCTCAAAGAACCAGCTTTTAGTTTTATTGATCTTTGCTATCGTTTCCTTCATTTCTTTTTCATTTATTTCTGATCTGATTTTTATGATTTCTTTCCTTCTGCTAACTTTGGGATGTTTTTGTTCTTCTTTCTCTAATTGCTTTAGGTGCAAGGTTAGGTTGTTTATTCGAGATGTTTCCTGTTTCTTAACGTGGGATTGTATTGCTATAAACTTCCCTCTTAGAACTGCTTTTGCTATATCCCATAGGTTTTGGGTCGTCGTGTCTCCATTGTCATTTGTTTCTAGGTATTTTTTTTATTTCCTCTTTGATTTCTTCAGTGATCACTTCGTTATTAAGTAGTGTATTGTTTAGCCTCCATGTGTTTGTATTTTTTACAGCTCTTTTCCTGTAATTGATATCTAGTCTCATAGCATTGTGGTCGGAAAAGATACGTGATACAATTTCAATTTTCTTCAATTTACCAAGGCTTGATTTGTGACCCAAGATATGATCTATCCTGGAGAATGTTCCATGAGCACTTGAGAAAAATGTGTATTCTGTTGTTTTTGGATGGAATGTCCTATAAATATCAATTAAGTCCATCTTGTTTAATGTATCATTTAAAGTTTGTGTTTCCTTATTTATTTTCATTTTGGATGATCTGTCCATTGGTGAAAGTGGGGTGTTAAAGTCCCCTACTATGAGTGTGTTACTGTCGATTTCTCCTTTTATGGCTGTTAGTATTTGCCTTATGTATTGAGGTGCTCCTATGTTGGGTGCATAAATATTTACAATTGTTATATCTTCTTCTTGGATCGATCCCTTGATCATTAGGTAGTGTCCTTCTTTGTCTCTTCTAATAGTCTTTATTTTAAAGTTTATTTTGTCTGATATAAGAATTGCTACTCCAGCTTTCTTTTGATTTCCATTTGCATGGAATATCTTTTTCCATCCCCTTACTTTCAGTCTGTATGTGTCTCTAGGTCTGACGTGGGTCTCTTGTAGACAGCATATATATGGGTCTTGTTTTTGTATCCATTCAGCCAATCTGTATCTTTTTGTGGGAGCATTTAGTCCATTTACATTTAAGGTAATTATCGATATGTATGTTCCTATTCCCATTTTCTTAATTGTTTTGGGTTCGTTATTGTAGGTCTTTTCCTTCTGTTGTGTTTCTTGCCTAGAGAAGTTCCTTTAGCATTTGTTGTAAAGCTGGTTTGGTGGTGCTGAACTCTCTCAGCTTTTGCTTGTCTGTAAACCTTTTAATTTCTCCATCAAATCTGAATGAGATCCTTGCTGGGTAGAGTAATCTTGGTTGCAGGATTTTCTCCTTCATCACTTTAATTATGTCCTGCCACTCCCTTCTGGCTTGTAGAGTTTCTGCTGAGAGATCAGCTGTTATCCTGATGGGGATTCCCTTGTGTGTTATTTGTTGTTTTTGCCTTGCTGCTTTTAATATGATTTCTTTGTGTTTAATTTTTGACAGTTTGATTAATATGTGTCTTGGCGTATTTCTCCTTGGATTTATTCTGTATGGGGCTCTCTGTGCCTCCTGGACTTGATTAACTATTTCCTTTCCCATATTAGGGAAGTTTTCAACTATAATCTCTTCAAATATTTTCTCAGTCCCTTTCTTTTTCTCTTCTTCTTCTGGAATCCCTATAATTCGAATGTTGGTGCGTTTAATGTTGTCCCAGAGGTCTCTGAGACTGTCCTCTGTTCTTTTCATTCTTTTTTCTTTATTTTGCTCTGCATCAGTTATTTCCACTATTTTATCTTCCACCTCACTTATCCGTTCTTCTGCCTCAGTTATTCTGCTATTGATCCCATCTAGAGTATTTTTTATTTCACGTATTGTGTTTTTAATCGATGCTTGATTCATCTATAGTTCTTCTAGGTCCTTGTTAACTGTTTCTTGCATTTTGTCTATTCTATTTCCAAGATTTTGGATCTGGGAAATAGAATCTTGGATTATCTTTAGCATCATTATTCTGAATTCTTTTTCAGGTAGACTGCCTATTACCTCTTCATTTGTTAGATCTGGTGGGTTTTTATCTGGCTCCTTCTCCTGCTGTGTGTTTTTCTGTCTTCTCATTTTGCTTATGTTACTGTGTTTGGGGTCTCCTTTTTGAAGGCTGCCGGTTCGTAGTTCCCGTTGTTGGTGTCTGTCCCCAGTGGCTAAGGTTCGTTTAGTGGGTTGTGTAGGCTTCCTGGTGGAGGGGACTAGTGCCTGTGTTCTGGTGGATGAGGATGGATCTTGCCTTTCTGGTGGGCAGGTCCACGTCTGGTGGTGTGTTTTGGAGTGTCTGCAGACTTTTTATGATTTTAGGCCACCTCTCTGCTAATGGGTGGCGTTGTGTTCCTGTCTTGTTAGTTGTTTGGCATAGGGTGTCCAGCACTGTAGCTTGCTGGTCGTTGAGTGAAGCTGGGTGCTGGTGTTGAGATGGAGATCTCTGGAAGATTTTTGCCGTTTGATATTATGTGGAGCTGGGAGGTCTCTTGTGTACCAGTGTCCTGAAGTTGGCTCTCCCACCTCAGAGGCACAGCACTGACTCCGGGCTCCTCAATTTGGGATGATGTTTTGTCTATTCATGTGTTCCACAGATGCAGGGTACATCAAGTTGATTGTGGAGCTTTAATCCGCTGCTTCTGAGGCTGCTGGGAGAGGTTTCCTTTTCTCTTCTTTGTTCTCACAGCTCCTGGGTCTCAGCTTTGGATTTGGCCCCGCCTCTGCGTGTAGGTCGCCAGAGGGCGTCTGTTCTTCGCTCAGACAGGACAGGGTTAAAGGAGCAGCCACTTCGGGGACTCTTGCTCACTCAGGCAGGGCGGGAGGGAGGGGCATGGAGTGCGGGGCGAGCCTGCAGCGGCAGAGGTCGGCGTGACATTGCAGCAGCCCGAGGCGCGCTGTGCATTCTCCCAGGGAAGCCGCCCCTGGATCCTGGGACCCCGACAGTGGCGGGCTGCACATGCTCCCGGAAGGGCGGTGTGGGCAGTGACCTGCGCTCGCACACAGGCTTCTTGGCCGCAGCAGCAGCAGCCCCAGCATCCCACGCCCGTCACTGGGCTCCGCGCTTTCAGTCGCGACTCGCGCCCATCTGTGGAGCCCCTTTAAGCAGCGCTCTTAATCCCCTCTACTCGCGCACCAGGAAACCAAGAGGGAAGAAAAAGTCTCTTGCCTCTTCGGCAGCTCCAGAGTTTTCCCGGACTCCCTGCCGGCTAGCTGAGGCACATTAGCCCCCTTCAGGCTGAGTTCTCGCCGCCAGCCGCAGTCCTCTCCCTGCGCTCTGACCGAAGCCCGAGCCTCAGCGTCCAGCGCTGCGCGCCCCAGTGGCCGAACACACAAGCCTCTTGGGCTAGTGAGTGCCGCTCGGCACAGATCCTCTGTGTGGGGATCTCTCCGCTTTGCCCTACCCAGGTATGTGGGGATTTTCTTGCCTTTAAGGAGGTCTGGGGTCTTCTGCCAGCGTTCAGTAGGTGTTCTGTAGGAGTTGTTCCACGTGTAGCTGTATTTCTGGTGTATCTGTGGGGAGAAAGGTGATCTCCGCGTCTTACTCTTCCGCCATCTTACTCGGAAGTCTTCGTCTTGTTTGTTTTTTAAATTTAATTTTTATTCTTTATCAGAGCAAATTAGACTACAATGTTTTGATTGTTGTAGGCGTGCAAGATGTGGTTCTTTTATACATATCCATATATCTATTCTTCTTCAGATCCTTTTCCCATGTAGGTTAGGACACGACGTTGTGTAGTCTTCCCTTGGTATGCCGTAGGTTTTTGGTGATTATATATTTCACATGTGTTTGTATATCTCTTAAAACCCCAATATCGTGATGTAACCAATCCTCACAGCTTTCCATTTGGTGAACCATAAGTTGGTTTAATGAATCTGTGATTGTCTTTCTCTCTGGAAATATCTTCATTGGTATCAAGTTTTAGGTAACACCCATAAGTCATATGATAGGATATGTGTCTTTTGCTTTCTCACTTACTACATGTTGCAATGATTACCTCTAGACTCCTCTATGGTCCTGCAAATGGCATTGTTTCATTTTTTGCCTTGGCTAATATTCCATCTGTACACGTACCAGTTCTTCTGTGTCCACTCATCTCTTGATGGACGTTTCGGTTGCTTTCATGTGTTGGCTATTGTAATACTTCTACAGTGCAGATTTGCATTCCTGTGTCTTTCCAATTCTGTCTTCTTAGGATTTAGCCCGGGAAGTGGGCCTGCTGGATCATATAGTAGCTCAAGGTTTACCTTTTAAAGGCACCTCCATTCTGTTCCCATTAGTGGCTCTTAGCAGGTTACGACCCACTTCCAATTGAGGGTATGCATTTCTCCAAAACCTCTTCAGCATTGATCACTTGTAGTTTTTTTTTTTTTTTTTGCTGATGGTTATTCTGAGTGGTGTAAGCTGGTACTTCTTTGTGGTTGGGTTTGCCTGTGTCTCATACTTCCTTGAAATTGAGATTTCAGGCATGTCCTTTGAGTTTTCAAACTGTTATTACAGCTGACTTCTTCAAATTGTTTTCTTGAAGTATGTGCCACATTTTGCAATGTTTTGGCCTTTACCTGCATCAAGACATTTTTAAGGGCAGGTTTCATTTGCAGCCCTGCAGTACTTGTGCATATGAAGTGCCCATTAACACAGATTTCAAAGCTGCTGTTGCAGGTATCGGCCAGAGGACGGCAGCATTTCTACGTTCCCCACTCTGGCACCTAGGGAAACAGATCTTCCTGCCAGTGGTGCTCCTCAGTTATAAATTAGAGTGCAATGTGCCCTGATATACACCCAAAAGCTTACGTCTCCTTACTTATGTTTGTTTTTTCAATTTAATTCATAGATTTTAGTGGAGCAATATTCCATTCTGTACATGGACCACTTCTTCTCTGTGCATTCCTCTGTTGATGGACATTTTCGTTGCTTCTAAGTGTTGCCTATGGTAAAGAATGCTGGAGTGCAGTGTTGCCAGCTGTGACTTTTGATTCTCATTTTCTCAGGTGATAGGCCCAACAGTGGGTATGATTCATTGACTGGTAGCTCAATGTTTAGCTTTCCAAAGCACCTGCATTGTGTGTTCATTAGCGGCTCTTACCACGTCCCAATTAACACCGAGGGTGTGCATTTTCCCACAACCCCTTCAACATTTTTTGTTTGCAGAATGTTTGCTCATGGCCATTCTGACTGGTGTGAGCTGATAGGTTTTTGTAATTTGGATTTGCTTGTCTTTAATAATTCCTAATATTCATCATTTCCCCACACGTTTCTCTTTTATTTAGAGAAAAGATAGTGTAAGTACAATATACCTCTTGAAACTGTCTTCTTGGAAGGTTGCCCTCTTTTGAATTTTGTGGTCGTTTTTCGACCCCAGGATTTTTTTTTTGAGAGCAGGTGTCATTTACATGCCTGCAGTGATTGTGAATATTTAGTGACCAATAGCACTGGGTTTAAAGCAGGCATTGTGGGAAATGGCCACAAGGCGGCAGCATTTCTCCATTCCCAAATCTGGTTACTAGGACAGCAGAGCCTTTCTGGAAGTCCTGTTACTAGGTTGTAAATTAGAATGGAATGTGCCAGGAAAAAGCCCCTGAAGTTTATGTCTCATTACTTCTTGTTCATTGTTTTAATTGTGTTAACCAGGGTAATGATTAGAAAACAGTTTTTCCTAGGTGTACACAAACTGGTTCATTCGTACATCATATATATCTATTCATGTACAGATCCTTTTCCCGTGTAAATGATTCCAGAGTGTTCTGCACACCTCCCTTGCTATGTGCTCGGGCTTTCTGATATATGTGCTTAATCTGCATTTGTATGGGTATGGTAAACCTAATGTTAATTTATCCATTGCCACCACCTTTCCTTTTAGATACGCATAGTTTGTTTTTGAAGTCTGTGTGTGTCTTTCTCTGTGGAAATATGTCTATTTTTGTCAGTTGTTAGGTAACACCTGTAAGTGATATCATAGGATATACGTGTTTTGCTTTCCAACTTACCTCATATTCTGTGATTACCTCTAGGCTCATCTGTGGTACCTCAAAGAGCAGTATTCCATTGTTTCCCATGGCTAATATTCCATTGTGTACGTGGACCACTTCTTCTTTATCCATTCATCTTTTGATGGGCATTTAGGTTGCTTCCATGTCTTGGCTATTGTGAATAAGGCTGCAGTGCAGCTTTGGCAGCGTCTGTCTTCTGGATTCTGGTCTTGTCAGGTGAGAGGCACAGCGGTGGGCCTGCTGCATCGAACAGTACCTCAATTTTTACATTAAACGCAGCTCCTTTCTGCTCTCATTATTGGCTGTTACCACTTTACATCTCACCAGCAGCTAGAGGGTACACAGTTCTCAAAAACCACTTCAGCATTCTTTATTTGTAGGCTTTTTGTTGATGGTCAGTTGACCTGTGTGAGTTGAAACCTTTTTGCAGATTAGATTTGCCTGAGTCTAATAATTCCTGAGGATGAGCTTTTACCCATTTTCCTGTTTTCTTTAAAAAAGAGAGTCAGTCAAACGTACCTCTTCATAGTATCTTCTTGAAAATTTGGCCAGATTTGAATTTTCTTGTCCATTCCCTACCTCAGCTCAATTGTTTAGGGCAGGTGTCCTTTACAGCCCTGAGTCCTTGGGAATGTTAAGAGACCATTAGCTGGGGGCTTAAAGCCGCTCTTGCGGGAAACGGCCACAAGGAGGCAGCGTTTCTACTTTTCCAACTCTGCGTTTTTGGGCAGCAGAGCCTTCCTGGAAATCGTGTTAGTAGGCTGCAAATTAGAGTGGAAAGTGCCAGGGCACATCCCCAAGAGCTTCTATCTCCTTTATTCTTGTTTGTTTTTTCAATTTAATTTTTATTAATTATCAGAGCAAATTTGATAAAACTATTTTGTTTCTCCTAGGTGTACAGAATCTGGTTCATTATATCAATGTATCTGCCTATTTATCTTTGGATCCTTTACCGTGTAGGTTATTAAAGAGCGTTGAGAAGACCTGTCTTGGTATTCCATAGGTGTTTTGTGATTATATATTTCATATGTAGTAGTACGTGTCTGTTAACCCCCATATCGTAATTCATACATTCCTTACACTTTTCCATTTGGTTAAATGTAAATTTTTTCTCTTAATCCATGCTTTTCCTTCTCTTGGAAATAAGTTCATGAGTATCAATTTTTAGGTAACCCCTATAAGTGATGGCATAGGATATCTGTCTTTCACTTTCTTTCTTACTTCAAGTTGGGTGATTATCTCTAGGTCCTTATATGGTGGTGCAAAAGGCACTGTTTCACTGTTTTCCATGGCTAGTATTCCATTGTTTACATGGACCACTTCCTCTTTGTGCATTTTTCTGTTGATGGACATTTTGGTTTCTTCCAAGTCTTGGCTATGTTAAATGTTCCTGCAGGGCTTCCCTGGTCGTGCAGCGGTTAAGAGTCTGCCTGCCGATGCAGGGGACACGGGTTCATGCCCCGGTCCGGGAAGATCCCACATGCCGCCGAGCGGCTACATGCATGAGCCATGGCCATTGAGCCTGCGCGTCCCGATACAGTGCTCCACAACGGGAGAGCCCACAACAGTGAGAGGCCCACTTACAGCAAAAAAAAAAAAAGTTCCCATAGTGCAGGATTGCCAGCCCGTGTCTTCTCCATTCTGCTCTGCTCAGCTGATAGGCGCATCAAAGGACCTACCAGATCACTTAGTAGCTCAAATTTACCCTTAAACACACCTCCATTATGTTCTCACTACTGGCTGTTACCAGTTTACATCCCCCAGCAGCTAGAGGGTACACAGTTCTCTGAAACCCCTTCAGCATTTATTCTTTGTAGTCATTTTGCTGAAGAACATTCTGACGGCTGTGAGGTAACGTTTCTGTAATTGGATTTGCACGGCTTAATTAATTGCTGATGTTGCACATTTTTCTATTCCCTTTTATTTTAAAGGAAAAATAAAAGAAAAGACAAAATGTGCATAAGATATGCCTCTTGAAAAGGTCTTCTTGAAATGTTGACGTCTTTTGAATTTTCTGGTAGATTTACCACCCCAGGATTTTTTATTTTTT
This sequence comes from Mesoplodon bidens, assembly GCF_964165515.1. Classification (NCBI taxonomy): domain Eukaryota; kingdom Metazoa; phylum Chordata; class Mammalia; order Artiodactyla; family Ziphiidae; genus Mesoplodon; species Mesoplodon bidens. The sequence continues at coordinate 333,277 of NW_027671777.1, read as the reverse complement.
GATGGCAGGTGTCATTTACAGGCCTGCCATTATTTTGAATATTAAGTGACCATTACCGCTGTTGTGTGAAATGACCAGAAGGGGGCAGCCCTTCTTACCAAATCTGCTTACTAGGGAAACAGAGCCATAATGGAAGTTGTGTTGTAGGTTGTAAATTAGAACGGAATGTGCCAAGAAAAGCCCCTTAAGATTATGCTCTTTACTTCTTGTTTGTTTTTTAAATTTAATTTTTATTCTTTATCACAGCAAATTAGAGTACAATGTTTTGTTTGTTGTAGGCTTGCAAGATGTGGTTCTTTTACGCATATCCATATATCTATTCTTCTTCAGATCCTTTTCCCATGTAGGTTAGGACACGACATTGTGTAGTCTCCCCTTGGTATGCCGTAGGTTTTTGGTGATTATATATTTCACATGTGTTTGTATATCTCTGAAAACCCCAAAATCATGATGTATCCAATCCTCACAGCTTTCCATTTGGTGAACGATAAGTTGGTTTAATGAATCTGTGATTGCCTTTCTCTCTGGAAATATCTTCATTGGTATCAAGTTTTAGGTAACACCCATAAGTCATATGATAGGATATGTGTCTTTTGCTTTCTCACTTACTACATGTTGCAATGATTACCTCTAGACTCCTCTATGGTCCTGCAAATGGCATTGTTTCATTTTTTTGCCTTGGCTAATATTCCATCTGTACACGTACCAGTTCTTCTGTGTCCACTCATCTCTTGATGGACGTTTCGGTTGCGTCCATGTGTTGGCTATTGTAATACTTCTACAGTGCAGATTTGCCTTCCTGTGTCTTTCCAATTCTGTCTTCTTAGGATTTAGCCCAGGAAGTGGGCCTGCTGGATCTTATAGTAGCTCAAGGTTTACCTTTTAAAGGCACCTCCATTCTGTTCCCATTAGTGGCTCTTAGCAGGTTACGACCCACTTCCAATTGAGGGTATGCATTTCTCCAAAACCTCTTCAGCATTGATCACTTGTAGTTTTTTTTTGCTGATGGTTATTCTGAGTGGTGTAAGCTGGTACTTCTTTGTGGTTGGGTTTGCCTGTGTCTCATACTCCCTTGAAATTGAGCTTTCAGGCATGTCCTTTGCAAACTGTTATTACAGCTGACTTCTTCAAATTGTTTTCTTGAAGTATGTGCCACATTTTGCAATGTTTTGGCCTTTACCTGCATCAATACATTTTTAAGGGCAGGTTTCATTTGCAGCCCTGCAGTACTTGTGCATATGAAGTGCCCATTAACACAAATTTCCAAGCTGCTGTTGTGGATATCGGCCAGAGGACGGCAGCATTTCTACGTTCCCCACTCTGGCACCTAGGGAAACAGATCTTCCTGCCAGTGGTGCTCCTCAGTTATAAATTAGAGTGCAATGTGCCCTGATATACACCCAAAAGCTTACGTCTCTTTACATATGTTTGTTTTTTCAATTTAATTCATAGTTTTTAGTGGAGCAATATTCCATTCTGTACATGGACCACTTCTTCTCTGTGCATTCCTCTGTTGATGGACATTTTCGTTGCTTCTAAGTGTTGCCTATGGTAAAGAATGCTGGAGTGCAGTGTTGCCAGCTGTGACTTTTGATTCTCATTTTCTCAGGTGATAGGCCCAACAGTGGGTATGATTCATTGACTGGTAGCTCAATGTTTAGCTTTCCAAAGCACCTGCATTGTGTGTTCATTAGCGGCTCTTACCACGTCCCAATTAACACTGAGGGTGTGCATTTTCCCACAACCCCTTCAGCATTTATTGTTTGCAGAATGTTTGCTCATGGCCATTCTGACTGGTGTGAGCTGATAGGTTTTTGTAATTTGGATTTGCTTGTCTTTAATAATTCCTAATATTCATCATTTCCCCACACGTTTCTCTTTTATTTAGGGAAAAAATAGTGTAAGTACAATATACCTCTTGAAACGGTCTTCTTGGAAGGTTGCCCTCTTTTGAATTTTGTGGTCGTTTTTCGACCCCAGGATTTTTTTTGAGAGCAGGTGTCATTTACATGCCTGCAGTGATTGTGAATATTTAGTGACCATTAGCACTGGGTTTAAAGCAGGCATTGTGGGAAACGGCCACAAGGCGGCAGCATTTCTCCATTCCCAAATCAGGTTACTAGGGCAGCAGATCCTTTCTGGAAGTCCTGTTACTAGGTTGTAAATTAGAATGGAATGTGCCAGGAAAAAGCCCCTGAAGTTTATGTCTCATTACTTCTTGTTCGTTGCTTTAATTGTTTTAACCAGGGTAATGATTAGAAAACAGTTTGTCCTAGGTGTACACAAACTGGTTCATTCGTACATCATATATATCTATTCATGTACAGATCCTTTTCCCGTGTAAAGGATTCCAGAGTGTTCTGCACACCTCCCTTGCTATGTGCTCGGGCTTTCTGATATATGTGCTTAATCTGCATTTGTATGGGTATGGTAAACCTAATCTTAATTTATCCATTGCCACCACCTTTCCTTTTAGATACGCATAGTTTGTTTTGAAGTCTGTGTGTGTCTTTCTCTGTGGAAATATGTCCATTTTTGGTCAGTTGTTAGGTAACACATGTAAGTGATATCATAGGATATACATCTTTTGCTTTCCAACTTACCTCATGTTCTGTGATTACCTCTAGGCTCATCTGTGGTACCTCAAAGAGCAGTGTTCCATTGCTTCCCATGGCTTATATTCCATTGTGTACGTGGACCACTTCTTCTTTATCCATTCATCTTTTGATGGGCATTTAGGTTGCTTCCATGTCTTGGCTATTGTGAATAAGGCTGCAGTGCAGCTTTGGCAGCATCTATCTTCTTTATTCTGGTCTTCTAAGGTGAGAGGCACAGCGGTGGGCTTGTTGCATCAACGGTACCTCAATTTTTACTTTTAAACACAGCTCCTTTCTGCTCTCATTATTGGCTGTTACCACTTTACATCTCACCAGCAGCTAGAGGGTACACAGTTCTCAAAAACCACTTCAGCATTTTTTATTTGTAGGCTTTTCGTTGATGGTCAGTCGACCTGTGTGAGTTGAAAGCTTTTTGCAAATTAGATTTGCCTGAGTCTATTAATTCCTGAGGTTGAGCTTTTACCCATTTTCCAGTTTTCTTTAAAAAAGAGGGTCAGTCAAACTTACCTGTTCATAGTATCTTCTTGAAAATTTGGCCAGTTTTGAATTTTCTTGTCCATTCCCTACCTCAGCTCGATTGTTTAGGGCAGTTGTCCTTTATAGCCCTGAGTCCTTGGGAATGTTAAGAGACCATTAGCTGTGGCCTTAAACCGCTCTTGTTGGAAACGACCCCAAGGCGGCATCATTTCTACATTTCCAACTCTGCGGTTTTGGGCAGCAGAGCCTTCCTGGAAATCGTTTTAGTAGGCTTCAAATTAGAGTGGAAGGTGACAGGGCACATCCCCAAGAGCTTATATCCCCTGTCTGAAGGGGAAAAGAAATCTCAGCAGTCTGGTGTTAGCAGAAAGAGGAAAGGTCTCTGTCTTGCTCAGACTGGCTGTGGCGTGAAGTTATATGCTGTTTAATTCTACCAGAGCCTCAAGTATTTAATCCTCCTACCTCTTTGGTCCACCTTCATCTCCATCTTCACTGGCTCCCTGCATTATTTCAACCACTTAAGGGGAATGAAGGGGAAATCAGAAAAGGGGTTTACTCTAGTGTCCAGGTAGAATCAGCCTCTGTTGTGTTTTCCTGCATGTGAGAGTCACACATGACATGTAGTTGTCATAAATGAAAGCTCAGCCTCACGCAGGGCTTCAAGTGCCCCCTCCCCATAGAAGCGAAGCAGTGCCAGGCTGGCAGAGTCCCCCCTGGGAGCAGCCAGGAAATCAGGATTGTGGCTGGGAATTCACCCTCCAGGGCCTGATTTAACAGTGGCCGGGCCTGTGCCAGAAACCTCTTCTCTGCAGCTGGGACTCCCTAAAGACACCACCCCCACTTCACCACAGGCAACTTCCATCTAGCACTAGTTAGCCAACAGGAACAGCTCTTTGTGAGCCCATTAAAACCATTTGGATACAAACCATCTAGAGGGGTTGGATAGGGAGGGTGTGAGGGAGGGAGATGCAAGATGGAAGAAATTAGGGAACATATGCATATGTATAACTGATTCACTTTGTTATAAAGCAGAAAATAACATATCATTGTAAAGCAATTATACTCCAATAAAGATGTTTAAAAAATAAAAAAATAAAATAAAATTGCAGCCTCCCTTTTAATATACTTTGTAACTGCTTGGGCTGTGTCTATATGAACTGTGTACTATATGCTTCTGTTATAGTCCTTACAATGTTTTATTGCCTTATTTTCTGTAACAATTTTCCATAGATTCTTTGGGCTTAAGGTATATTAGAAGGGAGACTGCCATTCTGGGACTTCCCTGGTAATGCAGTGGTTTAGAATTCACCTACGAGTGGAGGGGACACGGGTTCAATACCCAGTATGGGAAGATCCCACTTGCCACGGAGCAACTAAGCCAGTAGGCCACAACTACTGAACCTGTACACCACAACTACTGAAGCCCATGCACCTTGAGCCCATGCGCCATTTATTTTTTGGAGAATAAAACCACCTCTGAGTGATCAAAATTTAGACCAGCTAGTCAAAATGCTTTATCACCTGTTCTTCTAAAACCCTGATCAATGGAACAAGTTTTACTAGGGATAACAGTGTAATTGTATTCTGGAGTTCATATCGGCAATATGGTTTATGACCTTGATGCTGGATCATGACATTTCAATGGTATAGCTGTTATTAACTGTCTGTTTAACGATTAAAGTCTCACGTGGTCTGAGTTCAGACTGGAGTCATCCTGGTTGCTTTCTGTCTATTGCAGATTTCTTCCAGTATGAAATGACAAGGGCAATACGGCTTACTTTACAAAATGTCTTCAAGCTAAATGATGATATAATCTACATTCAATTAATTTATACATACCCTAACGTAGAACAGGGTTTGTTACGGTGGCAGAGCCCAGTAATTATGTAAAACTGAAACCTTAATCTGCACTGGTTCAAGTCCTCTTCCTAATAATATGTTTATAATCAACATTCTTTCACAAATGACCCAATTTAATTCACCATAGCATTCCTCATATTAATTAAATGGAAAATCCTAGGCTCTATACAAATCCAGAAAGGGCCAAAAATCATCAGCCCCCATGGATGATTACAACCCATTTCTGAGTCATTCAAATTACTTATTAAAGAACCACTATGTCCATCAACAGCATCAATTTATATATTATTGCCCCAATGCTAGCCTTAACCCTGGCTCTCACAACATGAATTCCTCTTCCCATATCTTATCCACTAATTAATATAAATGTAGGCCTATTATTTATATTAGCCATATCACACCTAGCCATTTATTCCATCCTCAGATCTGGATGAGCTTCAGATTCAAAATACTCACTCACTGGAGCTCTAGGGACAGTAGCACACACAATCTCATATGAAGTAATGTAGCAGTTATTCTATTCTCAGTCCTACTGATAAATGGATCATTTACACTTTCAACAGTAATTATTACACGAAAACACCTATGACTAATTGTCTCCTGACCCCTACGCAGAATTTGATTATCTCCACAGTAGCAGAAATCCAATGAAGCCCCTCTTGATTTAACAGAAGTAGAATCAAAACCTGTATATGTCTCCAATGTAGAAAATGTAGCAGTCCCATTCACCCCATCCTTCCTAGAGAATATGTCAATTTCCTTATAATAAACGTTTCCACAACAATCTATTTTTAGGAGCATTCGACAATCCCTAGGTGCCAGAATTATAGATTCTTTCATCTTGTGAATATAGTTTTTTTAAAAAAATAATTTCTATAGTTTTACTACCTTTAAACAAAATGTACTCCATTGCTGTGGAATATTCCTTCATAGGAGCGTGCATGGTTCATTTCTGCATCCGCTTGTGATGGCCTTCAGGTTCTTTTTTCAAGTTTGGCTCCTATGGCTGCAGAGTCCATGTCCGTGTGTCCTGGTTCAGGGCTGGGGGGGTTGTGTTCAGCTGGGAGGAAAACTGTGGGTCTGTGTGCATGGACTTTGCTCTGTGAAGCCCGATTGTTTCAGAAGTGGTTGCACACCCCGCTGCACACCAGGCTTTCCATTGCTCCACATCCTGCTGATACTTGATACTGTGTCTTCATGTCTGCCATTCTGATAGGTGTGTGCACAATAATTTTCTTATGGTTTTAATCCCTCGGTTGTTAGTGAAGTTGTGCATCTTGTGGTATTCATGGACTACTTCCTGTTGTTTTTTTAAAAGTTTTAAAAATTGTGGTCAAATACACAAAACATAAACTTTACTATCTTAACTGTTTTTAAGTGCACATTTCAGGGTCAAGAAGTAATTCGCACTGTTGTGCAAACCTGACTGCCATTGTCCTCCAGAAGTTTTTCATCTTGCAAAATTGAAACAGTCCCCATTAAACACTCAGTCCGCATTGTCCCTCCCTCAGCCCCTGGCACTCAACATCCTACATTCTGTCTCTATGTTTCCGACTGCTCTAGGGGCCTTGTATGAGTGGATCAAACACTGTTTGTTTTTTGTGTCTAGCTTACATCACTGAGCATAATGCCCACAAGGTTCATTCCTGCTGCAGCCTGTGTCAGAATTACCTCCCCTTTTAGGCTGAATAACATTCCCTTGTACTGATGGACCATGTTTCTCTTCTCCATTCATCCATTAGTGGACACATGTAATATCTACATTAATTTCTCCTGTCATAATATTTGTGGAATAACATCAGAAAGTCCTATGAATCCAAAGTCATTTGCCATTAACTTTTTTCTTAAACTTTTTATTGTGAAAAACATCAAAGCTAAGAAAAGGGAAAAATACATGTCAGCTTCACTTCTGTTCAGGACTTAATGCTTTACGGATTCACTTTATGGATTCACTTTATTCCCTGTGTGTGTGCTATGTACATGCATGTGCATGTGCCTGTTTGCATACATATGCTGTGCATGTGCATAGGTATGTGCACTTGCTCACATTAGTGTGTGCATGGGCATATGCCTGCATGTGTGTTCATATGCTAGTGTGTGAATATATTTGAATATATTTGTGCTGTGCACCTGCATATGTTTCTGTGTGTGCTGTGTCCGCCTGTGCACACAACTGTGTGTTTTCTGGATCCACTTGCAGATATATCCACACGCGGCTGCTCTAACAATCCTGTGTAGCCACGTAAAGGTCACAGATCTCAGGGATTTAAATGGATGGAGCAGGATGTCCTGACACAGTCTGTCTTCCAATGACTGTCACGGTCTCAGTAACATCCTTCACACCTTCTTTAAGCCCCATTCAGGGTCCAGTTTAGACACCCATTACATTCAGTCACCTGCCCCAGGTCCCCTAAAGCTACAGTGTCACAGTTGGAGAGCCCGGCCAAGGCTGGGGTGCCCCTCCTGTTGGCCTGGCCGCCAGGCTCTGCACTTGGCTCCTGTGTTCCCATCTTTCAGCCAGACCCCGACTTGGATGGGGCCGCCACCTCTTTCTTCACAGGGTCCAATCGCCCAGTCAAAGGGGTTCATTCTCCCAAAGTCAGCTTCAGGAGTGGGGGCGTGACAGTCCCCACTGGGTCTCCTTCATGTGAGACCCTGTGCTGTTGAAAGAGCAGGCGCCTTGCTCTCAGGGGTGGGGGCTGGGGGGTGACATGCAGGCCACGATGGGCAGGTGGGTCACCAGGTGGGGCGAGCAAGTGGGCAAGGTGTTCCACGCTGGGTTCTCCTCTCCAACGGCTTCTGTGCCCCTACCTCTCCCTGTGCCTCCCCTCGAAGACAGCACGGTGCCCGGGACTGGAGCCATAGGAGCCGTCAGCCACTGCCCCCTCTACACACAAGCACACACACATGCACACACACATGCACACGCTACAGGGAAGCAGGACCTGAGTGCAAGGCTCTCAGCGGCCCTGAGCGCCCTGCCCGGAATCGGCCAGCGGAATGGACAGACCGGATCTCCTGGCCCGGACCATGCAGGACTGTCCTGCCTGGGCTTCCCGTGCGGCCGCTTCCTTCTGGAAGCCTGGGAGGCTGGAATCAGGCCATTTCTTGTCTGTCCTGGCAACAGACTGGGCTGCACTCTCAGAAGTTCGTGGCTCACCTGTGGATCCTGACCATCAGGTGGCCAGAGATATTGGTAATATTTCTGTTTTGCCTGTTGAAATGTTTAATGACAAAGATTGTTCACTTTCCTGATGTGGGTGTCCAAAGATGAGAGACCCATGTGTGTGACCTGTACCTCCTATGAGATCAGCCCTAAGCTAGTTTAAACATGATCAAGTGCTGTCTACATGGTAGATTTAGACCTCTGCATGTCCTGTCTACTAATTATGTTTAGAGCTGACCATGTGTTTTCTACATTAAGAAGATTTAGACCTGACCACGTTCTGTGTACCCTTGGACTATGGGAACCTGGGTAGAAACCCGGCCTGGCCTCAGGACTGCGAAGCTCCGTGCCTGGATCTGAAGGTCAGTGCTTAGCTGTCTGGGGTCTGGAGCTGAGGTGGGCTTGTCTAAGTAACAGCCTCTCTTCTGAGTGTGGTTACCTGGTCCTCCCAAGGGTCAGTGCTCTGGTCGGGACCTTAGTCTTAATCCCTGCAAGGTTCATCTTCCTTGGGGATCATGGAGAATCCGCAGGAGGGCTACCTGGCAATAATTCCAATTCACCAGCACGTGCATGGTGCGTAGGGAGGCAGGTTTAGCTGGTGAATTGATTGCAGGGCACGCAGATCGGGCAAAACCCGATGGGTAACAGCTGAGGCTGCTGCTGAGCTCTCCTTCCAGTCTACCGTCCCTACTCAGAAGCCTCCAGAATTGCCCCTCGGCTTTCAGCCCTGCTGTCCTGTGAGTTATCTCAAGAAGCATGTGAGACAAGAAAGGACTGATCCTGCCAGAACCAAGTAGAGTGTTCAACTCTAGCATGAAAGCTTTAAAAACAGGCAAAATCAACAGAATCAAACTGAAAAGAGGAGGACTTCTCTGGTACAAGTGTGGGGAGAGGAGACCCACCTGCCACTTTTTCCCATCCCAGGAGGCCCCAGGAACACAGCTTGTTTCCACATTAGGGGAGCCACCAGCAGAGCCATGGTGTCCTGACCAAGGGGACATGTCACCCCAGGTGCAGGGTCTGGGGAGGTGAGGTCACCCTGGAGACTGTGCACGTGTGACCCCAGTTGGGGGAGTCTGGGGAGGGCGGTTCACCCTGGGACTGTGGACATGTGACTCAGGTGGAGGGGTCTGGGTAGGAGGGGCCACCTGTTGAGAGAGAACATGTGACTTTAGGTGCAGGGTCTGGAGAGGTGGGTTCACCGGGTGAGTGTGGATGTGTGACCCCAGGTAAAGGGTGTGGGGACTGTGTGGGTCTCACCACATCTGCATGGGTCAGGATCACATGTACCGGGAGACCCCACATGTGCTCTTTGCCTGAAGTGTGTCTTTTCCCCTTTGAGATTTCCAACCTCTGCATTAAGGGTGTTGCCCTGATTAACCTGTGCTACCTTTTCTTCTCTTAATCTTCTCACATTCACGTGAGGTCAGGCATGTTTGAGTGGGTTGCTGCTCTGTGTTCTGGTGAGTGACAATGCTTGGTGGGATCATATTAATATCAAATCATATCGTATGTCTTATCTATGGGGGTCACCACTGCCTGGGTCCCCCTGGACAGAGGTCAGGTGAGCACAGACTAGGCCCCCCCTAAGAATGGTCTCACATGTGCCATGTGAGGGTACCATGATGGGCCCTAAGGTAGGGGACTGTGTCTGGGCCTCCGACATTTGTGATGAAGGGGAGTCGAAATGGAATCTCAATTAACAAGACATTATTTTAAGAATTTATTTTAAGTGAAATAAAACACACGTCACATACCCTTTACCATCATCACGATTTTAAGTGCACGTTTCTGAGGCATCAGATATATTCACCTTCTTGTGGAGCCATCACCACCATCCCTAGAACTTTTCAACTTGCAAAACCAAGATTCCACAACCATGAAAGTCTCACTCCCCATTCCCTCCCACTGCCCCTGGCACCGATATCCACTGCAGTCCCTGGGTTGTCGACTCCAGGGTGCCCACTGGAATGGAATCCTGCAGTGTTTGTTGACAGGTCACTTTGGAAGAGGTGACTTTCAGTCTGAAGCTCTGCCTGTTTGCCTCTGAAGAATCTGCATTTAAGGAGAGGCTGTATGAGGAAGGGGGTGTATGAGAGACAAAGGTGTCCAGGGTGCAGATGAGCCAGGACCTGACCAGCTGCCTTTTGGGTCCTCTGGTTCCATCTCTTGGTCTGTGCCTCATTTGCATCATCACTGACCCCGCTGGCACCCCTGGGGTGTTGTTGTCTGAGTGAGATTCCCCTGGTGCCCCTGCTCTCCTCCCCTCCTCCTGCTGGTTGGGGAGGAAACTGCTTGCTGAGGGTTCTCTACTCCTGAGGCATGAAGGACCCTGCAGCATGGACCTGCAGAGTGTGGGTGTGGTCCCAAGAGCATGGGGCCCACATAGGACACAACATTGGGGCGTGACAAGTGCTAGGGCTGCCTCATCACTGACAGGGAATGTTGCCAAGATCCTGCTCGGGAGGGCGTGGTGGGTGGCTTGGGACCCCAGAAGCCCCATTCCAATCCTGGAGCTTGGAGAGTGCATCCCCATGGGCTCCAGATTCACCCCATATCTCAGCCATATCCCTCTGTCCTGTCTTTGAACTCAGGAAAATGGCCTCTACTGATCATTGTCCACAACATAGGCCTGGCCCTGTCCGTATTAAGGTTCTTTAATTTAGGCGTCCTGGGAGAGCAGGTCTTTTCAGGCCTGAGAAGGAACAGCTTAGGAGTGTACAACAATTTCAGATGAAACTAATATTCAATGACTATCTCTATACTGCTAGGTTGTTGACTTCTATTAATCATTATTCTCCTGGTTTTAGCTCTGATGTGGGGATTACAGAGCAGTCAACATTTAAATCTTCATAATCTGTTTATTTGTAGCATCAGTATCATGACTGACCCATAGTTTTTATGGTTTGGGAAGAGTTATTGACTTCATGTATCATGTAAAGGATTCACAATGATGATAGAGCAGCTAAGCTTGCAAAAATGGTTGGTAAAATGTTCAAATTTTCTCTACCTGTGCATCTATTGTACATATATGAGTTAGTTTAGTTGACAATATTAGTGAAATAATATAGAGGACTAGAGAACTTCTTTTAAAAATCACTATTAATGTGTGTGATGAAAAGGTAAAAATTCTTCCGTAATCGGTGATGTTGTATCTTGAGAGGCTAGATGAAATTGATATGCCTTCGTGATATACACTCTTTTAGCCTATAATTTAACTTTGAAAAGTTTACATTTTTTATCTCATTTATTGAGAAAGACATATTTGTTATGCTGTTGGCTACAAACTGCTTGAAAAGGACTTGAGTCCTCCCTTATGTTACATTTACATAGGTAGGATCTTCAGATATAGGATATGGTGGAGGGCATCCGTGCAACCATTCTAGGTTAGGAGGAGCAGTTTCCACTGCTGAGACTTCTCGTTTGGACACAAATGTTTTTCACAGTATGAAGATTATTAGCATTACTGCTGCTACTGAGATGAATGAAACTAAAGACAACATATTTCATGTTGTGTGTGCCTCAGGGTAACGTAGTAACCTCCCTGAGAGGCCAAGAAAGTGCTGCAGGAAGTTATATTTACTATTACAAATATACCTGGGAAGTGAGTTTTGCTACTGTTGAGTTAACTGTGTAACCTGGGAATAGTGGGAATCAGTGTAGGAAGCCTCCTATAATAGTGAAGACTGCTCCCATGGACACTAGGTCATGGAAATGTGCTACTACATAGTATTTATTCTGGAGGACAATGTCCGAGGATGAGTTGGCTAAGATGATTCCTGTCAAACCACCTACTGTAAAAAGGAAAATAAAGCCTAAAACTCATAATAGAGTGGGATCTCATATAATATTACCTCCGTGAAGAGTTGCTAATCAGGGACTTTCCTGGTGATGCAGTGGTAAAGAATTGGCCTGCCAATACAGGTGAAACGGGTTTGGTCCCTGGTCCAGGACGATTCCACATGCCGCGGAGCAAAAAGCCCATGCACCACAACTACTGAGCCTGCCCTCTAGAGCCCGTGAGCCACAACTACTGAAGCCCACACGACTAGAGCCTGTGCTCTGCAGCAAGAGAAGCCACCACCATGAGAAGCCCGTGCATGGCAACGAAGAGTAGCTCCCACTCATCGCAACCAGAGAAAGCCGGTGTGCAACAATGAAGACCCAACGCAGCCAAAAAAAAAATTAAATAAAGAGTTGCTAATCGGCTAGATACTTTTATTCCTGTAGGGATAGAAGTAATTATGGTATCTGATGCAAAGTATGCTACTGAATCGACAGCTATCCTTATGGTAAATATAAGATGGACCCACAAGAGAAATCATAAAAAGCCAGTGGACATGATTCATAATATTCCAAATAGCTGAAAGGCAGTTTTTGTCCTAAATAGTATGTAATGTTCTGTGAAATTATATCAAACCCTGGTAGGACATGAATACACACTTCAGGGTGACCAAACAATCAAAATTGGTGTTGGTATAGGATTCAGTTTCCTCCTGCAGGGTCAAAGAATGTAGTGTTGAGATTTTTATCTCTTAACAGTGTGGCAATTCTGGCTGCTCGGACTGAGAGTGGTAATTATAGTAATATGGCTATAGTTAGGGAAGAATAAACAAATAATGGTGTTTGGTATTGGGATATGACTGCTGGTTTTGGATTAAAGACTATAGTAATACAAGAAATAGCATGAAGATTTGAAGAGACACCTGCTAAATGTAAGGAGGAAATGGTTCAGTCGACAGAGGCTCCTGTGTGGGCCAGATTGCAAGCTAGAGCTGAATATACAGTTCCACTTGTACCAGAACCAGCTTCTACTATTGGTGATATGAGTAGGAGTAAGAACGATGGGGGAAGTAGTCAAAAGTTTACATGATTTCTTTGGGGAAATGCTACCTCAGGTGCCCCAGTTATTAGTGGCCCAAGTCAGTTTCTGAACCCTGCAATCATAATGGGTACAACTATAAAGAAAATTATTACAAGTTCAGGGACTGTTATGACTACGTTAAAGATTTGGGCATCCCCAAGTAGTGCTCCAGGTTAGCATAACTCAGCCAGGGTTAATATACTCAAGGTGCTGCCTGCTACTCCAGCTGAAGCACCAAAGAGTAAATATAAAACACCGATATCTTTGTGATTTGTTGAAAATAATCAGCAGTGTATGAACAGAGGTAAAATGACTTGAGCTCGCGTTAGACTGTAAACGTAAAGACAGAGATTGAGCCCTCTGCTCTTGTCCCGTTTAGCTGTGGATCTAGATGGAGTCAATGCCGGTTTCATCACAGCCCCTGAACGAATTTTGTAACAGTTTCTCCCTGTGGTTTTTTTTTGTAATTTATTTTTATAATTGGGTATAGCTGATTTTCAATGCTGTCTTTCTTGCTGCTGCACATCCACTTGATTCACTTACAGAGAGACATCCATAAATTCTTTTTCAGATTCTTACCAGTCGTATATATTCTTTTATGGTGACTAGAGTGTGCCCAGCCCAGTTCTTTGAGCTATAGGGTAGGTCTTGTCGATTACCTATTTGGTCTTTGGAACCCTATCTGTGCTAATTTCAACCCTCTGGTTTATGCCTCACCCCACCCCACCTTTCCCCTTTAGCACCCATAAGTTTGTTTTCTAAATGTGTGACTGTTTTGTAATTTAGTTCATGTGTAGCCATTTTTAGATTCCACCTAAAAGTGATACCTTATGCTAAGTGTCTTTTTGTGTCTGACTTATGTCACTTAGAATGATCGTACCTAAGTCCACCTGAGTTGCTGCAACTGGCCTTATTTCATTGATTTCATGGCTGAGTAATATTCCATTGTACATAAGTACCATATCTTCTTTATCCATTTTTTCCTTGCAAGGACATTTATATTGTTTCCAAGTCGAGGCTCCTGCAAAAGGGCTGCACTAATAGTTGAAGTGCCTGTATCCTATGGATTTATGGTTATCCCAAGATTTACACCCAGGAGTGGAAATGCCGTATGCTCTGTAGCTCTATATTTTTTAATTAATTAAATATTTTTTCCTGTGTTGGGTCTTTGTTATTGCACGTGGGCTTTCTGTAGTTGCAGCAATTTGGGGCTACTCTTCGTTGAAGTGCATGGGCTTCTCATTGCAGTGGCTTCTCTTCTTGCAGAGCATGGGGTCTAGGCGTCGGGCTTCAGTCGTTGTGGCTCACATGCTCTAGAGCACAGGCTCAGTAGTTGTGGTGCACGGGCTTAGTTGCTCTGCAGCATGTGTTATCTTTCTGGACCAGGGCTCGAACCCGTGTCCTCTGCATTGGCAGTTGGATTCTTAACCACTGCACCACAAGGCAAGTCCCCATAGCTCTAGTTTTTAGACTTTTTAGGAAACATCATATCCTTCTCCAGCGTGGGTGTTAGTAATTGACAACCTATGGTCTTATTGTTTGCAAATATTTTTTCCCAGTCCATAGGTTGTATTTTTGTCTTATTTATGTTTCCTTTGCTGTGCAAAAGCTTTTATATTTGATTAGGTCCCATTTGTTTATTTTTGCTTTTATTTCTATTGCCTTGGGAGACTGACCTAAGAAAATATTGGTATGATTTATCAGAGAAGAAAAATAAATTAGAGGAATCCAAATTGAAAAGGAAGGAGTAAAACTGTCACTATTTACAGATGACATGACTCGGAGAACAAACTAGTCGTTACCAGTGGAGAGAGCAAAGGGGGAGGGTCAATTCAGAGGTAAGGAGTAAGAAGTATAAACTTATAGGTATAAAATAAGTTATGGGCAGAAGACTTAAATAGACATTTCTCCAAAGAAGACATACAGATGGCCAATAAGCACATGAAAAGAGCCTCAACATTGTTAATTATTAGAGAAATGCAAATCAAACTTCAATGAGGCACCACCTCACACCAGCCAGAATGGCCATCATTAAAAGTTCTACAATAACAAATGCTGGAGAGGGTGTGAATAGGTAAACCTACAACACTGTTGGTGGGCATGTAAATTGGTACAACCACTATGGAAAACAGTGTGGAGGTTCCTCAAAAAACTAAAAATAGAGTTGCTGTATGACCCAGCCATCCCACTCCTGGGCATATACTTGGACAAAACTATAAGTCAAAAAGATACATGCACACTAATGTTCATAGCAGCACTATTTACAATAGCCAAGACATTGAAGCAACCTGAATGTCCATTGACAGATGAAGGGTTAAAGAAGATGTGGTAGATATACACAATGGAATACTACTCAGCCTCAGAAAAGAATGAAATAATGCCATTTGCAGCAACATGGATGAAACTAGAGATTATTGTACTGAGTGAAGTAAGTCAGACAGAGAAAGACAAATACTGTATGATATTACTTATATGAGGAATCTAAAATATGACACAAATGAACTTATTTACAAAACAGAAACAGACTCACAGTTGCGGAAAACAAACTTATGGTTACCAAAGGGGAAAGGGAGTGGGGAGGGATAAATAAGGAATTTGAGATTAGCAGATACAAACTACAATATATGAAATAGATAAACAACAAGGTCTTACTGTATAGCACAAGAAACTACAGTAAGTCCCCTACATACAAACCTTCAAGTTGTGAACTTTCAAAGAGGCAAATGTGCGTTCCATCAGCTTCAGGCATGAGTGAAATTGCAGCTTGCCCTCCATCTCCTATTGCTGCCGATCTTTCAGCTCTACCTCTCCCACCTCCTCTCCGTCCTCCAGTCATTAACACTTCCTGGCATCCTGTTCACTTGATGCCAGCCCCTGTATGCCAGCTGTTGTACTGTACTACTGTACTTTACAAGGTACTGTACTGTAAGATTTAAAATGTTTTATTTTTTGTGTTTCTTATGTATAATTTGGGTGATAAATATTATAAACCTATTACAGTACGGTACTATAGAGCTGATCATGTTAGTTGGGTAACTAGGCTAACTTTTTTGGACTTAAGAACAAATTGGACTTACAAACATGCTCTCGTAATGGAACTCTTGTATGTAGGGGACTTACTGTATTCACTGTCCTGTAATACATCATAATGGAAAAGAATATGAAAACTATGTATGTATTTTTCTTTTCTGATTGCTGTATTTAGGACTTCCAACACTATGTTGACTAGAAGTGGTGAGAGTGGGCATACTTGTCTTGTTGCTGATCTTACAGGAAATATTTTCAGCTATTCACCATAGAGTATAATGTTAGCTGTGGGCTTATCATATATAACCTTTACTATGTTGAGTTTTTTTTTCCCTCTATACCCACTTTGTGGAGAGTTTTTTTCATAAACAATGTGGAATTTTGTCAAAACCGTTTTCTGAGTCTGTAGAGATGATCATAAGAGTTTTATTCTTCAGTTTGTTAAAATGGTGCATCACATTGATTGATTTGCAGGTATTGAACCATGCTTGCATCCCTGGGATAAATCCCACTTGGTCATGATGTTATGAACATTTTAAAGTATTATTGGATTCCTTTTGTTAATATTTTGTTGAGGATTTTTGCATCTATGTTCATCGGTGATATTAGCCCGTAATTTTTTTTTGATATCTTTCACTGGTTTTGTTATCAGGGTGATGCCAGAAGCATTATTTCGTCTTCAATTTTTAGAATAGTTCGATAAGAGTAGGTTTTAGCTCTTCTCTAAATAGTTGGTAAAATTCACCTGTGTAGCCATCTAGTCATGGACTTGTTTGTTGGGAGTTTTTTGATTACTGGTGCAATTTAATTACTCATAACTTGCATGCTCATATTTTCTATTTCTTCCTGGTTCAGTCTTCAGAGAGTGTACTTTTCTAGAAATGTTTCTGTTTATTCCAAGTTGTCCATTTTATTGGCATATAACTGTTTGTAGTAACCTCTTACAAGTGTTTTTTTGTTGTGTCTGTTATAACTTTTTCATTTCTGATTTTATTAATGTGGGCCCTGTCTTTTCTTCTCAATGAGTCTGTCTAAAGTTTTATCAATTTTGTTTACCTTTTTTTTTTTTTTTTTTTGGTACGCGGGCTTCTCACTGCTGTGGCCTCTCCCGTTGCGGAGCACAGGGTCCGGATGCGCAGGCTCAGCGGCCATGGCTCACGAGCCCAGCCGCTCCGCGGCATGCGGGATCCTCCCAGACCGGGGCACGAACCCGCGTCCCCTGCATCGGCAGGCGGACTCGCAACCACTGCGCCACCAGGGAAGCCCTTGTTTACCTTTTTAAAGAACAAGTTCTTAGTTTTATTGATCTTTTCTATTTTTTAGCCTCTATTTATGCTCTGATCTTTATTATTTGTTTTCCTTCTAATTACTTTGGGTTTTGTTTGTTCTTTTTCTAGTTCATTTAGGGGTAAAGTTAGGTTGTTTATTTGAGATTTTTCTTGTTACCTGAGGTAGGCTTGTATTGCTGTAAATTTCCCTTTTAGAGCTGCTTTTGTTGTGTCCCGTTGATTTTTGTATCATCACGTTTTCTATTTCATTTTTCCCTGGATATTTTTTAAATTCTTCACTGATTTCTTCAGTGATCCATTGATTAATTAGTAGCATATTGTTTAGCTTCTACGTGTTTTTTTGCAGTTTTTTTCTTGTAGTTGATTTCTAGTCTCAGAGCACTGTGGCCAGAAAATATGCTTGATGTGATTTCAATTTCCATAAATTTACTGAGACTTGTTTTGTGGCCTAGCACATGAGCTATTCTGGAGAATGTTCCATATGCACTCGAAAACAATGTGCATTCTGCTGCATTTTGATGAAATCTTGTACATATATAATCTTATATATATATTCCATTTGGTCTAATGTGTCATTTAAGGCCAGAGTTTCCTTATTGATTTTCTTTCTGAATGATCTGTCCATTGATGTAAGTGGGGTGTTAAAGTCCCCTACTATTATTGGCTTAGTGCTAATTTCTCCTTTTCTGTCTGTTAATGTTCACTTTATGTATATATTCAGGCACTGCTATGTTGGGTGCATGTATATTTACAATTGTTATATCTTCTTATTGAATTGATACCCTGATCATTGTGTAAGGTCCTTTGTCTTTGTCTGTTGTTACAGTCTTTGTTTTAAAGTCTGTTTTGTTGGAGAGTGGGAAGATAGCGGAAGAGTAAGACGTGAAGATCACCTTCCTCCCCACAGATACATCAGAAATACATCTACACATGGAAAAACTTTTACAGAACACCCACTGAATGCTGGCAGAAGAACTCAGACCCCGCAAAAGGCAAGAAACTCCCCACGTACCTGTGTAGGAGAAAAGAAAAAAGAATAAACAGAGACAAAAGAATAGGGATGGGACCTGCACCAGTGGGAGGGAGCTGTGAAGGAGGAAAGGATTACACACACTAAGAAGCCCCTTCGTGGGTGGAGACTGCGGTGGCAGGGGGGGAAGCTTTGGGGCTGTGGAAGACAGCACAGCAACAAGGGTGCGGAGGACAAAGCAGAGAAATTCCCACACAGAGGATCGGTGCCAACTGGCACTCACCATCCCGAGAGGCTTGGCGGCTCACCCGCCGGGGCAGGCAGCGCTGGGAGCTGAGGCTCTGGCTTCGGTTGGAGCTCAGGGAGAGGACTGGGGTTGGCGGTGTGAACACAGCCTGCAGGTCGTTAGTGCACCACGGCTAGCTGGGAGGCAGTCCGGGGAAAAGTCTGGACCTGCCGAAGAGGCAAGAGACTATTTCTTCCCTCTTTATTTCCTGGTGCGTGAGGATAGGGGATTAAGAGCGCTGGTTAAAGGAGCTCCAGGGACAGGCGCTAGCTGCAGCTAACAGCACGGACCCCAGAGACGAGCATGAGATGATAAAGCTGCTGCTAAGGCCACCAATATGTCTGTGTGCAAGCACCGGTCACTTTTCACACCTCCCTTCCAGGGTGCCTGTGCAGCCTGCCACTGCCAGGGTCCCGGGATCCAGGGACAACTTCCCAGGGAGAACACACGGCGTGCCTCAGGCTGGTGCAACGTCCCACCGGCCTCGGCTGCTGCAGGCTCGACTTGCACTCCGTAACCCTCCTTCCCATGGCCTGAGTGAGCTGGAGCCCCCAAGCCAGCTGCTCCCTTAACCCGTCCTGTCTTTGTGAAGACCAGACGCCCTCCAGAGACCTACATGCAGAGGCGGGCCCAAATCCAAAGCTGAAACCTGGGAGCTGAGCAAACAAAGAAGAAAAAGGGAAATCTCTCCCAGCAGCCACAGGAGCAGCAGATTAAATCTTTGCAATCAACTTGATGTACCCTGCATGTGTGGAATAGCTGAATAGAAAATGAATCATCCCAAATTGAGGAGGTGAACTTTGAGAGCAAGATTTATTATTTTTCCCCTTTCCTCTTTTTGTGAGTGTGTATGTGTATGCTTCTCTGTGAGATGTTGTCTGTATAGCTTTGCTTTCACCATTTGTCCTAGGGTTCTATCTGTCCATTTTTGTTTTTTTTTAACTTAAAATTTTTTTTCTTAATAATTATTTTTTTATTTTAATAACTTTATTTTATTTATCCTCTTTCTTTCTTTCTTTCTTTCTTTCTTTCTTTCTTCCTTTCTAATTTTTCTCTCTTGTGTTCTGAGCCATGTGGATGAAAGGCTCTTGATGCAGCAGCCAGCAGTCAGTGCTGTGCCTCTGAGGTGGGAGAGCCAACTTCAGGACACTGGTCCACAAGAGACCTCCCAGCTCCACATAATATCAAACAGAGAGAATCTCCCAGAAATCTCCATCTCAACACCAACACCGAGATTCACTCAACGACTAGCAAGCTACAGTGCTGCACACTCTATGCCAAACAACTAGCAAGACAGGAACACAACACCACCCAGTAGCAGAGAGGCTGCCTAAAATCATAATAAGTACACAGACACCCCAAAACACACTACCAGACGTGGACATGCCCACCAGAAAGAAAAGATCCAGCCTCATCCACCAGAACACAGGCACTAATGCCCTCCACCAGGAAGTCTACACAACCCACTGAACCAAATTTAGCCACTGCGGACAGACACCAAAAACAACGGGAACTACGAACCTGCAGCCTAAAAAAAGGAGACCCCAAACACAGTAACATAAGCAAAAAGAGAAGACAGAAAAACACACAGCAGATGAAGGAGCAAGATAAAAACCCACCAGACCTAACAAATGAAGAGGAAATAGGCAGTCAACTGAAAAATAATTCAGAATAATGAGAGTAAAGATGATCCAAAATCTTGGAACTAGAATAGAGAAAATGCAAGAAACATTTAACAAGGACCTAGAAGAACTAAAGGTGAAACAAGCAATGATGAACAAGACATTAAATGAAATGAAAAATACTCTAGAAGTGATCAATAGCAGAATAACTGAGACAGAAGAATGGATAAGTGACCTGGAAGATAAAATAGTGGAAATAACTACTTCAGAGCAGAATAAAGAAAAAAGAATTGAAAAGAACTGAGGACAGTCTCAAAGACCTCTGGGACAACATTAAATACAACAACATCCGAATTTAGGGGTTCCAGAAGAAGAAGAGAAAAAGAAAGGGACTGAGAAAATATTTGAAGCGATTACAGTTGAAAACTTCCCTAATATGGGAAAGGAAATAGTTAATCAAGTCCAGAAAGCACAGAGAGTTCCATACAGGATAAATCCAAGGAGAAACATGCCAAGACACATATTAATCAAACTGTCAAAAATTAAATACAAAGAAAACATACTAAAAGCAGCAAGGGAAAAACAACAAATAACACACAAGGGAATCCCCATAAAGTTAACAGCTGATCTTTCAGCAGAAACTCTGCAAGCCAGAAGGGACTGGCAGGACATATTTAAAGTGATGAAGCAGAAACACCTACGACCAAGAATACTCGATGCAGCAGGATCTCATTCAGATTTGATGGAGAAATTAAAACCTTTACAGGCAAGCAAAAGCTGAGAGAGTTCAGCACCAACAAACCAGCTTTACAACAAATAATAAAGGATCTTCTCTAGGCAAGAAACACAAGAGAAGGAAAAGACCTATAATAACAAACCCCAAACAATTAAGAAAATGGGAATAGGAACATACATATCGATAAATACCTTAAATGTAAATGGATTAAATGCTCCCTCCAAAAGACACAGACTGGCTGAATGTATACAGAAACAAGACCCATATATATTCTGTCTACAAGAGACCCACTTCAGACCCAGAGACACATACAGACTGAAAGTGAGGGGATGGAAAAAGATATGCCATGCAAATGGAAACCAAAAGAAAGCTGGAGGAGCAATTCTCATATCAGACAAAATAGACTTAAAATAAAGACTATTAGAAGAGACAAAGAAGGACACTATATAATGATCAAGGGATCGATCCAAGGAGAAGATATAACAGTTGTAAATATTTATGCACCCAACATAGAAGCACCTCACTACATAAGGCAAATACTAACAGCCATAAAAGGGGAAATTGACAGTAACACATTCATAGTAGGGGACTTTAACACCCCACTTTCACCAATGGACAGATCATCCAAAATGAAAATAAATAAGGAAACACAAGCTTGAAATGATACATTAAACAAGATGGACTTAATTGATATTTATAGGACATTCCATCCAAAAACAACAGAATACACATTTTTCTCAAGTGCTCATGGAACATTCTCCAGGATAGAGGATATCCTGGGTCACAAATCAAGCCTTGGTAAATTTAAGAAAGTTGAAATTGTATCCAGTATCTTTTCTGACAACAATGCTATGAAACCAGATATCAATTACAGGAAAAGATCTGTAAAAAATACAAACACAAGGAGGCTAAACAATACACTACTTAATAACGAAGTGATCACTGAAGAAATCAAAGAGGAAATAAAAAAAATACCTAGAAAGAAATGACAATGGAGAAAAAACTACCCAAAACCTATGGGATGCAGCAAAAGCAGTTCTAAGAGGGAAGTTTATAGCAATGCAATACTTCCTTAAGAAACAGGAAACATCTCAAATAAACAACTGAAGCTTGCACCTAAAGCAATTAGAGAAAGAAGAACAAAAAAAACCCAAAGTGAGCAGAAGGAAAGAAATCATAAAGATCAGATCAGAAATAAATGAAAAAGAAATGAAGGAAACCATAGCAAAGATTAATAAAAACTAAAAGCTGGTTGTTTGAGAAGATAAACAAAATTGATAAACCATTAGCCAGACTCATCAAGAAAAGAAGCGAGAAGACTCAGATCAATAGAATTAGAAATGAAAAAGGAGAAGTAACAACTGACACTACAGAAATTCAAAAGATCATGAGAGATTACTAAAAGCAACTCCATGCCAATAAAATGGACAACATGGGAGAAATGGACAAATTCTTAGAAATGCACAACCTGCCAAGACTGATTCAGGAAGAAATAGAAAATATGAACAGACCAATCACAAGCACTGAAATTGAAACTGTGATTAAAATCTTCCAACAAACCAAAGCCCAGGACCAGGTGGCTTCACAGACGAATTCTATCAAATATTTAGAGAAGAGCTAACACCTATCCTTCTCAAATTCCTCCAAAATATATCACAGGGAAGAAACTCCCAAACTCATTCTAAGAGGCCACCATCACCCTGGTCCCAAAACCAGACAAGGATGTTGCAAAGAAAGAAAACTACAGGCCAATATCACTGATGAACATAGATGCAAAAATCCTCAACAAAATACTAGCGAACAGAATCCAACAGCACATTAAAAGGATCATACACCATGATCAAGTGGGGTTTATTCCAGGAATGCAAGGATTCTTCAATATATGCAAAACAGTCAACGTGATACACCATATTAACAAACTGAGGGAGAAAAATCATATGATCATCTCAATAGATGCAGAAAAAGCTTTCGACGAAATTCCATGCCCATTTATGATAAAAACCCTGAAGAAAGTAGATACAGAGGGAACTTTCCTCAACATAATAAAGGCCATATATGACAAACCCACAGCCCACATTGTCCTCAATGGTGAAAAACTGAAAGCATTTCCACTAAGATCAGGAACAAGACAAGGTTGCCCACTGTCACCACTATTATTCAACATAGTTTTGGAAGTTTTAGCCACAGCAATCAGAGAAGAAAAGGAAATAAAAGGAATACAAATTGGAAAAGAAGAAGTAAAGCTGTCACTGTTTGCAGATGATAATGTACTCTACATAGAGAATCCTAAAGATGCTACCAGAAAACTACTAGAGCTAAACAATGAGTTTGGTAAAGTAGCAGGATACAAAATTAATGCACAGAAATCTCTGGCATTCCTATGCACTAATGATGAAAAATCTGAAAGTAAAATTAAGAAAACACTCCCATTTACCATTGCAACAGAAAGAAAAAAAATCTAGGAATAAATCTACCTAAGGAGACAAAAGACCTGTATGCAGAAAATTTTAAGACACTGATGAAAGAAATTAAAGAAGATACAAATAGATGAAGAGATATACAATGTTCTTGGATTGGAAGAATCAACATTGTGGAAATGACTCTACTACCCAAATCAATCTACAGATTCAATGCAATCCCTATCAAAATACCACTGGCATTTTTCACAGAACTAGAAGAAAATACTTCACAATTTGCATGGAAACACAAAAGACCCCGAATAGCCAAAACAACCTTGAGAATGAAAAACTGAGCTGGAGGAATCAGGCTCCCTGACTTCAGACTATACTACAAAGCTACAGTTATCAAGACAGTATGGTACTGGCACAAAAACAGAAAGATAGATCAATGGAACAGCATAGAAAGCCCAGAGATAAACGCACGCACATATGCTCACCTTATCTTTGATAAAGGAGACAGGAATGTACAGTGGAGAAAGGACAGCCTCTTCAATAATTGGGGCTGGGGAAACTGGACAGGTACATGTAAAAGTATGAGATTAGATCACTCCCTAACACCATACACTAAAATAAGCACAAAATGGATTAAAGACCTAAATATCAGGCCAGAAACTATCAAACTCGTAGAGGAAAACATAGGCAGAACACTCTATGACATAAATCACAGCAAGATCCTTTTGGACCCACCTCCTAGAGAAATGGAAATAAAAACAAATATATACAAATGGAACCTAATGAAACTTCAAAGGTTTTGCACGGTAAAGAAACCATAAAAAAGAGCAAAAGACAACCCTCAGAATGGGAGAAAATATTTGCAAATGAAGCAACTGACAAAGGATTAATCTCCAAAATTTACAAGCAGCTCATGCAGCTCAATAGCAAAAAAACAAACAACCCAATCCAAATATGGGCAGAAGACCTAAATAGACATTTCTCCAAAGAAGATATACAGACTGCCAACAAACACATGAAAGAATGCTCAACCTCATTAATCATTAGACAAATGCAAATCTTTTGAGATATCCTCTCACACCAGTCAGAATGGCCATCATCCAGAAATCTAGAAACAATAAATGCTGGAGAGGGTGTGGAGAAAAGGGAACACTCTTGCACTGCTGGTGGGAATGTGAATTGGTACAGCCACTATGGAGAACAGTATGGAGGTTCTTTTAAAAACTACAAATAGATCTAGCATATGACCTAGCAGTCCCACTACTGGGCACATACCCTGAGAAAACCATAATTCAAAAAGGGTCATGTTCATTGGTAGCTCTATTTACAATAGCCCGGAGGTGGAAACAACCTAAGTGTCCCTCACTGGATGAATGGATAAAGAAGATGTGGAACATATATACAATGGAATATTACTCAGCCATAAAAGGAAACGAAACTTATCTATTTTTGATGAGGTGGATGGACCTAGAGTCTCTCATACAGAGTGAAGTAAGTCAGAAAGAGAAAAACATATACGAAATTCTAACATATATATGGAATTTAAGAAAAAACAAATGTCATGAAGAACCTAGAGTTAAGATGGAATAAAGACACAGACCTACTAGAGAATGGACTTGAGGATATGGGGAGGGGGAAGGGTAAGCTGTGACAAAGTGAGAGATTGGCGTGGACATATATACACAACCAAACATAAAATACAGAGCTAGTGGGAAGCAGCCACATAGCACGGGGAGATCAGCTCCGTGCTTTGTGACCAACTAGAGGGGTGGGATAGGGAGTGTGGGAGGGAGGGAGACGCAAGAGGGAAGAGATATGGGAACATATGTATATGTATAACTGATTCACTTTGTTATAAAGCAGAGACTAACACACCATTGTAAAGCAATTATACTCCAATAAAGATGTAAAAAAAATAATAAAGTTAAATGCTTAGAATATAGTACACACTTTTCAAGTGTTTGTAATAATAATAATTACTATTATTATCATTATGATTATGCAACCTTTCTCTTTTCACTTTTTATTCCTTGAAGGCCTTTCTGTGGCAGTAAAGAAACTCTACCTCATTCTTTTTAATGGCTGCAGAGAATTCTATCAGCTAGATGCATCATGATTGATGTGGATCATCCTATAGACATTTTTAAGTTGTTGCCATTTTTTCAGTTTATAAACAATGCAGCTTTGATTATCCTTGTCCATTCAACTTTGTACAGTTATCAGTTTCTAGAAGTGAAATTGCTTAATTAAAGAGTACTTTTTTAAAAAATTAATAGAATGAACAAATTGATCTGCAAAGAGGTTGTACCAATTTTATATTACCACTAACACTGTATGAAAAGGAAATTTCCTTTTATAAAGTCAGATGGTGATAATGGAAAGCAATGAAAGAGGCCAGATAATAGTTCAAGTGCTACTCTATGGAGTATGAAATGCCAGGTACAAATTTCTGCAACAAATCAATTGCAATTACACAAAATGAAATGAAAATAAATCTCCCAAACAAAAAGTCTATTTTGTCTGATATAAGTATTGCTATTCTGACTTTATTTTGATTTCCATTTGCATAGAGTACTTTTTCCATGCCCTCTCTTTCAATCTGTGTGCATCTTTAGATTTGAAGTGAGTCTCTTGTAGGTAGCATATATATGGGTCTTGGTTGTATCCATTCTGCCTCTCTATGTCTTTTGGTTGGAGCATTTAGTCCATTTACATTTAAAGTAATTATTGATAGGTTTGTACTTATTGCCATTTTGTTAATTGTTTGGGGGTTGCTTTTGCACTTTTTATTTGATCCTTTCTTCTTTTGTCCTCTTCTCTTGTGATTTGTTTGAATATCTTTATTGCTATGTTTGGATTCCTTTCTTTCTGTGTGTCTATTTTAGATATTTTGTTTGTGGTTGCCATGAATTTTATATATGTATGATTATTTCAAGTTGCTGATCTCTGAATTAAATAGCATTTTAACAGGCTTGCATTTTCCTTCCCTCTCCCATGATTAGTGTTTCGTCATCATATTTTACATCTGTTTTGTGTGTGTATCCTTAACTACTTATTGCAAATATAGATGATTTGACTACTTTTGTCTTTTAACCTTCCCACTACCTTTGTACATCATTGATTTACCACCTTTACTATATAGATACCTTTTTTCCATTCATAATTTTCATGTTTCTAGTTTTGGCCTTTTCTATTTTGCTTAGAGAAATCCCTTTAATATTATAAAGCTGGTTTGGTGGTGATGAACTCTTTTAGCTTTTGCTTGTCTGTAAACCTTTTAATCTCTCCATCAAAACTGAATGAAAACCTTGACAGGTAGAGTGGTCTTGGTTGTAGGTTTTTCCCTTTCATCCCTTAAAATACATCATGCTACTTCCTTCTGACCTGCAGAGTTTCTGCTGAAAAGTCAGCTGGTAGACTTACGGGAGCTCCCTGTATTTAACTTGTGGGTTTTCCCTTGCTGCTTTTAATATTCTCTCTTTATCTTTAATTTTGGCCATTTTAATTGCAATGTGTCTTTTTTAGCTCCTCTTTGGGTTGATTCTGTTTGGGACTCTCTGTGATTCCTGCACCTTGATGTCTGTTTCATTTCCAAGGTTAGGGAAGTTTTCAGCTATTATGTCTTCAAATATGTTCTCAGCAGCTTTCTCTCTTTCTTCTTCTGGGACCCATATAAGCAAATGTCAGTATGCTTTATGTTGTCCCAGATGTCTCTTAAACTGCCCTCATTTCTTTTTATTCCCTTTTCTTCTGTTCAGCTTCAGTGAGTTCCACTACTATGTCTTCCAGCTTGCTGATCTGTTCCTCTGTATCATCTAATCTACAGTTGGTTCCTTCTAGTGTATTTTTTCACTTACTGTATTCTTCATCTCGTTTTAGTTCTTCTTTCTATTCTCTATCTCTTCATTAAAAACTCTAACTTATCCCTCTGTTCATCCATTCTTCCAAGTTCTTTGATCATTTCTACAATGGTTACCTTGAACTCGTCATTGGGATTACCTATCTCCACTTAGAGTAGTTTTTCTTCTGGAATTTTATCTTGTGCTTTTGTTGAGAACATGTTCCTCTGTCACCTCATTTTTCCTAATTTGCTGGTTTGATTTCTATGTATCTGGTAGGTTGTTTACATTTCCCAACCTTGGAGAAGTGACCCTTTGTACGAGACATCCTATGCAACACAACAGCACACACCTCTCTGGTCACCAAATCTAAATGCTCTAGTGGTGCCCCATATGTGGGTTGCATGGGTCCTTCTTTTGTGGCAGACCAACTGCTGTCATTGGTCTGGAAGGTGTTTATGGTCCCTGGTCCGGTTGCATGCCAGACCCTGCCTTGTGTGGAGACTGCTAGCCACTGGTTGGAGTGGCCAGGTCACAAGGTGGCTGTCTCTGGAAACCTGGGGCTTCTGGGCTATTGCTGGTTCACTGGCTTGAAGAGGTAGTTCTGCGGTAGGTGTTTCAGGCCTCAGGGTTTCCAGACCTAGTGTCATCCTGCTATGGGGCCAGTTCCTGACATGGCTGGCTGTGGTTTCTGGGATGTCCCAAAGCTGGTGCTGGTCCACTCACCATGTGAGATGTGCTTGATCCCAGCCTAGCTGGCTGAGAAGTTCAAGGTATCTTGGAGCTGGTGTTGGCCTGCTGGTGTGTTGTCTGGGTCCTGACAAGGTATGCTGTGAGTATACATTGGTCCTGGGGCTGGTGTCTGCCTGCTGTTGGGCAGGACCAGTTCCTGACACAGCTGGCTCTGGATTCTGGGGTGTCTCAAAGCTTGTATCTGCCCACGGGTGGGTGGGACTAGATCCTTAGGTGGCTGGTTGAAGGGCACAGGGTGTCTCAGAACTGGTGTTGGCATGCTGGTGTGTGAGGCAGGTACTCAGGGCTTTCTGGGGATTGTTCTGGCCTGTTGGGGGGTGGGCTGTGTCCTACCATCTCAGGCTGTGGGGCTGCACTAGTTCTGGGGCTGGTATTCCCCCACCGGTGGGAAGAATCAGTATCCAGGGGAAAACAGGTCTGGTTCCTACTAACCTGTGGATAAAGCTGGGTCCTGGGGCTAGTGCTAGCCCTCTGGTAGGTGGAGCTGGGTCCTAGGGTCTCTGGTTGCAGGGTTCTGAGTGTCCCTGGCTTGGTGTGTCAGCCCACTGCTGGGTGGGGCTGGGGCCCAGAGGGTCCTGGTACTGGTGCTTGCCCACTGGTGTGTGGGGCCAGGTCCTGGACAGGGCAATATCCTGGGGTGACTGTGAGCTCAGGGTGTCTTAAGGAAGCCTTTCTGCTGGGTGGTGGGGTTGTGTCCCCACCCCACTAGTTGCTTGACCTGAAGCATCCAAGTACTGGTCCTGACGGGCTGGCAGTTAGGCCCAGGTCCCAGTGTTAATAAGCTAAAGGGATTGCAAAATGGCCCTTGCCAGCATCAGGTCTACGTGGTAGAATAAGCTCCCCAAAGTGGCTGCCACTAATTTCTGTGTCCCAGGGTGAACTCCTGTTTCCTCTTGCCTCTCTGGGAGACTCCCCAAGTTCAGCAGGTGGGTTTACTGCAGGATGCTTTCAAATTAATGCTTCTGCCCATGGTCCCAGAGTATGTGAGATTTTGTGTGTGCCCTTCAAGAATAGAGTCTCTGTTTCCCACATCCCTCTGGGTCTCCCTAAAGTAAGCCCTGCTGGCATTCAAAGCAAATTTCTGGAAGTACTTCTTCCCAGTGCAGGATCAACAGGCTGGGGATCCTGTTGCAGGGCTCAGACCCATTGCTCCTTGGGGAAGTCTCTGCAGTTGTAATTATCCTCACATTTGTGGTTCACCAACCTGGAGGTATGGGTCTTGACTATTCCACAACTCCATTCCTCCTACCTGTCTCAACTGTGGTGCCTTCTTTACATCTTTAGTTGTAGAAGATCTTTTCAGCTAGATTAAGGTCTTTGTCATCAATAGTTGCTCTGTAAACACTTGTGATTTTAGTATGAAGGAGGTGAGCTCAGGATCTTCCTACTCCTACATCTTGACCAAGCTCCAGCTGAGAACACACTTTTTTATTAATTTAATTTTTTTTCAATTTTTTAAGGTTTGTATTATTTCTCAGAACATGGTGTATCTTGATCAATGTTCCATGTGCATCAAAAAGAAAATAGATTCTGCTATATTGGGCCTAGAGTGTTCTATGAATGCCAATTAGGTCAAGTTGGTTGATAGTTCTGTTCAAGGCATCCATATTTTTACTGAATTTCTGCCTACTTGTTCTTTCAGCTAATGCGAGAAGAGTATTGAAGTTCCAACTATTATTGTGGATTTATCAGTTTCTCTCTTCAGATCTATTAGCTTTTGCTGCACATATTTGGAAGTTTGTGTATGTGTGAAGGTTCATACACATTTAAGATTGTTATGTCTTCTTGGAGAATGGACCTCTTTTTCATTGGTAATGCTCCACTTTATCCCCGACAGTATTGTTGTTCTGAACTCTAATTTATTTGAATAAATATGATGACTTTGGCTTACTTTTGGTTACTGTTTTCATGCCGTCTCTCAAATTTATAACTTTTAACCCAAGGTTTCTCAACCTCCGTACTAATGAAATTTAGGGACAAATCATTCTTTGTTGTGGGGGATTGTCCTGTCCACTTTAGGATATTTAGCAGTGTCCCTGGCCTCTACCCACTAGATGTGAGTAGCACCTCCTCGTTTTGAAAACCAAAAATGTCTTCAAACATTGCCAACTGTAGCCTCGTGAGCAAAATTACCCCACTCTCCTGTATAACTATTGTTTTAACCTATGTCTTTTTATTTAAAGTATGTTTCTTAGAGACCTTATAGATCTTACTTCGATCTTGCTTTCTTCCCCCAAATCTATTAACAGAGATTATTTAGGCCATTCACATTTAAGTGATTATTCATATCGTTGGGTTAAAATCTGTTTCTTACTGGATGTTTTCTACTTTTTCAATTTGTCTTCTTTTTTCCCCTCTTCTCTTGCCTTTATGGATTTAATTTTGTGATTTCTCTTCACCTCCTCTATTGACTTCTTATTATTTAAACCTCTTACTTTATACTTCCCCTGTAATGTAACAATCTTATATATGTATATTCCCAATTCTTCCCTTCCACCCTTTTGCCATTGTTGTCATACATGTCACTTTTAAATATGCTATAAATTCACAATACATACAACTTTTGTTTAAGCAGTTAGCATTTAGAGTGATAAAAGTAAGGAATGAAAAGATTTCACTTATGGCTTCCCTGGTGGCTCAGTGGTTGAGATTCCGCCTGCCGATGCAGGGGATGCGGGTTTGTGCCCCGGTCCGGGAAGATCCCACGTGCTGCAGAGCGTCTGGGCCCGTGAGCCATGGCCACTGAGCCTGCGTGTCTGGAGCCTGTGCTCCACAACGGGAGAGGCCACAAGAGTGAGAGTCCCACGTACCGCAAAAAAAAAAAAAGAAAAAAGATTTCACTTTGTCTTTATTTATTCTATTTCCAACGTTTTTCATTTCTTTGTTTAGATCCAGATTTC
This sequence comes from Mesoplodon bidens, assembly GCF_964165515.1. NCBI lineage: Eukaryota > Metazoa > Chordata > Mammalia > Artiodactyla > Ziphiidae > Mesoplodon > Mesoplodon bidens. The sequence goes on along the minus strand of NW_027671777.1, from coordinate 302,459 downwards.
TGACATATATTGTAGTCTTTCAGCCTGAATCACTTACTTTAAGTTTTCTTGGAGTGATGATGAATACTGTGGATGCCAATCAGTGACCAACCCTCATAGCTTCCAAGAAGGGTAGCCAGCTGGGAGGGAGGGGGAAAAGGTGAGGTGGGTGCCTGGGTCCCCTTCATATGACCCACCCCACCCAGGCAAGTTATGGAGTAGACATACCTCAGATGGCCTGCAGCCCCTCCCTCTTCCCCTCCCCAGATCCAGAAGCAAGGAAATGTTTCTGAAATCTGAGCACAGGAAGTAAATTCTTCACCCAAAGGCAGCTGCCTCCAGGAATAAGAGGAGGTGACCTGACTTGGGCCAAGTCCACATTACCAATCCTAGTGGGGACATTCCCAGAACTGTACAGACAGTAAATATGGGCACTGCCCTCCTCTCCCTGCTGGACCAGATGCCCTAGACCTGATCTCTCCCAAATGATTATTTTTCTCTTTTCATGTCACCACTGCCTACTTCCCAACACATCCTGTACTCAAGGAAGGTCGGGGTAGGAAGTTGTCTCAGTCCTCCACACTAGGGACAGACAGGTAATGGGAGGGAGGAAGCAAGGGAGGCAAAGACCATTTGCAGCCGCCCCACACTCCTGCCTGGTCCAGGTGCTGTGGTTATTAAAGCAGGACTGAACCAAGTTAACCCAAGGTTAAAGGATAAATGTAGGGGAGATAAAGAAGAGAGCAGAGTGAGCCTGGGAAAAAGGAGGGAGAAGGGCAATTTTAGAAAAGAATGGGGATGCAGGAAGGGAGAGAGAACCATCTCTACCAGGTCTGAGGGCCCAGGGCCCAGATGGATGAATGTGCCTGGAAGACCTCTGGCTTCCACTCTAACGACAGGCAGGAGTTTAAGATTCAAGGTTCCTGGGCCTGGGACTAGGCCCTGCTGGGTCTGATACTTGTGGGAATGGGGCAGGTTCTGCGGTCTGGAAAATGGAGCAGACAGTGTGCCCAGGACAACGTGCCCTGAAGGAGTGTACAAGCTCCAGAGGAAGAGGTGGGATTTGAAGAGTCTAAAACAAAACAAAACAGCAAGGGAGAATTCTGGCTTTGCTTTTAGCCCTAAGGAAGAAAATCCATCTTTCACAGGTCCCTTCAAAAACAAGAGACTCAAAGCCCCAGCTCCTGGTCCTGTGCTCCTCCCACTTCCCTTGCTTCTGTGCTTTGCCTCTGTGGTGAAAGGGGGACGCCAGTACTTCCACCCCTCTCCTCTTCAGAGTAACTGCTGGACTTGACTGTATCTACCACCTCCTCTTAAAAAAAAAGTTAAAACACTGTCCACCTGACTATGATAAAACCAAACCTCTACTCTGGCTGACCCCACAGGGATCCTGCCCTGTCAATCTGAAGCCCAAGCACCAATTTTCATCCATTACCCCAGGAAAGTTGAATGTCTCAAGTTTAAGGGTGATAAAAATTAATTCCCACAACTGTAATTAGTGGGAGTTTGTGCAGGCAGCACCAAGCATTTCTGGGCACAGATAGTGGGGATGGCTGCACCTTTAAGTCCATCCTCCCCAGCCCCCTCTGCGGCTCCTGAGCTCACCTCCAGGCCCCCATGCCATCTCTCAGTCTTGGCTCTGGCCACTTCTTTCATGTGAACAGATCCCAGATCCTGGAAGCAAGACTTGTCCCCACACCTGACCATGGTGCTGGGCCTGGGACTCTGCCAGGATCCTGCAGTCAATGCTACTGCTTTATCTCTTCTGCAAGTAAGAAAAACAGCAAGTTTGAGCTACTAAGGCTGTTATTATATTATGACTATTATTAACTTTAAACATACACCCTGCCAACTTCCAGAAGCAGCAGCCACCTCTTCAGGATACTCTTGGGGATCAATTCCTGTCTGTTGGTATTTGGTCCTTAGGGATGATGTTCAGGCACCTGCAGCATCTGGTTAGGGAAGGGAGTGTCCCTTGGGCTTACAGTGGCATCAGAGGGAAATTTGTATTTTTCACACACTGAATTCCTGTGGGGAGGAGGAATTGCTGAAGTAGCTTTTTCGTTTTCTTTTGGTTTGGTTTGGTTAAAGAGGTAAGGAGTGTTTAACAAGGGAGGAATATATATAGATCACATTAGCTACTTTCTCCTTTCCTGATTGGGCCAAGGTTGTGTCTCATCCCTCACAGACCCCCCTGGACAAGCCCAGAGACATTCTATCCTGCCATTCCCCCTCTGCCACAGGACCTCCTTCGCACTCAGACCTTTTGCTTCCAATGTGGTCCTGGGAGGGCAGAAAACCGTGTCTGGATCCCCTGCATGGCCTCCAAGGAAGAAGCAGCTGGGGAGCCTCCTTGAATTGAAGGCTTTGCAAAGGCGGGACTTCTGAGCACACCCAGAGCCCTACCCTGGACCTGGGAGAAGGCTCTGCTTCCAGGAGTGTTCTCTGGCCCGTGCACTGCTGGAGACACCTAGCTTACCCAGGAAGATGTCAGGAAGCGCACCGCAATTAGATCTTCAGAGTCCACTGTGGGAGATCAGTAAACAAACGTAATACCTCTCCTGGGTGGCCAGCATATATTCAGAGATTCTGTGTCCAGAATGGCTAGGTTTCAAGGCCAAGGGCTTCTGTGTGTTCCTGTCCTGAGCAGCGGCTGCCATGACCCTCACATTCCTCCCTTTCTAAAAAACCCTCTGTTCTCCACACAGAGGGGACAACGTCTGTAAGTGAGCTCCGAGAGGAGCTCAGCAGAGCGAGGACAAGTCCTCTGAAGTGGGGTGTGGGGGATCTCCTTTCAGACACTTCTTTTCTTCCTCTGTCAGAGGCTGGGTTCACATGTCCTCTCCTATCTTGGTATGTCTCAATGTCTGACAGGAATTTCTTGGATTTGAGGTGAATCTCCAGGGTTTGACTCCCACTTGGCACTAGGAAGGTACCCAATAAATGTTTGCATGGAATTCTATAAGGATATTAGAATTCTAGCTTTGATAACTGAGAAGTCTCACAAAAAAGGTGGAAATGTTTATAACAGCAAAGGGGGAGGTGGTAGTGGAAGTCTTGGGGACTAAGCAGTTTGCCCTACCACACTGCCGCTAGGGCAGGTAACTTGGTCAGGAGTCAATTCTATCCTCTGGAGATGGGCAAGAGGGCCTGACTTCTTTGACCGTGGGGTTCATGTCCCTGTGATGGCAGAGTTTATATGATGGACAGGAAGCTGTCTCTACCCATGCTCCCCCTCACCTCCCTCACCTGACCAGGCTTAGGCTCCAAGCCTGAGTTTCTGAGGTGCCCATGGCTTCCTTACCCTGAGTGCATACGAGGCCATCTCACTCTAGAAAATGCCAGAATTTCCCAGAGGTGTTCTAGCTGCTAGTTGAGATACCCTATACCAGCTCCTCAGGTTCTATTTGCTGGTACAGAGATGCCAGGGCTCAGATGGACCCAGAAGTCCAGCAAACAAATTGATAAGGGCACATTTTGAGCACCCTGAATTCCAAAGCCTTAGGCCATGTGGCTTCCTAGGCCTATCCAGACACTGCAGCCCCCAAAGACCCACACCCACATGCTAACACAGACACATACACACACACACCTTCAATGAGTCACCCTGTGGTGCCTACCTTATTCCATCTTGGGCTTCTTAGCTGGGTGTTAGGAGAGCTGTAAGGGACCCCCTAGGCTTTCAGATGCCTAGTATTGAGGGAGTTGAATCTGAGGGGCATGTCGTAGGGAGTGGAGGAAGGACCTCCTGGAGCAAGAACCTGGAAAACTCTGAAGCTATTTGACCAAATTCAAAAGAGACTGAGTCTCCTAGCTGCTATTGTTACTGGGACTTTGGGTTCATCTTTTGTTTCTAGCATGAAAAAGAGTGAGTATTTTAATTCCAGGAGAATTTGGAAAAACCTGGAAAATAGCGGGGGGATTGATTGGGAGGAACCCCTGCAGGGGAAAAACCACCCAGTACAGTCTTAGAGACTGACACTGGGTCCCCTACTCTGGACCCAGCAGTTTGAAGGCCCTCTCTTGTCCTCATCCAGCCGCTCCTGTTTCCACCAGGTGAGAAGTTTTCAGGGTCCAGGGTGCTTGCCACCTGGAGCTCCAGCTCCTTCCCCTGCTTAGGTCTAATACCTAGGTCCCCTGTACCGCGATTCCCTGACTTAATGGCACTTATCTCTCTTCCTGGGTCTGCAACACATTCCCAGGTTTCATCCTCCGAAAGACAGCTGAGTGAAAGAGGGAGTCATTGAGCCGAAGGGGGCGCTGTTTGCGCAGGTGGACGGTTCAGACAGCGCCTAGATGTGCAGTCTGGGAACGAGCAAACTGAAGAGGTCTCTGGTATAGGAGGGAGCAGACGTCATGCAGGCAATGGGCCGGGGTCTTCACGTGTTCCCCTGCCAATCTCGGGAGCCAGGAGCCCCCGGTCTGTATGCGTGGAGAGAAACTCTTCTCAAGACCCTTACGGCCGCGAGCTCAGAACCTAGAGAACAGGTCCTGCGACTGTGAAGGGACCAGGTGTCGTTTGCATTGGGCAGACAGCCCGAGGGCTGGAGAGGAGCCAGACCCCGGGACCAAGAAGTGTCTGAAGCACTTAGAAACGCGTTGCTCGAGCTCCCGGGAAGGTGAGGCGGGTAGAGCTAGAAGCGGCCCAGGCCTCGAGTCCCCAGGTGTCTGGGAGGGGGTTTCTCACAGGAGCTGAATGTTTTAACTCCTCCGCTTTCTTAGGCCTGGTTGTTTTCATTGCGTTGAACATGCCCCGCCTCTTCCCAGACTGGACCAGTAGGGTCTCCGGGACCTCACCTCTCAGCCTTCTAGGAGCGCACGGAAACTCCGTGGTTCAGCCCCGCAGTCTTCAGTAGCTTGTAGGAGCGCCCTAATTGTTTCCAAAGTCACTTGGAGCAGTGCGCCCCGCTATGCCACCCCAGAGGTCCTGCTCTTATGCCCTGCACACCCATTTCGGACTCCAAGTCATTTCGCTTTCTGAACTCGGATTTGGATCCTGCTGGGAATGGATCTTTCTGAAAAACCAGGGATTTAGATTTCCCAATGCAAAGAAGAATTCGTGACTTCTTTACCCTCACGTGGCTGCATTTCTTCTTTGGTTGGCGGGGATGATTGAAGGGATGTCGCTGCTTTAAAGGCAGTTCTTTTTCTTCTTAAACCCCAATTAGGGCAAAGATTCCAAACTTCTGCCAGTTTGAACTGTAAGGGTATCTCTAATCCCGAGAAGGAAGGACAGGGGAACGCGAAGAATCGAGGTACGCCTTGCCCTGCCTCTTGGGCTTTCTAAGACCCGCAGGCACGCTGAGATGCCTTGCTAACCTCACCAGCCTCAGACCCTCAGTTCAGTCCCTGGCACTACAGGCACCAGGACGCGTGCAGGCTGACAGTGAGAGGGGGCCAGTAGTGCGGAAACACCCTCTGCCTTCCTTTGCTCGTGCCCCTTCCTCCCCCATAGTGGGACCGCGGGCCGGGCAGCGGGACAGGAGGCCGAGATGGGTTAGGAAGGCTGGAGTGAAGGGCACAGAGAACTTGACCTCGTATGTGCCAGCTCACCAGCATGTGTGATGAGGCTGTGGGGGACCCCGGGTGTGTGCCGCTGCCTGCATGATCCTAAAAAGCTAATGGGACAACTGACCCTCGAATAGAGAACCAAGAATAGATTTTTAAACCTCACACGAATTTAATTTATGATATATGATAAACGTAGCAATTTGATTCAATGAATAAGGTAGTTTAATGAATAGCGCTGGTATATTTTACTTTCGATCTAGAAGAGACTCAGTCCCTTGATTCTCAGCATATACAAAAGTAGGTTCTGTATTTATTTTAGATTTTTAAAAAATCAAATCTTTAAAGAAATATTAGGGGGAAGTATTTTCTAGGCTTAAAGAAAAACAATTTTTAACTAAACAGGACATTTTCCTAAGCTACCCTTTTTGGTAAACTAATCAGGCTGTATCTCTTACAATTTTAAATGTACATAACACTTAACACAGCAGTCCAACCTTGGGACATCTAACCTACAGAAGTAAAAAGCACCTGGACCAGAGGAAACTATAGGGGGAAAATGTGATTCAATGGAAAGCCATGCACTGTTTAGGGCCCGCCTTTCCAGTTTATTTGACTTTGATTCTTTGTGCACTCTGAGGCTTTCTTGGCCTTTGAGCTAATTTATAACTCTGTAAATTGTAGATAACTGAAGGCAATGCAAAAAAATTCTTGTCTATAGATACGTAAATAAATCCCATCCCCTGAAGCGTCAATTGAAGTCCCTCCTCAACTAGGAAAGAAGGCAATTTTGCCTCCATTTACACATTCATTTCACTATTCCTCATCTATAAATATGCTTGGTCTTTGTCCTTTGAACTGGCTTTGACATCTTTATCATTGCCTTATGAGCTAAATGACTTAAATAAAATTTATATATCTATGAGAGTCATGATTTTACCTTTTTTTGAGACTTAGCCTTTAATGAAACAACTACAGTGGCATTTGTGGTGGTAAAACAAAACAAAATATCAAACTAACTCTGAATCTCGAATGATAGGAGAATGGTTAAATGGCTCATAAAATTGCCAGTTAATGGAATGAAAACAATAAAAATCTATGTGATCCAGTTGAAGGATGTTTTTATTCCTATATCCACTTAGAGTAGGATATCATTTTTATTTTTAAAAAAGGAAAAAATATTAGTGTATGTGTTACTGAGTCCAAGCTAGCTCCGCTTGCCACATAACAGGCAAATAAATCAGGAGATGAGGTGTTGAGGCAAGGAATGGCAACTTTATTTGGAAAGCAGGCAGACGAGAAGGTGACAGACTAATATCCTAGAGTAACATCTTATCAGGGTCTGGATGCAATTTTTTTTATAGAACAGAGAAGGGGAAGAGGTAAGGAAGTAAAGTAAAAGGCCATAAGTCTTGCAAAATATCTCCTGGTTTTTGGCCAACCTCAGGAAGGGCTGTGTTAATTTCTTTTCTGCAGCCATTCACGTTGTGCAGGGTCTGGGTGTTTCCTTGTGAGGTTAACAAAGGCACTTTAGATTAATATTCAGGCAGAGGGTCAGGGTTCCCCGAGGGAGGCCATTATGTATGCCTATAGCTATAGACATCAGCCTTTTAGTGATTATAGTAACAAAAAGTAATGGAGAGCAAAAGTTAAAGTAAAAGAAACAGATCCAACATGGAGTCAGATTTTGTTCTTCCCTGTTACATGTGTATGTCTGTATATTTTTCTATGAGCACAATAAATTGTGGACAGATACACACTACTAATGTTGTTTATCTCACGTTGAGGTGAATTTGCTTACCATGGGGTTTTGTGATTAAGCCAAGTTAGTATGTATAAATATATATTCATGTATAATATATATTCATCTATATAATATATATGTCTTATATGTATATAAATCTTTTGGGTTGACTGTTACAAAGACCCTATATAACTTTTGTAATTTATAAAACTCTTATTAAGATTTGTTTTATAAAAAATTACCAAGAAGTTTCCTGAAGGACATAAGAGAAGTCTGGAAAAAAAAAAAGACACACCTTGTTTTTGGATAAGAAAATTTAACATTTTAAAGATCCTTACATTTTTGGTAATTAAGACACTATGGTACTGATATCAGAATAGAGAAGCTAATTGGTGGGAAAGAATTAAGAGTCTACAACTGTCCCATATGAGACTTTAGTGTGTGGAAAAATGTTTTTACAAATCAATGTTAGACTGTTAAATAAATTATATTGGAAACACAGGCTAGCTGACTGAGGGCAAATTGGATGACTATTCTACGGCACAAAGTAAAATAAATTTAAAATGATTGAAGGCATAGTATTTTGATCCAAATAATGAGGAAAACATGGTGAAGCAGTAAAATTAAGGGGAGATTTCTCACTTGGGGTTCCTCAAGCACTAATAAGAGATGACTAGATCAATACACAAATAACTCAGAAAAGCAATGCAGAGGAGAAAAAAATGTAAATTGTCAATAAACATGAAACTATTTTTAACTTTCACTAGCAATAGATTAAATGAAAACTGAAAAAATAACCAACTAGGAGACATGACTCTCAGTCAAAAAATTGTCCAAAATGATCAATGTCGATAAGGATGTGCTGAAACTGACACTGACATTTTGGGAGGCATGCAAACCAGTGTTATCTTTCAGGAAGGCAGTCTGGCACAAGGGGATAATTACATGGAAATGGAATTGTGCATCACAGAGGTTTCAATTCCAGACTTTAAAAATATAATACATACAAAAAACTGCAAATAAAATCCCCAGAGGCTTGTTTCCTCAGAATTCTTCTATGTATGTGCCCATAAGTGAGGTAGACCTACTTATAAATAAGTAAATTATGAGTAAAATAAGTACATTATAAGCAATATGGTATATAAATGGCAAACCAACTAGGCCACAGCATGTTTCTGTTAGGAGAGCTCAGACTAAGGCACTTCACAGCAGAGTCTTTTCTGGGAATGACCTCTTATGAACCTCAAGACTCACGGTTTGCTCTTGGAAATGTTTGCCCTTAATCAAATTGTTTCTTCTCTCTCACAAACTGAAACTGAGCCCCTCTAAAATTGAGTTCCCTTTGTGAGTTTCTGATTAATCTCTCTACTCAAAACTTTATTCCCTTGTTTGCCTATTCTGACCTCAATCCTGTGCTAAATGAACACTAATCAAACAGAATCAGATGACTAAAATTGCTATTGTCTATAACATCATTAATGTACTAAAATTGCTGTTGTAGATATCATCATTAACACACAAAATCAGGTTGTTTCTCCAGAGCAGGATGAGCTCACAGATCCCCCAGGTGGCTAGAGAATTGTAAACTGGAAACATCCTGACTTCCACAACTATGATTAAGAGATGTCACAAGATGATGGTTAATCCCAACTTCTTTTTTCTTCTTCTTTAAAAACACTCCCAACTCAAAGGCCAAGTTGGAGCAGATCTGAGGCTTGTCTCCCACTCGCTTGCTTGGCACCCTGCAATAAACCCTTACTTTATTGCAAACATCAGCTGTCAGTTTGGCTTTCGGTGCTGTAGTCACAGGAGCCCTTGCTCAATAACAAAGCCACATGCAGGTGACTTAAAAGTTACGTTGAAGGTAACGCTGAAGACTGTTACAGGCTTAGCAAATCAGGTATTACTTATTTATTGTTTATAAAACACTGGAGAGCTAATATTTGATGATCAGCTTTACAAAGCCTTTTGGAAGTGGGAAAGACTGGAGCTAAGGGAACCAAGGAGGAGGATTAATTAGAAAACGTGGGGCCAGAAAAAGGAAAGTGTCTGCTGGAACAGAAAGGAGAGGAATAACTTCAAGAGCTATTTCCAGGATAGAATGAATAAAACTTAATGATGGATTTGGATGGTGGTGACGGGGAAGGGATGTATAGGTAGACTTTAAATCAAAAGCCTTATTGAAATCAGCTAGAAACAATGGGGATGAAGGTCCTCAACTGTGATCTCAATGAGTTAAGTCCCAAAAGTTCTATCCCCTTCAACCATTTCCAGCCACCAGCAGCAACCACTGCTACCCTTGATGTCACTTTTCCACCAGTCACCTCCACTGGGGCTTTTTACCTATATCTTCCAGTAGTTTCACCTCCTTAAATTCACTCAATTAATCAGCTCAGTGAGCCTTCATCATGATCTCCCATTTTAACATTCCCAGTCTCTGAGCAGTCATTCACCATATTTCTACTTCGCCCTTAGAAGGAAAGGAAACCACCCAGTTTTCTCTGTTTTGTGAGGGTCACAGGCTGGGAAATTACCTTATCAGTACTTGTTTAAATTTAGTTCCAGGACTTTGGTGGCTCAAGGCTGAGGGGAAGCATGGGTGGGGGTGGAGGGCAGGGCAGATGACCAGCAGGGGTTGGGTGCAGGGTGGGGTATCAGTCTTCAGAATGGTGGGGTTGAGCAAAGGAACCACCAGTGGAAGGCTGTGAGGGAAGGGCATGGTTGTAGGGGTGATGGAAGCAGGTCGCTGGGGGAGGTGGTGTTGGGTAGGAGTAGGGGCAAGCAGGGCACTCAGGCAAGAAACCGGAGAAGGTGGCAGGAGACAGATGGGCCAGTGGCTGGAGCAGTGACCGCTCTTGCTTCCTCTGCTTAGGTCTGTGGTTCTGGAACCAGACCTGAGGAGGAGGGAGAATAGCCACATTAGAGCCCCTCTCTCAAATAGGTGGCATTGTCATATGCGGCTACAGACTGGTACAGGGCATAAGACTCCCCCACATCCCCAGAGGAAGTAAAGCTCTTGCAGAAGGCATAGCTGAACCAGGACTAGTGACAAAGCAAGACCCACACCATTCCCCCAGTCCATATCTAAATTTGCCCTGCTACAACTTTGGGTGAGTAAGAAATGTCAACTTGTAAAAAGAAAGAGATAAGCATGACATAGTGGCATTTCACCTCCACAGAGAATGGGAAATTTCCTCTAGGGTTATCAGAGACTAAGACTATGGATGAGTTTAAGTGTTACAGACCAGGTTAGATTTAGGGTACAGTTTATTCTTAAGATTAAGTAACTCTATGGTTAGAATTGAGCAAGCATCAGGTTGAGTTTCAAGACCATGGTTAGGGACAAGGTTACATCCGTGTGTGAATAGTTAGGATTGAATTTCTGTTGGAGTTCACATCACTGTTAAGGTTGGGGTTTGACTTTGAAATTCAAGTTAGATTAGGTTAGCTCCAAGGTTAAACTCCAGTGAAATTCCTGACGTAGATGAGGTTATGCTGACTGTTGGGTAAGACTCTGTTCTGGTGAACATTTGGGTTAGGTTTATGGTGCCCTGAGAATTAATTTATGCCCCAGTATTTCCCAATCACCAAATCTGCATTTCTTCAGGGGATGGTGGGCGGGGGATCCTGGGCCATTACCTGGATTCTGGCCTCGCTGAGACCTGTGTCCTGGGCCAGGCTTTCTCCGGCCCAAAAGTCAGGGTAGCGGTTCCTCCCAAAAGCTGACTCCAGCTGTTCCAAGTGCGCTGGACTGAAGGTGGTGTGGTGGCGGCGCCGGGAATGTGGGCGACCCCTCTGTTCTCCTTGTGAGCAAAGACTTGGTCTCCCTACTCCTACACCAGAGAGGTTCCTGTAGGGCTGAGTGCTCATGTCTGAGAAGGAGGGGGGAGAGAGTGTTTGCTGCCACATGGATCCACCCATCCAACCCAGACCACATATGCTGGAACCCCCAGATTCTACTAGGACCCAGTGTATTACTCATATACTCTGCCCTGACCAGAAATTCTTCAGCTTTCAGAATTAGCTGAATCCAGCTCAGCCTTGGCCCTGATTCACTTCTGATTCCCTTAACCCATGCTGCCCTCTCCACATGAAGTCCGCCCCTCAGTCTCACTTGTCCTAGGCACTCACGCTCCCTCTGCCTCACTTCTGCACCTTGTGCCCACTCCCTATTACACTCCCCCAGATGCATCCCCATGTAAGGCATGCCCCTCCATAGCCTTTCATCTCTCTCAGCACACATACCACCTTCCTGGGTCTCACCCTGTGGATCTCCTATTCGCTCTGACAACCTAACAAACTGCCCAGGTCTCTGTCTAAGACCCCTATGACTTGCTCCCTGCTCTCATGGTTCACATGCAACTTAAACCTTTATATTGTTCCCATTGTCCTATTCCCTCCACCTGGGAAGATGAAACATTCCTCACTCTTCCGCTCAGACACACCCTCCTCACACATACATTTCATCTTCTCCCCTATCCCAGTCCTGGCCTGGCCACCAGGCTGCAGGAACCTGAGCTCGTGGGAAAGGCCTGCCTCTTCTCCCTACAGACTCACTAAGCCCCCACACTAATTAGTCTGAGAGCCAGCTGGGGAATAGAGAACAGGAGCAAAAGGAAACACCTGGGAGGCACACACTGAGAAAAGATATCTGGAGTGAGGATCCCATCCCCATGGGGACCCAGGCGGTAGTCCCTACCCCGTGCTCACTATCCACCTGAGCCCCCTGCTCTCCTCGGATCCAAAGCCCTGGCCCCTCCAACTCTCATCCTTGGAGAAAGCAGTGCAGTGAGCAAACTCGGAGGTCAGGAGTGAGGAGACAGCTTTTAGCTCAGCCTCTGCTGCCTCCTCATCCGTCAGTGTCTCAGTGTGCCACTCTGTAAAGCAAAGGAGTTGTATCGGCCCTTGTGTTCTAAGATTCCCTTGTTTTTAACATTCTAGGATTCTGGTTTTTTATTTCTCCTCTTCACTTTCCTCGTGGTGAACCATCGCCCCACGGAGCCTGAGCATGGAGCATGCACACTTGCTGTCTCCTCAGGACCACCTCAGAGATTCACTCACCCACCGTGGAGGTCAAAGTCCCAGCGGCTGCATAGCCCTCGGGCCAGAGACTGCTGCAAACTCGCCCCTTCTTTTGTTTACCCTGCTCACTCTTCCCTTCTGCATCCATGGCTCACAACAAAGACCAAAGACAGCTCAGTCTCGTGTCCCTGAGTCTCTGATTCTGGATCAGTCTTTCTCTGTTTCTGTTCCCCTCTATGCCTTGTATTTCACTGCTTTCCCCCTGTTTATACCTCTCTCTGAATCTCTCTCCCTGTGTAGATATAGATAGATAGACCTTTTTCTCTATCTCCTTTTTTCTAACTTTTCTTTCTATTTCTAATTCCCCATTCCTTTGCTTGAGTATCATCTCATTCTGCCTTGCCCTCACCCTGTTTCTCTGTTTTAGTCTCCACTTTTCTCCCCCTGCACCTTCTCTCTCTGGGATGCCGTTCTCTCCTTTTGCTCTCAGCTGCCTACTTTCCCAGCTTGCAATCCCACACTAACTCTTTCTCCCTGAGCCTTGGAGGAGTGACCTGTTCCTCACCCCTGTGAGCCCATCCAATCATTGCCTGGTCGCCAGAGCCCCCATCATCAGGGGAGGATCACAAGCCAGATGAGGGAAGGTGCTCTGTTGGAGGGTCCAGGGACTGGGGCCAAGAGCTCATATTCCCAGAGGACCAAATTCTTTTGTCCTGTTAAATCCCCTCCTGGGAGCAGGCAGGGGAAGGAAGAGAAAATGCATTCCTCCTGAGACTCCTCCTCAGAACCTCATGATGATGGGAGAGGGAGAGGGAGAGTTTGTGCAAATGGAGATGAGGAGTAGGGCCTGCCTTGTGTCTTAGTACGTGGGTGATTCCCAAAGACTTCTTTCCAGGAGACTAAAAAACTAAAAAGACAAGTACATTCTGGCCCCTCCTAAATATCCTGATTCTCAGAATACACTGGACACCCCGTCAGGACAACCTGAACCATAGGATGAGTCTCCCAGACACCATAGTTCTCAAGTACTTTCTGTTTTCTTCTCCCAAATGTCACCTCCTCATTCACTCAGAACCCCCGAGGACTCCCTGACCCTCCAAGGTCACCCAGACCATCAGAGAACACTTACCCTCAAGAGCATCTGTATTCCAGGTGCATCCTTATCTCCCTGGACCTCAGGACTCTGCAGAAGACTGAGATTCCCATGACATCCCGACATTCTGATTCTTCAAGGAAACCCTGACATACCCAGCATTGCTAGCAGTCAGGACACCCTGACACACGCAGTATTCTGATTCTTGAGATTACTTAGATCTAGGAACTACATTCTGACATCCGTAGGACATCCTGACCCTTTAAAGACAGCCCAATATCCTAGGACTCTAGAGTTCTCTAGGACACACTGAAACCTAGAGTATTCAACCTCAACTAGGAGATTATCCCTGTCCCCCGCCATGAAGTTCTGAAACGTCAGAATAGACTGAATCAATGAGGGCACCTTAATCCCCTTGGAACACACTGTACTCATAGGACTGTCTGATCCCCAATGTTATGCTAATCCTTCACACACATTCTTTAAAAGAACAACTCAAGACAGAAAAACATGGTAATCGTCCAGGATCCTGAGGCTTACAATATGATCCATGGATCAGAAGTATAAGCAGCACATGAGAGCTTGTTAGAAATGTCAGATTTGAGGCCTCACTTCAGTCCTACTGAATCAGAATTTTCACTGTAACAAGATCCCCAAGAGAACTGACTGTACACTTGTCTTCATCAGCTCTGGCTGCCATAATAAAATGCCAAAGGTAAGGTGGCTAAAACAACAGGTATCCATTTCTCACAGTTCTGGAGGCTGAGAAGTCCATGATTAACGTGCCAGCTGATTCAGTTCCTAAGAGACTTTTCCTGGGTTACAGACAGCCACCTTCTGTGTCTTCACAAGACAGAAAGAGAACTCAGTCCTGGTCTCTTTTCTCTTCTTATAAAGACACTACTCTAATCTTGTGGCCTCAACCTCACGATCTCACTTAACCCTAATCACCTCCCAAAGGCCCCACCTCCAAATATCATTGCATCACATTGGGGTTAGGACTCAACATATGAAGTGGTGAGGAGACACAAACATTCAGGTCATAACAACATAAAAGTCGAGAAACACTGATCCAAGATGCCAGCCCCTCTCCCCCTACCCCAGGGTATACTGTGACCTCCTAGAGAAACTCGAGCTGCATGACAGCTCTGCCTCCCAAGATTCATGTAGTCAACTTGGATCCACAAGCACACACTGAATTCCAATACTCTTGCTGCCTCAAAATAGCCTAACCCTATAAGGGAACTCTGACCAGCCATCCAAAGCAGCCTGATGATCCCAGGACACTCTGATATTACAAAGAAACTCTGACCTACTACCCTGCTCCCCAAGACATTGGGACACTACAGGTTTGACTTGACATCCCAGGATACCATTATTTCCTAGTAGGCTGGGGAGGAGTTTTTTTCCAGGGCATCCAAATTCCCACTCAACCTTGACCTTCAAGGGAGTCTGATACCCAGGGTTCTCTCACCCTACCAGAGGCAGGATGGTGTGGTGGGGAAGAATACAGGTTCTGGAGCCAGGCTGCCCTGGGTTCAAATACCAGCTATACCACTTACTAGCTATGTGATCCTGGGCTCATTACTTTGTATCTCCGCACCTCAGCTTTATCATCTAAGGATTATAATACAGTCAATTCTCTTTATATAGGTAGTTTTGTTCCATAAAGTCATGATAAACACTGAATTGGTGAATACTGAACCACTGTTACTAAGGGAAATAGGTTCCTGTGAGCCTCTGGCCACAATATTTTTGGTCAACCAATCAATACATAACATTGTTGTATGTGTGTCTCAGTTTAAATACACCTTACTTAATATATATTGTAAACTCATTAACATTGCACTCATGGCTAACAGCACTATAACTCATGCCTGAACAAAGATTATTTTCTCCGTTAAACACCTCATGGACCTCCTGCACTTCGGAACACTAGACAACATTGCAGCACTATGCTTGGGGGCCATTTGGAACAGTACTATTACCTTCAAAAGACAAAAATGTATAAAATGTTGGCTTAGACAAGATAGAAGTTTATTTCTATCACACACAAAATAAGTTCTGAAATAGGTATTCAAAGGCTGGTACAGTGGATCTAAGATGTCATCAGACTCCCAAGCTCAGAAATTTCTCCCCCATTATCTTACTGTAAGTTTTCCATCCTCATCTTATGGTCCAGGGTGGCAGCTGGAGGTACTGTCATCATTTCCACACCACAGGCCAGAGAAAGAAGGAAAAGTAGAAGAACGAGCATCCATGTGCCACGATGGTGGTGCACCCCAAACTCTATGGGACAGAAATTCCTGCACTCAGGACCCTTCCTGAACTTGGCCTGTCCCTATGTTCCTCTTCCTCTGGCTGGTCATTTGTGTCATTTATAGTATCCTTTAAAATGAACCAATAATAGTAAATAAACTGTTTCCTTGAGTTCTGTGAGACATTATAGCAAATTATCCAATTTGAGGATGGGGTCATGGAAACCCCGATGTGTAACGAAGTTTAACAGAGTATGAGTAACCTGGGGGCCCAATACTTCTGATTGGCATCTGAATGGGGGTATCTTTGTGGGACTGAGCCCTTAAGCTCTGGAGTCTGTCTTAGGTCAGAATAGTTAGTATCTGAATTAAATTAAATTATAGGGCACCCAATTAGATTGGAAAGGAAAAAGTAAAATTGTCTTTGTATGTGGACACAATAATCTGCCATGCAGAATTTTTGATGGAATTATAAGGAATCTATTATGGCTAATTAGTGAGTTTAGCAAAGTTTCAGGATTCAAAACCAATATAAAAAAATAATCATATAACAACAAATAATAAATAATTTGAATTATAAACTTAGTACCATTTACAGTAGCATAAAATATGAAACATTTAGTGTTAAAGTTGTCAAAAATATGAGCAATCTGTACACTGAAAACTAAAAATAATATTCATGAGTGGAATAAAAGAAAACCTTTTAAAATGAAGAAATATTCTATGCTTTTGGGTCAGGAGACTAATTATTGTTAATTCTGAAATTGATAACATTTCATGTGGTCTCAAAATTTCATCAGACTTTTTCATAGAAATTGGAAAACTGATTCTAAAATTTATATAACAATGCAAAAAACCTAGCATTGCCAAAACAGCTTTGAAAAAGATCTAAGTTGGAAGACTTACACTGTCCAAATTCAAGAATTATTATATAAAGATTGTCCTCAAGACAAATGAGTCTTGGCCATCAGTCTTGGCCATGAGTCCTGCCATCAGTATAGACTAATATATGAATGAAAAGGAAAGAATTCAGAAATAAACCCAAATAAAAAGGCAATTTAGCAGAGAACGTCTAGCTTTTTTAAACAAGTGTTGCTGGACCAGTTGGCTATATAAATCATATGGGGTGAGGGGGGATGGGACTTGGATCCATACCTCATACCATATTTTAAAATTAACCCAAAATGGACAACAGATCTGAATGTAAAATCTAAAATTATAAAACTTCCAAAACACGTAAAAAATCTTTGGAGGGCTTCCCTGGTAGTGCACTCATTGAGAGTCCACCTGCCAATGCAGGGGACAAAGGTTCATGCCCCGGTCTGGGAAGATCCCACATGCTGCAGAGTGGCTGGGCCCGTGAGCCATGGCCACTGAGCCTGCATGTCTGGAGCCTGTGCTCCACAACGGGAGAAACCACAGCATTGAGAGGCCCACGTACAGCAAAAAAAAAAAAAAAACTTTGGGAACATGGATTACATAAATATGTCTTAGTTATGACACCAAAAGACCATATATAAATGAACAAACTGGTAAATTTAACATCAAAGTAAGAACTTCTGCTCTTCAAAATACACTGATAAACGAATTAAAAGACAAGTTACATACTGGAAGAAAACATTTGCAAATCATATATGTAATAAGAATATTTATCTGTTAATTCATATATCTGATAAAGGTTAACTATGCCCAATATACAAATTCAAGAATATAAAGACAAACATTGTAATTTTTAAAAATGCAAAAAAAATGAACAGGCAATTCACCAGGAAATATATGCAATACAACAACCTTGGAAAAGAGTTTGGCATTTTCTTAAAAATGTTAATTTCTTAAAATGATCCAGCCTTTCCTCTTCTAGTTAATTAATCCAAGAGAAGAAAAAGCATAGATCCATATCAAGTCTTGTAGTTGAATGTTGCCTGTGACTTTATTTCTGAGACAACACAAGTCTTCATAGATAGGCACCTGTATGAACCGTTGTAGTATAGCCATGAAATGGAATATTACCTGCAATAAAAAGGAATAAACTACAACTACAGCATGGATGAATCTCAAAACAATTATGCTGTTAAAGAAGCCAGACAAAAGTGTACATGTTATAGGATTTCATTTCTGCAAAACCCAAGAACAAGAGTTGGCAAAGCACAGCCTATAAGCAAAATTCAGCCCTCTGCCTTTTTTTTCTTTTTTTAACAAGTTCTTTGGAACATAGCCATCATCATTTTTTTCATATTTTCTATGACTGCTCTCCTTCTACAATGGGAGAGGTGACATTGCAACATCTAGAGTACTCAGTAACTGGCCTTTTACAGTAAAAATTTGCTGACTCTTGCCTTAGTGTACATGTTGAAGTACATAGAAAACACAATGGAATCTATAGAAACATTCTTAGAATTGATAAGCTAATTTCAGAGTACAAGGTGAATACGCAAAATCAACTGTGTGTCTATATGTTAGCAATAAAAGATTAGAATTTAATCCTCCCCAATTTAATCAACAGATTCAATACAACACAATCAAAATCCTAACAGACAATTTTCAAGAAATTGACAAGCTGATTTAAAGGTTTATATTGAAAAGCAAAGGACCTAAAATAGCGGAAAACCTTGAAAATTAAGAACAAGTTCAGGTCACTTATACTATTGATTTCAATATTTAACATAAAGATTCAATAATCATGACAGTGTGAAATGAATGCAACACACAGAAACTCCAGAAATAGAATTGAATTTCAACAAAGGTGCAAGTATAATTCAATATGGAAACAGAAATCTTTTTAGCAGGTGACGTTGGAACAACTGGTTATCAGTATAGATAAAAACTAACTCTAATTTTTACCTCACATCATATTCACTCACGGAAATGAATCATAAAGTTAAATACAAAATTCTATTAAATTACTGGAAGAAAACATGGTACAAAATATTTGTTACAGTGACTTAGGCAAAGATTTCATGAATAGGACATAAAAAGCATGACTTTAAGGGGAAAGAGTGATAAGATGAACATTAAAATTATTTTTTTTCTCTTCATAAGGCATAAGAAAATTAAAAGCAAACCACAAACCGGGAGAAAATATTTGCGAAATTTACAATTGAGTCCAGAAAAAAAACCCTCAAAAAATGAGATGAAAAACAGCTCAATAAAAATAGGCAAACAACCCAATAAAAAATGGGAAAATATTTGAACATAACTTCACAAAAGGAGATATATGAATAGGCGATAAGTATAAGATGCTCAACATCACTAGTTATCAGGAAAATGCAAATTAAAACCACAATGAGATATTATTATACATCCAGTAGAATAGTTAATGTTAAAAAGACTGACAAGGGCTTCCATGGTGGCACAGTGGTTGAGACTCCGCCTGCCGATGCAGGAGACGTGGGTTTGTGCCCTGGTCTGGGAAGATCCCACGTGCTGCGTGAGCCATGGCCGCTGAGCCTGTGTGTCTGGAGCCTGTGCTCTGCAACGGGAGAGGCCACAGCAGTGAGAGGCCTGCATACCGAAAAACAAAATGACTGACAATACCCAGTGTTGATAAGGATGTGTAACAATTGGAAGTATCAAATATTGCTGATAGGAATGCAAACTGTCCAGCTAGTTTTTGCAAAAACAGTATTGCAGTATCTTATAAAGTTAAAACATTTACCATAAAACCCAGTAATCACATTCCAAGAAAAATGAAAGCATATGGCCACACACAAACTTCTACAGAAATATACATGGTAGTATTACATGCGCATTGTATACATATATAGTGATATGCATACATATTATACATAATAGTTCTAAACTGGAAACAAACCAATTTCCTCAACTGTTGAATGGTTATAAAAATTGTGGATCTCCTTACTATGGAATACTACACAGGAATGAAAAGGAACACAATGTTAATAAATGCAACAAATTTGTGATACATTGACAAAATGGATTAATCTCAAAAGCATTATGCTAAGTGAAAGAATTCAAACACAAAAGACCACATACTGTATGATTCCATTTATATTAAATTCTAGGAAACACAAAATTGTAGTGAAAGAAAGCAGATCAGTGACTACCTGGTCATGGAAGGGTGCTAACTTCAAAGGGAAACAAGAAAACTTTTTAGGGTGATATAACTGTTGTGTTTCTTGATTGTGGTGGTGGTAACATGACAACATGATTTTAAAATTCATTGAAGTGTAACGTAAATGGGTAATGTTTATTATCTATCAATTATAACTCACCCCCCCAAAATTAATTTCAAAATATGGAAAGAAAAGAGGCATAAAAATTAAACAAATGATGGCCTCCCTGGTGGTGCAGTGGTTGAGAGTCCGCCTGCCAATGCAGGGGATACGGGTTCATGCCCGGGTCCGGGAGGATCACATATGCCGCGGAGCGGCTGGGCCCGTGAGCCATGGCCGCTGAGCCTGCACGTCCGGAGCCTGTGCTCCACAACGGGAGAGGCCACAACAGTGAGAGGCCCGCATGCCGAAAAAAAAAAATTAAGCAAATGAAAAAAATAGGCAATTATTAACTTCAGGAACATTCAAAATTTGTGCCAGGATAAACAAAAGGATTAGTACACAAACAGTGTATAACAGAGTCAGAAAGTCAATAATAGATATTGACATACCTCCAAATTGTGATGTGCCTATAATAGGAGCATTTGTGGAAGAGGAAAAGGGATGGTGAAGTGGTATTAACTCATCACCTGTCAAAATGGGAAGACAACATATTGTAAGTCAATGATCAAAAATAGCATTATAAACATATTATTTAGAAATATGTAAAAGTATTTATATTGGGAAGTTGGATCATGGAGTGGAAAGACAGGTAGGGAACTACGTTTCTATTTAAACAATTGTTTAACATTTAAAGCTATGCTAATATATTTATTTGACTAAAATAATTTTAAAATAAAAATTCTTGATTAAATACTTGATTTATTCAGTTTTTATATTCCTTTATTATTAATAAGAGCATTTAAGGATATTTTCCCATAGCTTTTTATATTTTTTCTCTAATTTATGAATCATTTGGTTTAAACTTTCTTTTTGATATGGGGATTATGAAGAACACTGTTTTAAATTTTATCAAATGAACATTTCTTTTTACATTTTGATTTGTGGTTTCTAATTTTTGGCTTTGTGGTGAAGGCCATAAGAGAATATATCCTATGAAATCAATGTTTGATTTCATTGATTCAGTTTTCATTTCAAAAACTCTATTATAAAGTTTTTGTTGTAGTCAAGAAAATGCCCAACATTTGTAATTATTCCCTGGGCTTAAAATAGGAATATATATTCTCTATTTTCAAGGTGGAAATATGTGTATTTTATATGTGTATATATATATATACATATATATATTTTTTTTTTTATTTTTTTTTGCGGTACACTGGCCTCTCACTGCCGTGGCCTCTCCCGTTGCGGAGCACAGGCTCCAGACATGCAGGCTCCGCGGCCATGGCTCACGGGCCCAGCTGCTTCGCGGCATGTGGGATCATCCCGGACCAGCGCACGAACCCATGTCCCCTGCATTGGCAGGCGGACTCTCAACAACTGCGCCACCAGGGGAGCCCTATATATATATTTTTAACTGATGTATAGTTGATTTACAATGTGATAATTTCTGCTGTACAGCAAAGTGATTCAGTTATATATGCATTTTTTAAATATTCTTTTCCATTATGGTATATCACAGAATATTGAATATATTTCCCTGTGTACAAATCAAATTTCTTTGTTGTTTATACAAAATCTCTGTCATATTTTTTAATTAACTACTTGATCTTTCAAATTCTGGGAATCTTATATTAAAGTCCATCATTAAGACATGAATCAACTTCTTTAAAATTTTTTTTAAACCTTTGCCTAACCTATTCCTATTCTACATTGCTTACATTGCTATTGCAAACAGTTGCTACATTGTTTTGTTTGATTTCATAAGTGTGATTAAGTTTTATGAATTTGTCCTTTGTTATCATAAAATATTCCTCTTTTGTGATTTATGCTTTCAGTTGACTTAATTATTGCTTTATCTGTAATTAATAACACCACCAATGTTCTCTAATTTTTGCACTTGCCTAACACATCTTTGCCAAATTTCATATTTGTGTTCTTTCTTTTTTTAAAATTAGTTTTAAAACTCACCTTGCAAAAATTTTGCTATGTATATGCACACAAATAGAAACTTAAAAATACACATCCAAGTTCCAATAGCCCACAAATATTATTTAGATGACCACATATATAACCCACACCCAGTATTCCCTACCCCCGTCCACAGGCCAGCATTTCTAAGTGGTACGTCTGGTTTCCTATGTCAGGGACACAGCAACTATTACAGAGATTAACTGAGACAGAATTGAGGGTCTGTTCTTAGACCTTACTTTCTTACTATAAATTGACAAACCTTTTATTTGAAAGAAGAAAGTGTGCAGAGTCCTAAAGACTTAAGGATTATACAAAAGGGAGTCAGTGTAGAGCAAAGAATGGAGCTACCATGAATATCTGTGGGCCAAGTTCACTGGCTTCACAATTTTTCTTCAGATCCATTCTGAGCACAGAGCAAGGGACCAAGTATATTTTGTCTGTGACATGGGTGTGAGATGTACTTCAGGCAATGGGAAGCAACAAGTCTGAACACTAAACTGATTTCCTCTCAGGCTGAGATATCTGTGTCCAGAGAGGATAGGAACAAAGAACCCTTAGTATGTGTGCCTTTAATGAGGAGCTGTGGGGAATCCACCTTAGAGGCACCTGTCTGAATCTAAGTGTTCTCCTCCAGGGAGAAAATCTTTCTGACTCCCCCACTAGCTGTGACTTTCTCATGATTCAGGGTCAGGCAAGCAGCCAGTGGAGACAGGGGTCCCATGATAGCCTCTCACAGCAGCAGAGCAGCCAGGTAAGAAAATCTGGGAAAGCAGGTGAGGACACAGTTATCTCCCACAGAGACAGATTCACACAGACAAAAACACATACATGTACATTTGGAGAAACACACACTAAATGCTTCAGCATCTCACCAAGTTCAAACGGGAAACATCACCTGGTTTAACCTGTACAAGCCTTTCCTCTTTCAGGATGTACTACCCATTGCAGAATAGAGCAAGCATGTTTCCAAGGTGGAAATAGAAAATTAAGCAGTGGGAAACGAAAGAGGTAATAACTAAGGGCAGCAGTGCTAAGATCAGTGACGGCCGGCTCTTAGAAATTCTGGCCAAAAGCTCAGAGCCAAGAGCCACCCTCTTTCCTCACAAAGGAGACTCTTCTGTCAGACATTCAAGACCCTCCTATTCTGCCCTTAAGCTCCACCGTTTTATTAGTTGCTTCCTTGTGTACCTTCACTGTGGTCTATGACCACATTAGAGAAGTGTCTCAGAGGGAGGTTGCTTGGATGCCACATGGAACCCCACAGAGGGGGTCAGCTTGAGCTGCGGTCCAAGCACTAAGCATCCTCAGTTTTAAGGTCCAGGAACACAAACACTCAATGCTGCAAAACATGAGATGTCTCAGGGACAGTCACAAACTAAAGAGATTCACAAGGGACTGATGTATGAAACCAGGCCCTCTTACCATATTGACTTGGGGGTGGGGCCAACGTTGCTTGTACTCCTGGTAGGACTATCCCAGCAAACATTGACAGGAAGTGGCTAACCTTAATGCTGGCAGATCTCTCGACATAGAGTCTGGGTTATTTAGAGCCTCTACACCTGTTTTTGCCTTTGCCAGTTCCCAGACAATAGGAAAAACCCTACACCATCCTGCTATACTTCTTTCACCTTCTACTACCATTTCCATTATGGGAAATAGCTTACAATTAAGACCCTAATATCAACATCTACTCTTTGGAGCACAATGAAAACGTCTGCACAAATATTGTTTTGGTTTTTCCTTGATGCAACCCCTGTAACCCCACTTCTACATTCTACATCCTTTCCCTGAAGTACTTTCTTTCAATAGCTCTGGGTACTGCCAACTTCTGCCTTTCTACCTTTTAATTCTGTGATATAATTTATGAGAAAATGGCTTCAGATCTCAGAATTTTACATTGGTTTTACTAATTTAACTCTCAAAATGCTGGATATTTTATAGTCACCATACTATATACATCCTGCAACCACTCTCCTAAAAGTATTGCCTGTGACACCCTTTATCCCAGTCAGTCAAGACATTTAACCTGTAAATCTCCTCCCCTGAAATGCCATCTCCTCTCCTCTTTACTATTCGAATACTGTGTATTCTTACATATTCAAAATTCTCTATCTGACTCTTTCTGCCTGCATTAATTCCTTAAGGCTGGGATTATCACTTGGATATGCCCCCATAACTTGACTTTCTCTATGAATCTCCTTTTCCTCTTCAAAAATAATACCAAATACCAGTGATCCTGTTTTGGCCAGCACAGGGAGAAAAGTAGTCTCTTCACAGAATGTCGTACATAGCAAACTCACTAGCACGCTTAGCTCATCCAAGCCAACATTTGTGAGCTACTGCAATGACATTTTGATGCTATCCAGTTACAACGTTGAGGGAAAACTGCCAGGCAGATCCTTCAGTGCCTAGAATTAGTATAATCCTGAGAAAATAAGAGAGATCCAGAATGAATTTGAGTGAGTTGTATAAAGTTATTCGGGTAAAAGAACTTATGACTTTAAACAAATAGCTAAATCTCATTGCTTCATTTTGCCCTTCTGCTTAATGAAGCTTGTTATTTTTTAAATTTACATATTTTAAATCTGTAAGAAATGTATGTAAAGCAGGAAGACACTGCCTGGCACCTGGTTATAGTCTCAGTAAATGGTTGATAATTGAAACTTGGAAGTAAAACTAGGGAGGAATATAAAGAAAAGGGCATTTCAGCTGTTTCAAGACTATAAATGTTATGCTTTCTTTCAATCTAATCTGTCATCACCTAATTTCTCTGAATCCCAGGTTCTTCATCTCTGATTCTTCTTCTCAGGGTCCTCACTTATGAATGATGGATGACAGAAGTTCCTGGTGGCCTAGTGGTTAGGATTCTAGGCTTTTACTGCTGTGGCCCAGGTTCAGTACCTGGTCAGGGAACTGAGATCCCACAAGCCATGTGAGGCGGCCAAAAAAAAAAAAAATATATATATATATATATATATATATATATATGAATGATATGGATTAAAAGAAATTGTGTATGTGAAAATAACTTGTATATACCAGATATTCATTAACTGTTAGTGAAGTATGAATTAAGCTGCATGAAACCAAAGATAATTAAACACAAATTAAAATTATAGAAATTAACCAGCTATTTATTTCATTAAAACTCGCTTCATAGAATTATCTAATGTGAATTAATTCTCAATGACACAACAGTATCATAAAAAATTTGCTCAAATGATGACATTATCAATCTCATCTACTTTTATGTTTGAAGTGTTATTAATTAAGAAATACATTTTGGATCTGGTATCATTAAAAACTTGTACTCTCTAAACAATATATGGAGGCTAATTAAATAAATATTTCCTTTTACTTTTGACCACATTTTCTCCCCTGCAGACATGGGCAGAGACAACCAGACTGGAGTCACAGAATTCATTCTCCTGGGACTCTCTGGGCAGTCAGAGCAGGAGGAGGTTCTCTTTGGGCTGTTCTTGTGGATGTACCTGGTCACCCTCATTGGGAACTTTCTCATTGTCTTGGCTATCAGCTGTGACAGTCATCTCCAAACACCCATGTCCTTATTCTTGGCCAACCTCTCCTGTGTCAACATCTGCTTTTCATCAGTCACAATCCTCAAAAAGCTGGTGAATCACATACTGTGAAGCAAGTCTTTCTCTTACATGGTATGTACGACCCAGATTTACTTCATCATTTTCATCAACAGAGATGGGTTCCTCCACTGTGTGATGGCCTATGATGATTATACTGCCATCTGTTGCCCACTCCACTACACCATGATCATGAGGCCCAAACTCTGTGTCCTTCTGGTGGCTGCATCTTGGGTCAGTACAAATCTGCATGCTCTCCTACAGACTCTTCTCATGGTGCAACTCACATTTTGTTCCAACAATGCTGTGTATAACTTTTTCTGTGACCCTTATCCTATTCTAAAACTCTCTTGTTTGAATACCTTTATCAATGACCTGATGGTATTCACTGTGGGTGAACTGGTATTTATGACACCATTTGCATGTATCATCATTTTATATGATTACATCTTCTGTAATGTACTGAAGTTGCCATCTGCCCATGGAATAAGGAAAGCCCTGTCCACGTGTGGATCCCACCTCACTGTGGTCTCCCTGTTCTATGGGGCAATCCTGGGAGTCTATAAGCACCCTTCATCCTCGTACTCAGTGCAAGATGTGGTGACTATTGTCATCTTCACAGTGGTGACTCCTCTCATCAATCTCTTCATCTACAGCTTGAGAAATCATGACATGAAGGGAGCTTTAAGGAAACTAATTTCATATTCTATAATTTAAAACTTTTAGAACTGAGAGGACTCTTGGATAGCATACATTTTTTCATTTTACAAACCAAGAAACTGAGTCCCTATAGGTGTAAATTTAACCATGACTATTCCTGTAATTAATGATATGTGATCATGGTCATGCTTTTAAATATGAGGCTGATAGGTGCTCATAAGTCATAAAACCATTAGTTATGTATAAAAGGTGTGATTTTAAAACACTTATTTTACAGACAATAAAAATTCAGGAAAACACAGGATTGGGTCCAGCAACCCTATGAGACAGTGGCTACTATATGGTCTGAGAGTTTCAGAAAACTTTAGAGTTGGCTCTCCTCAGTGTCACCTGTCCTCTATGGCCTCACATTAGGAGATGTTAAATTATCCCCAATTTACTGAGTCACAGAAAAGTTACCTTTTCCAGGGCTGTACAACGAGCAATTATTGGTTACAAGTGGTGCTGTTACTTTCAGGGTCTTTGGTCATTACTGAATTAGTTAACTTTTCCTCTGTCTTAGGCTCAATTCCTACCTTCTCCTCTCACAGCTCAGAACCTAGCCCTGCACTATTCTTCTTCCCCCACAACCAATCTAACTTTTTGGTGCTTTATTGCCTGGCATGGGTGTCAGGGATGGGTATCAGAGGGTGGCGAGCCTCAGACAGTAGCTAGAATTCCTCATATAAATCTCGGTATCCCTTCAAATTTAGATGGGCTAAGAGAAGCAGAGGTTCCCTTAATGCTAAACTGTCCAGAGTTCCTATAACACCTTAGGAACATGAAAACATGAATTAATTACAGGATTTGGATTACAACCCAGAAGTTCTGACTCCAAGTCCAGAGTTTGTTCCAATCCATGGGCATAGTTTCCAGGAGTCCTTGCCTCTTTTCCTACTCTACACGTGAGGGTTCCCACCTTGTCTTCCCTGGTGTCCAGGGAGCACTCACCTAAATCTCCAGTGGTCATTCTTCAGAAGCCTTCAATTCCTCATTGGACTTCTCTCCTTTCTCAATCTTCTCTACTCTCATGAAAAATCAGTACTCATTGTCCTCACTATCACCTCCTTTCCCACTTGGTCCCAACACTGACCAGCTCTTACCATGAGCACAGCAACAGGCTTATCGTGGTTCTGACTGCCTCCTGCTTCCCCCTACACATATCTGTCCTGCACACAGGATCAGTTTAATCCTCCTAAAACATTGATGACATCCTGTCAGCCACTCCTTATAGAAATATTGAAGAGGCCAGGATAAATCCAAGTATTACCTTCAAATACAAGCCCAAGATGACTCGGCCCCGAGCCATACTTACAACTTTGTTTGTCATCAACTCACATAATTATATGTTCCATGACTTTGTCCTAATTCTCTTCCTCTTTCTTTCATTCGTCTGCTGAAAAACTCCCTTGATTTTTTTTTTTTGTGTGGTACACGGACCGCTTACAGTTGTGGCCTCTCCCATTGTGGAGCACAGGCTCTGGACGTGCAGGCTCAGCAGCCATGGCTCACGGGCCCAGCCGCTCTGCGGCATATGGGATCCTCCCGGACCCGGGCATGAAACCATATCCCCTGCATCAGCAGGTGGACTCCCAAACACTGTGCCACCAGGAAAGCCCTCCCTTGATTTTTAAAGACTCTAATAATTGTGCATTCCCCTTAACTCCTTTACTAATTACATCTCACAGACATGTACTGAGCACACAACACAGTTCTTCTTGGTTGTAGTAAATGAACTCCCAAATGTATGTTGGTGCCAGTGGGAACCTGACTACATGTGACAAAATCAATGTAGTGTTCTGAACTGTTAAGTTTTATTTTAGAAGTACTTTAGTGCAAATATTTGAGATATAATAACATGGACTAATGTTGGTGTTTAAGGTTACATGACTCATTTTTGTCTCATCATATTCTTCCTTGCATTACCCATATCTGCATACATGTCTCCTCTGGTTATTACATTACATATTCACTTTGATAAAATACCATAGATTATGCATGGGCACATCCCATACAATGCTCAGTAGAGTTTTGTTCATCCCAAATAATCATGTATTGAAAAATCACTGATGATGTGGTAGGCAAGTCTAAAGGTAACCTGGGAAGTGAACATTCCTAGACACACAAAAAATCAGAAGGGTAAAAATTTAAATCTAGGGAACTAAAGTACTGAGAAGGTTACTCCAGAACACAGAAAGATTTCACTGCATACTGGACCCAAAGAAGCAGCAGGGTTGAATGAAAAGAGCCATGTTTGGGATATAGTTTTAATGCTCATCCATCTCTCCCTAAACTGTCAGTCAAAAGTTGGCTGTGAGAAGGAGCATGAGGATAGAGAGAAATCAGTGAACTTACAATAGGGTACAAAGTCAAAGGGAAAATCACTCTCTATCTACATGGTCCCCACTCGTTCATCTGAAGGGAGAAATCATCATTCACCAGACAGAAGATCCTGTCTGAAGGGGAAAAGAAATCTCAGCAGTGTGGTGTTAGCAGAAAGAGGAAAGGCCTCTGTCTTGCTCAGACTGGCTGTGGTGTGAGGTTATATGCTGTTTAATTCTACCAGAGCCTCAACTCTTTAAACCTCCTACTTCTGAGGACCACCTTCAACTCCATCTTCACTGGCTCCTTGCATTACTTCAACCACTTAAGGGGAATGAAGGGGAAATAAGAAAAGGGGTTTACTCTAAGGTCCAGGTAGAATCAGCCTCTGTTGTGGTTTCCTGCATGTGAGAGTCACACATGACATGAAGTGGTCATAAATTAAAGCTCAGCCTCATGCAGGGCTTCGAGGGACCTCTGCCCATAGAAGCAAAGCAGTGCCAGGCTGGCACAGTCCCCCCTGGGAGCAGCCAGGAAATCAGGATTGTGTCTGGGAGTTCACCCTCCAGAGCCTGAGTTAGCAGATGCCAGGCCTCTGCCAGGAGCCTCTTCTCTGCAGCTGGGACTCCCTAAAGGCACCACCCCCACTTCCCCACAGGCAACTTCCATCTAGCACTAGTTAGCCAACAGGAACAGCTCTTTGTGAGCCAATTAAAACCATTTGGACACAAACCACCTAGAGGGGTGGGATAGGGTGGGTGGGAGGGAGGGAGATTAAGAGGGAAGAGATATGGGAACAGATGTATATGTATGACTGATTCACTTTGTTATAAAGCAGAAACTAATTTAAAAAATTAAATAAATAAATAAATAAATAAATAAATAAATAAATAAATAAAAACAACAACAAAAACAAACAAACAAAAAACATATGGAGGGAAAAGTTTGGCTTCACCTCAATGATGTTGGAAGAAAGGCTCATCCTTCTTCCTGGCACATTTCCCCAGATACTGTTCTCCCTGGAGGGAGCAAGGATTGTTCCATGTCACGGCCATTGGAGGTCTTTTCAAGTTTCATGGAATCATTTTCCTCTAACTTGTCCTTCAAGTGTCTGTTCCAAGGCCACTGTTTCCATCAGAGTCCAGCACCATCTCTCATGAGCTGAAGAAGCCCTTCCTGCTATTCCCTGGATATTGTAGCCTAGTAGATATTCTTAGTGTTCTGCCTGTAATATCTTGTCTCCTTGTGCTTGAGGGCAGAAAGCTAGGCTTTATATGAACTTTATCTATCACATTGTCGATTGGCCTTCAAGTAGATGACTTTGTTCTCGGCATTGACCTTTTGTCACTTGAATATTGAAAGCTGGCTATGTCTAACTTATGAACTATGATTCCAAATGAATCTGGTTTTCTAGATTAACTTTTCATTTGTGAGCCACACAGAGGTACCCAGTGTATTGCCAAGCCCACCGTCAAAACAGGCCAACTTTTATTCATTCTAAACTTCAGGCGTATCCTGTTGCTCATCAAAAACTACTGGTTCAGGTTCATCATGATTTCTAAATGTGAGATACAAGTGATATAAAGGCACAAACTTGCCCCTGTATTGTGGATGGATATATTTGCCAAGAAGGATGTGAGGTTATCTTTGTTGCATGAAAGTAGCTGCAGATGTCCCTTAAGAATTCAGACTTGATGATGCAGATCAAATCCCACAATACAAAGCCATGATTACAACACAAACTCCCTATAGAACCTAAAAAGACCAAAGAACTGCCTAGTGATCCAGTTGTTTCAAGAAATTTCTATCGTAAACAAATTCAGCTTATATCCTTAAAAATTGTCATAATGAAGCCAAAAGTAGTCTCAAGAAATCATATCTAATATAATATTTTGGTAAAGAAGTTATTCAAAGCCAAATAGGTAAATAAATTACTCTGACTTTACTACATGAAGTGGGGAGGAGAGGATCAGGAAGGAGGGAACAGGGACATGGTATAATACTGATGACATTTATATGGTCAGGCCACTCAGGATAGGGGTTCTCTTCCTCTCTGAACATCCCCTGCTCAACCACTGCCTGCTTCCCCTATACCCTACTCACACGACTGAACTTCCTACATGCTTGCCCCAGGCCCAGGCTACTGATTGTCCTTATCAAAGGGGTAGTATGGGTCCTGGTAACTAATGCGCCAAACTGATGTAATTCCCTCTATAACTGGCAATCTACACCCCCTACCATCCATTAAGCCACTGATGTCTCTGTTGCTGACTCCAGGCTTCTTCTTTGGTCTTAAACTGGGCAAATGTAGGCCTTATAGGCCTGCTGGGTGCAGCCCAACAGTTGGCAGAGCCAGCCAGGAGAACAAGGAAACTCCAGTGAGCACTGAGATGTTGGGAAATACAGGATGGGGAATGGAATGTTGCAGGGGTTGTCCACTAGCTTGTGGGGCCTGAAGGTTGTGGGTTTTATCCCGGGGTGGCCGGCCATTCACACGTGGGGTCCAAAAGTTGAGGGGGTAATCCTGAAAGTTGCAGGGGTAGTACTGCAGTGGATGTCTACTAGTATGTGGGACCCTGTAGTGGCTGTGCATGATGAATGGGGGCTGCCAAGAGATCTGGAGAACAATGGCCCCTCATGGCTCTGCTATTGTATCAAAGTGAGCCTTCTGTAATTGGTTAAGCTAGCTCTCTGGAAGGAATTGGTATTTCTCTTCCTGTACCTTTGAGATGTATATGATCTACCTGGGTTCTCAGGAACTTTAATCTAATCATATGTGATCTCTAAGAGTACATGAACAAAAAGGAGCAAGGTTTTTAGAAATCTTTATTGGAATAATTATGCTTTGGGAATGTCTATCTAAAATAGTCTCTCAAGATTTTTGTAACTTGAAACTAAACTAAGTTACATGAAGAGAATTCACTGACTAAGTCATTTCAAAAAAGGTAAAATAATGGAACATTAATTCCTGGGCAGGTCTAAGTTTAACTACTTTTGCCTGCTTAGGAGAATAAGACTAAAGCATTAAGCTTTCCAACCAGGAAATGCACAATTGTTTCTTGGTTTTTGCGAGAGATTAAGGTTTTTTAGGGTTAAGATTATACTCAGTCATAATTCTAGTTACTATAACCAAGATGCTTTATCGCATACATTGTGATAATATGTTTAACTGTGACTTTTTAAGTCTTTTGTCTTTTGTAGACAGTTATTGTTGTACTCTGATGCTTTTGCAAAAGTGCTTCATCTTCCAGATTCATAGGAACGACCTTTTGACAATAACAGGTCTCTGATAAATTTCAGATTACAGTTCAGAACTGGGTAAGAACTTAAATAATCCTAAAGGAAAACCTGATGGCTTCTTAAAAAGTTAATGGAAGGATTGGTTACTGAGTGAACTGGTGAATATGGTCATAATATTTATGGGTTTTGTCTGGAAAGTTTTGATCTGTGTTTTCCAGATAGAGGGAAGCCTTTCCCCTCAAGTTAGTTGTGACTTACAGCAATTGGGTAAACTACTTCTGAGGGTAGAATTGAAACATTTTTCTTTTCTCTCTGCCCAGTCCCTCCAAAAACTGGGACTCTTGGTTTCTGAGCAGCCTTATCAGGTGAATGGGAAAGACTGTCTCCTGGCATGTGCAGGAATCTTGATATTTGGGATACCTCTAGAAGACAGAAATCCACTGAGGTGGAGGCTTATGGCAGTGTTTTGTCATGGTGTTCCTGGCCTTGAGAGGCCTTTGGGGAATTCAGTCTGAGACTTCTGAGGACTTATATCTCAGCCAGTTTGAAGGAGCTGATATGATCAATTACACACAAACTAGTTTTGATTTGCTGTGTTTGGTGGAGATGAGGGTTATTTCAGAGAGAAAAAAGACTATATTTTAGGGGATGTTAAATTCTAGTTCTGTTAGGTAAGGTCTGTATTTATGACAGTTATTGTGTCTGATGTTATTGCCCTGATGTTCTGAATGGAAAGAAAATTATCTAGCGAAATTTTCACAGATTATGACTACTCATGAAATGTGACACTGCTTGCTTTAAGTCTGCTGCTAATAGCACATGTGCAATGCTTGTGTGACAATTGAGTGTAAGTGAAAAAACGTATAGCATATATAGTGTTTCCTCATTAACATATCTCTGAGCCTGTTCCTGAGATCAGCTTAGTTTTTCTCCAATGTGAATGAATAGGTGAATATAAAGGAGACCTAACAGCGAGGGACATGATCTGAACCTGAGGTAGGAGCCAGCACCCCAGCATTGAGGGATGGATATTTTGAGCATCATTGCTTTCTATCAAGATTTGCAATCAAAAGGGGAAATGATGGAAAATATGCACATATTCAGGCATGGGGGAAGTCAGAGGGCTTATGCATGTTTTAACTTAAATTTTACCAGCCATTTATGATAAAAATCCTGCAGAAAGTAGGCATAGAGGGAACTTTCCTCAACATAATAAAGGCCATATATAACAAACCCACAGCCAACATCGTCCTCAATGGTGAAAAACTGAAACCATTTCCCTAAGATTAGGAACAAGACAAGGTTGCCCACTCTCACCACTCTTATTCAACATAGTTTTGGAAGTTTTAGCCAAGCAATCAGAGAAGAAAACGAAATAAAAGGAATCCAAATCAGAAAAGAAGAAGTAAAGCTGTCACTGTTTGCAGATGATAATGTACTCTACATAGAGAATCCTAAAGATGCTACCAGAAAACTACTAGAGCTAAACAATGAATTTGGTAAAGTAGCAGGATACAAAATTAATGCACAGAAATCTCTGGCATTCCTATACACTAATGATGAAAAATCTGAAAGTGAAATTAAGAAAACACTCCCATTTACCATTGCAACAAAAAGAAAAAAATATCTAGGAATAAACTTACGTAAGGAGACAAAAGACCTGTATGCAGAAAATTATAAGACACTGATGAAAGAAATTAAAGTTGAAACAAATAGATGGAGAGATATACCCATGTTCTTGGATTGGAAGAACCAACATTGTGAAAATGACTCTTCCACCCAAAGCAATCTACAGATTCAATGCAATCCCTATCAAACTACCACTGGCATTTTTCACAGAACTAGAATAAAAAAATTCACAATTTGTATGGAAACACAAAAGACCCCGAATAGCCAAAGCAATCTTAAGAATGAAAAACGGAGCTGGAGGAATCAGGTTCCCTGACTTCAGACTATACAACAAAGCTACAGTAATCAAGACAGCATGGTACTGGAACAAAACAGAAATATAGATCAATGGAACAGGATAGAAAGACCAGAGATAAACTCACACACATATGGTCAACTTATCTTTGATAAAGGAGGCAGGAATGTACAGTGGAGAAAGGACAGCCTCTTCAATAATTGGTGCTGGGGAAACTGGATAGGTACATGTAAAAGTATGAGATTAGAACACTCCCTAACACCATACACAAAAATAAGCTCAAAATGGATTAAAGATCTAAATGTAAGGTGAGAAAATATGAAACTCTTAGAGGAAAACATAGGCAGAACACTCTATGACATAAATCACAGCAAGATCCTTTTGGACCCACCTCCTAGAGAAATGGATATAAAAACAAAAATAAACAAATGGGACCTAATGAAACTTCAAAACTTTGCACAGCAAAGGAAACCATAAATAAGGCAACTCTCAGAATGGGAGAAAATATTTGCAAATGAAGCAACTTTTTCAGTTGGATTAATCTCCAAAATTTACAAGCAGCTCATGCAGCTCAATAACCAAAAAGCAAACAACCCAATCCAAAAATGGGCAGAAGACCTGAATCGACATTTCTCCAAAGACATACAGATTGCCAACAAACACATGAAAGAATGCTCAACATCATTAATCATTAGAGATATGCAAATCAAAACTACAATGAGGTATCATCTCACTCTGGTCAGAATGGCCATCATCAAAAAGTCTAGAAACAATAAATGCTGGAGAGGGTGTGGAGAAAAGGGAACACTCTTGCACTGCTTGTGGGAATATAAATTGATACAGCCACTATGGAGAACAGTATGCAGCTTCCTTAAAAAACTACAAATAGAACTACCATATGACCCAGCAATCCCACTACTGGACATATACCCTGAGAAAACCGTAATTCAAAAAGAGTCATGTACCAAAATGTTCATTGTAGCTCTATTTACAATAGCCCGGAGATGGAAACAACCTAAGTGTCCATCATCAGATGAATAGATAAAGAAGATGTGGTACATATATACAATGGAATATTACTCAGCCATAAAAAGAAATGAAATTGACTTATTTGTAGTGAGGTGCATGGATCTAGAGTCTGTCATACAGAGTGAAGTAAGTCAGAAAGAGAAAGACAAATACCATATGCTAACACATATATATGGAATCTAAGAAAAAAATGTCATGAAGAACGTAGGGGTAAGATGGGAATAATGACACAGACCTACTAGAGAATGGACTTGAGGATATGGGGAGTGGGAAGGGTAAGCTGTGACAAAGTGAGAGAGTGGCATGGACATATATACACTACCAAATGTAAAATAGATAGTGGGAAGCAGCCTTATAGCACAAGGAAGTCAGCTCGGTGGTCTGTGACCACCTAGAGCGGTCGGATAGGGAGGGTGGGAGGGAGGGAGATGCAAGAGGGAAGAGATATGGGAACATATGTATATGTATAACTGATTCTTTTCGTTATAAAGCAGAAACTAACACACTATTGTAAAGCAATTATAATCCAATAAAGATGTAAAAAAAACAACTAAACATAGAATTATGATATGACCCAGCAATGCCACTACTGGACACATACCCTGAGAAAACCATATTCAAAAAGACACATGCACCACACCCCAGTGTTCACTGCAGCACTATTTACAATAGCCAGGTCATGGAAGCCACCTAAATGCCCATTGGCAGATGAATGGATAAAGAACATGTGGTACATATATACAATGGAATATTACTCAGCCATAAAAAGGAACGTAATTGGGTCATTTGTTGAGACATGGATGAATCTAGAGACTGTCATACAGAGTGAAGTAAGTCAGAAAGAGAAAAACAAATATCGCATATTAACACATGTATGTGGAACCTAGAAAAATGGTACAGATGGACTGGTTTGCAGGGCAGAAATTGAGACACATGTGGAGAACAGATGTATGGACACTAGGGGAGGAAAGTGGCAGTGGGCAGGGTTGAGGTGACGAATTGGGAGATTGGGATTGACATGTATACACTGATGTGTATGAAATGGATAACTAATAAGAACCTGCAGTATATAAAAAAAATAGTGAGGGAAGCTGTGTATGTGGATAAGGTAGGAGGTATATGGGAGCTCTCCGTAGCTTCTGCTCAGTTTTTCTGTGAAGCTAACACTGATCTAAAAAAGTAAAGTCTACTAAAAATGTTGGTAAAACTGGTTTGGGAGAGAAGATAAAACATCCAATTTAAAACATACTAAGTTTGAGATGCCTAAAAGAGACACTTGCTGAGAGAGTGAAAGAGATACTGTTAACTTTGTCAAATAACACTGTTTGGTGTGTTAAATACTGTCATACTATTATTTAGTAGAAAATTTCCTATAAAAATTCTATGGATACTAAAAAGTTATTTTGATCAAAAAAATCACCTAATTATTTAATAAATAAATTGGTTGTTAATGGCCCATTTTATAATATAAGTCCTGGTGACCAGGTATATACTAACCTGTCTTCTTTTCTGTATTAAAAAAGCTAACAAGCACATTATTGTACTATAGTTTTGCATGATGTTGCCACTGGGGAAATGGTAAAGTATACACAGGAGCCCTGTGTGTTATTTCTGACAACTGCATGTCAATCAGTAATGATCTCAAAATACAGTTTAATGAAAAAAAAACAATTAACCAAAGAACAAGGGGATGGGTGATAGGTAATAAGATAAGGAAATCCTTTCTCTTTCTCTGTGAAAGAATTTGACCTTGGAATAGCATTTTAGCTCTGTTCCCCTGGTAACCACCCAAGAAAGTATGTCAACTGTGTTTCTGAACAATCTTATTTATGTTTCTGACTGCCTTGGTAACATGCTCAAAAGATTCATCAGCTGCATGATGAGGCAACATTGCTTAAGATAAAAATGACTCCTGATTGGTAAAGTGTATTTACACTGGGCAAGTCCCTTGCAGGAACCTTGGAAACTCAGCTGTTCTCATAGGCTGTTACAAGATACATTAGATCTGATAGGGCCTAGGGCTTCAAAGCCATCGTGAGTCTTGCTTCCTTGTACCTGAGCTATCATTTGAAACATCTGAGGAGACAGCTGCTGAATAGTTGTATGCACCTCTGGAAAGACCACTCCCACTGAAGGGAAATATCTGACAAAGACCAGCTGGCACACTGCACTCCTTGTATCTATTCAAAACATAAATGAAACAATAAAATGGTGTGAAGCCAGCTGAAATTATGGCTGCTGGGCCAGAAGATACTTCTGGATACTTGGAGGATGTGGAGGATAATGGCCCCAAAGTTACACCTATCTAATCTTAGCTATATATTCTTGGATAGAAGGTATAAGATCTAAATTTTTCTGTATGTTAAGATGCATGGGTACGTTTATTAATCATAATTTTTTACCTTTACCTCTTGGGACAGAAAATGCTCACTTCAACTTAAAGACTATTCTCAGATTTGTCCTTCTGTGTGGGCCATTGTTACCTGGTGTCTGGAGGCCTTGAGAACACACAGAATCACATGCCTTATGAGCATAGTGCTTTAGACACAGGAGGAAATCTGTAAGGGGTATCTTGAAATCTTTACAAAATATATTCTATGCTAGCAAGAGATTAATATGCCACAATTTGCTAAGTCACATTTCTTGGGCTGATGTATTGCTGAGCCAAGAAATGAAAGAAAGTATTAATGTAATGTCATAAATAATGTGAATGAGAATAGAATAAGTGTGGATTACTTGTTAGAACTGGATCAATTTTAAATGTTTCAAAATATGTGCTCCTTAAACCTAGCCAATGATTTTAGCCCTATAGCACAAGATTAGATTTGGGTTTCAATGTTATTAATTGGTATAGGTATAATGATATGCAGTACTGATTACCATGCATGTTGTTATGTATTAGACAATTCATTAATTAAACCTCTTATAGGAAAAATTTTAAAGATGATGTAAGGATTCGAACCATGGGGATGACGTGCAGTGTGACCCATGAAGTCTACTGGTGGTAGAGCAAGCAGTGTGCTTCCAAGTGGGGTCATCTGAAGACACAAAGCTGTGCCACAGCTCTGGTACACAGCTGAGCAACGATGAAAATAGCATATAGCGAGAATGTAGAGTCTGTGCTCAGGATAAATTTTTTTTTAATTAATTTATTTTATTTTATTTATTTTTGGCTGTGCTGGGTCTTCGTTGCTGTGTTCAGGCTTTCTCTAGTTGCAGCGACTGGGGGCTACTCTTCGTGGCAGTGCGCTGGCTTCTCATTGTGGTGGTTTCTCTCGTTGTGGAGAACAGGCTCTAGGCATGCGGGCTTCAGTAGTTGTGGCTTGTGGGCTCTAGAGTGCAGGCTCAGTAGTTGTGGCGCACAGATTTAGTTGCTCCGTGGCCTGTGGGATCTTCCCGGACCAGGGCTGGAAGCCGTGTCCCTTGCATTGGCAGGCGAATTCTTAACTACTGTGTTACCAGGGAAGCCCAGGATAAAAGTTCTTAACAGCATGAAACAACTGAACTGAGTTTTATATCGTTTTTTTTTTTTTTGTGGTATGTGGGCCTCTCACTGTTGTGGCCTCTCCCATTGCGGAGCACAGGCTCCGGACGTGTAGGCTCAGCGGCCATGGCTCACGGGCCCAGTCGCTCTGCGGCATGTGGACCAGGGCACGAACCTGTGTCCCCTGCATCGGCAGGCGGACTCTCAACTACTGCGCCACCAGGGAAGCCCTTATATCAGTTTTGATATGAATTTTATCAATTTGAGTTTGATGAAATTCAGCCAGTCCTTTCAGAGGCATTCCCTACCTACAGAACCATTGTTTGACACACCTAAATTCACCAAGGAATGTTTAGGAGCAGTTACTGTGACCAAAAGGCTAAGGGATAGTTTAAAGCATCTAGAGGTTTAGTAAAATTTAATTTATGTTTGGGAGAATAAGAAAAATAGCTCTGATGGAGGACATCCCACATCACTGCAATTCCTGACTCCCTTCAGATCTGCTTGTGTCCTTTGGTACCAAGTAAATCATATTTCACAGAGACCTTGAAAACTGTGATAGTGACTTGAAAGAGACTTGAGCTGATACTTCACAAAAGAACATATACAAGTGGCCCATGAGCACCTGAAAAGGGTCTCAAAATCATTAGTCTTCAGGGAAATACGAATTGAAAGTACAATGAGATGCCGTTATGCACTCAGTAAAAGGCTAAAAGGAAAGAGATGACAGTGCCAAGTGTTGGTGAACATGTGGGAACTCTCCTGCATTGCTCCTGGGAGTGTAAAATGAGAAAACCACTTTGGAAAGCTAGTTAATAGTTTGTTATAAAGTTAAACGTCACCTACTGTTATGGACTGAATGTTTGTGTTCCTCCCAAAATGCATATGTTGAAGTCCTAATCCCCAGTAGATGGCATTTGAAAATGAGGCTTTTGGGAAGTAATCAGGGCTAGTTGAGGTCACGAGGGTGGGGCCCTCATGATGGGATTAGGGCCCTTATAAGAAGAGATACTAGGGAGCTTGCTCTCTCTCTCTTTCCTGCACTCACAAAGAGATCATGTGAGCACACAGCAAGATGGCAGCTGCCTACAAGCCAAGAGAAGAGGCCTCAGAATAAACCCTACCTTGCTGGGGCCTTAACCTTACACTTCTCAGATCAGACTTCCCAGGTCTTTTTAGCCTCAAGAACAGTGAGAAATAAATTTCTGTTGTTTAAACCACCCAGTCTGTGTATTTTCTTATGGCAGCCCAAGCAGAGTAATACACCTACCCCACAACCAGTTGTTCTAGCCTTAGGTATTTACGCAAGAGAAATAAATCGATGCCCACCAAAACACTTGTGCACCAATGTTCATGGCAGCTTTATTCATAATAACTTAGAAACAATCCAAGTGTGCATCAACAGGTGAATGCATAAATACTGTTGTACATTTGTGCAATGAAATACTACACAGTGGGACTTCCCTGGTGGTCTAGTGGTTAAGAATCCACCTTACAATGCGGGAGATGTGGGTTTGATCCCTGGATGGAGAACAAAGATTCCACATTCAGCAGGGCAACTAAGCCCGTGCAGTGCAACTACTGAGCCTGCACGCCACAACTAAGAGAGCCTGCACACAGCAACTAGAGAGGAGCCCACATACCACAATGAAGAGCCCACATGCCACAACTAAGACCCGATGAAGCAAAAAATAAAATTAATGAAATAAATATTTTTAAAAGAATGTAAATTCTATTGATTTTGGGTATTTTTTAAAAAAGAAAAAAATACTACACAGTAATGAAAAGAAGTATCGATACATAGACCATAATAAATTAATCTCATAAATAATATGTTGAGGGAGAGAAGTGAGACACAAAAAAGTACATACTATAAGTTTCCATTTATATGAAGTTTTAGAACTGGCAAAACTAATATACAGCAAAAAATATCAGAAGAGTGGTTGCTTCTGGGTGGGTAGTTTTGAGTGGGAAGTAGTTTGAGGGAACTTTCTGGGATAATGAGAATGTTCCATGTTTTATTTGGGGTCAAACAAATTTATCAAATTTGACGAAAATGTACACTTACAAATCTGCATTTAAAAAAGAGAATAAATGAAAAGACAAGAAGCTTCATTAACATGACTGTTTCAAGTTGTTGTTTTGGCCAGTTTGTGATATTGTGATTTATAATAAGAAATATATATATGATCTTCAACCAGTTTCTAGCACAGAGCTCCCAAAACCCTTGGGATTTCCTAAGTGGTAAGAGAGATAAATGTGTCTTTTGATATTCATAACAAGCTCTTGTCAACCACACCAGACCTTATGTTAATGAACTAATTTTTGGAAAACACCTAAAGATGGGGGCAGGTTGCCAGGGAACAACCCATGTTATTAGAGGGTTGAAGTAGCCCCATCCCTGCTCCCCAATATCAAGGGAGGGAAGAGGGGCTGGAGAGCTGGAGATTGAGTTCAATCATCAATGACAAATGATTTCATTAATCATGCCTATGTAATGAAGCCTCTATAGAATCTCAAAATGACTGGGGTTCAGAGCGTCCAGGTTGGTGAACTTGTGGAGGTGCTGGGAGAGAGGTGCTGAGAGAGAGCAAGAAAACTCTGCATCCTTTCCCCATACCTTGTCCTATGCCTCTCTTCCATTGGGCTGTTTCTGTATTATATCCTTTTATAGTAAACTGGTGATTTGGTAAGCAAAATGTTTTCCTGAATTCTGTGAGCAGCTGTAGAAAAGTAATCAAACTTGAGGAAGGGGGTGCATAAACCCCTGATTTATAGCCAGGTCAGAGTCACAGGTAACAACCTGAACTTGAGATTGGTGTCTGAAGTGGGGGTGGAATTTGGGGTGGTGGACAATCTTGTAGGACTGAAGCCTTAACTTGTGGCATCTGATATCATCTCCAGCTAGCCTGTGTCACAATTGAGTTAACAGCTTGGTGGTGTTAGAAAAAATACAGGTTGGACATTTAATGCGCCCTCCTGTGGATGAATATGGAGCAGAGCTGAAGACAAAGTTGACATCAGTGAGTAAGCCCAGTAAGTTTCTCTGGTTGGTATCGATTTTGAAATACTTTTCACATCATCTCTTGCAGAACGGTGCTAGCTTTAAAAAAAAAAGGTGTGTGTGTGTGTGGTGTGTGTGTGTGGCATTTTAATCATTCAATATTTTCTTTACCAGCGCCTTAATTGCATTGTTCTCACCATACACTCTTTCTTGAAAGCAGTACATTATTTGACAGTTTGTTGACTAGATGAGAAGGGACAGTGAAACTACCACGACTCTCCAATTGTAGAAGTATCTGGTCTCAGAGACTGCTAAGGGCCTATATACCCCATTTCTAACAGAAATGTGACTAACGACAGGGAAGCCCCATGTGTGGGGTCTTTCATTAATCAGAAAAGAAGTCTTCCTAGAAAAGATTTGTTTCAGTAGTCCTAGACTGTGGTACTCCAGAGAGTTTGACACCATTGGGCACTGAACCATTTTAAGAGTCCTCTGGTGAGTGGGAAGAAGGTTATTTGAAGGGAATGGAAATAGGAGAGAACCTTCCTTGCTCAAGAGAACACAAATGGAAATTGTGGCCTAGACATTCATTCCCTTACAACTATCAGTAACTATGCACTCTTGGGAAAGTCTTAATTAACCACAGGTACCTGCAAACTCTAGAAAAACTCATAAAAAGGTACATCAGCATGTACAGAGTATGTACCGCAGCATTTTTTTTCCAAGAAATTTTATTGTGGTAAAATACACATAAAATTTACCATCTTAACCATTTTCAAATGTACAGTTCAGTGGTATTAAATATATCCACAGTCTTGTGCAACCATCACCACCATCTATCTCCAGAACTCTTCATCTTGTAAATCTAAAACTCTGTACCAATTAAACAATAACTCCCCACAGCACCTCCCCCCAGCCCCAGGCAACCACCATTCTGCTTTCTGTTTCCATGATTCTGACTATTCAAATAACCTCATATAAGTAGAATAATAGAGTATTTGTCTTTCTGTGACTGGTTTATTACAGCAGCATGTTTTTTAAAGCTACTATTACTCTTACTTGAAAATGAAAAACAAACAAATAAATCTTGAGATAGTCTATCATGAGTCATTTGGTTAACGAGAGAGAAAGGATTTTGTTTAACCTTGTTTTCTGTTTCATGTTTCTTGTTCTGCTTCTCTTCTCTGGCCTTCTCGTATGTTACTTAAACATTTTTTAGACTTCCCCCTTGATTTATATAGTCTTCTTCAGTATATCATTTTGTATAATTTTTTAGTGGTTGCTCTAGGCATACACACATAACTTAGCAAAGTACAGAAAGCTTAATTCCACTGAGGTCCCTCTGTCTCCCCACTTTTTAAAATATAATTGTCTTAAGTCTTTCCTCTGTATACATTGGGCACCAATCGTGCTATCATTTTACTTCAACCATCACTTCTGTTTTAAGAAACTCATAGTTAGGAGAGTCTGTTTTAGTTATCCCTATTTTTACCCCTTCTGATGTCCTTTTTTTTCTCTCTCTACAGTTCCAAGCCTTCTTCTGTTATCATTTACTTTGTTTAGAATACTTCCTTTAGTTATTCTTTAAGGGTAGTTCTGCTAGCAATGAATACTCTTGGTTATCCTTTGTCTGAGAATGTCTTTATTTCCCTTTTACTCCTGAATTGTATTTTCACCAGATATAGAATTCATGGTTGACAGTTCCTTTTCTTTCCATTTGAGAAAAACATGCTGCTTCCTTTGGCTTCCACAGTTCAGATGAGTGGGGGGTGGTTTCCCACTGGTGTTTGGTTACAGTAAGGTGGGTATTACCAAAAAAGTTCTCTGTGTTAGGCCACCATTTTCCCCAGTTTCAACTAAGGCAAATAGGCTTTTCTTAGAGTTTTGTTTTTTTCTTGTCTGGGTCTGTTGTTGGTTCTGGCTTGTAAGCTTCTGCAACACCCTAGCTGAGACATACAGGAGGTGATAAGGAAAACAAGGGAATTTACCACATGTCCTTCCCTGGCTCTAAAGTTCTCAGTTTGCCTTCTTCCTTCCACATTTCAGTCTTCCTGTGCTTGTTTGTTGTGTTATGTCCATGGATATTTAATTGTAAAAGGGATGACATGGGAGGAATGGGGCTACTCCATTTTGGGTCAAACCCCAGGTATGGAGTTTTCCTCAACATTTTATTATGAAAATTTTCAAACACAAAGTAAAGTTGAAAGAATTTTACAGTGAACGCCCATATACCATCACCTAGATTCTACTAATAACATATTACTAAATTTGTTTTATCACGGTTCCTAAAAGATAAAACTTGGAAACAACACAAATGTCCGTTGACAGTATAATAAGTAAAGCTACCTGCAATAATGGGGATAAATCTGACAAAATGTTTGGAGAACAAAGCACACAAAAAATATGACTATATGACTCTATTTTATAAAGTTAAAAACAAGTAAAACTATTACATAAGGATGTATGAGTAGGTAGTAAAACCATAAAGAAAAGCACAAAAAGGTCTATCACAAAAGTCATGATAGTATCTGATTAGTGATTAGGAAGAAGGCACTGAGTGTTAGTAGGGGGCTACCTCTCAAGTTGGATAGATGTTTACAGGGGTGATCTCTTTATAATCATGTGTTACACTGGATTATATGTTCTAATTGGCTTTCTGTATGTATATTTCACATTTTTTAATGTATGAGAAATATGACTCTATTTTTGTTTCATACTCACAAATGTGTATATGCACATACAACAGCATATATAAATAGCATAT
The DNA here is from genome assembly GCF_964165515.1 of Mesoplodon bidens. Taxonomy (NCBI): domain Eukaryota; kingdom Metazoa; phylum Chordata; class Mammalia; order Artiodactyla; family Ziphiidae; genus Mesoplodon; species Mesoplodon bidens. The sequence goes on along the minus strand of NW_027671777.1, from coordinate 258,647 downwards.
AAACATGTAACCAATGTTTCTGATGGATTTATTTCTTTATTACATGTTTTTTCATTCCATGTACTGTGTGTAAATTTTTTTAACAATGAATGCATTATTTTCATAGACAGGATAAACAACAAAGCACTTTTCTCTTTAAAAAAATGTGCATATACAGTATTTCAAAATGATACCAAAAGTTTTAACATTTCAATAGGAAATGGGCAAAGTACATATACAGGCAATAATATATCTGCATGGTTCAATAAATATGATATTATATTTAATTTCAAATTAAATATAAAAATTTTGCTCTATTAAATAAAAAAAGAGCATTTTTTAAATCGTTAAAAAGAAAAAACCCAGAGTGGGCATGGGTGTCAGAAACTGCTTATGGAAATATAAATTGTAAAATCTTCCTGGAAGGCAACTAGGCAATGTACTTAGAATTCTACCAGTCCTTGATCCAGCAATTCAACTTCAGGGAATTTAAACTAAAAAGTAATTTTCGAGCTTCCCTGGTGGCGCAGTGGTTGAGAGTCCGCCTGCTGATGCAGGGGACACGGGTTCATGCCCCGGCCTGGGAAGATCCCACATGCCGCAGAGTGGCTAGGCCCGTGAGCCATGGCCACTGAGCCTGCGCGTCCGGAGCCTGTGCTCCGCAACGGGAGAGGCCACAATAGTGAGAGGACCGTGTACCACAAAAAAAAAAAGAAACGAATTTTCGAGCTTCCCTGGTGGAGCAGTGGTTGAGAATCTGCCTGCCAACGCAGGGGACACGGGTTCGAGCCCTGGTCTGGGAGGATCCCACATGCCACGGAGCGACGGAGACCTTGAGCCACAACTACTGAGCCTGTGCGTCTGGAGCCTGTGCTCTGCAACAAGAGAGGCCGAGATAGTGAGAGGCCCGCACACCACAATGAAGAGTGGTCCCCGCTCACCGCAAGTAGAGAAAGCCCTCGTACAGAAACAAAGAACCAACACAGCCAAAAATAAATAAATAAATAAATAAATAAATAAAAATAATTTTAAAAGATATAGCTACAAGGATATTAATGGAGCAAAAAACTAGAAAAAATATAACTAACAGTAGGGGTAAAATATTAGGTAAATACATTTAAATAAATAAGTTTAAATATGTTTAACAAAAGAATTTATTTAAATGCAATGGTTTGTACTGAAGTCACTGAAAACACTACTGACGGATAATATTTATTGGCCAGTTCAAATATTCAAGGCATATTCTTAAGTGGGGAAAAAACCCACACATAATTGTAACCAACATAGGTTACAATTGCTATCTGCAATATTCCATTTTGTTAAAAACAGATTGGTGTGACTAGCAGAGAGATTAATATGGAGTTCAAAGGGCTGCTAAAAGATGTTCACCAAAATGTTAACCATTTATTTTTGTGTGGTGGCATCAAGTGCATCTTTCTTTATTTTATTTATCAAACCTTCTAAATGGGCCATGTGTTTCTTTACCAAAATAAAAATTTGTTGGTTTCTCGGTGCCTGAAATGGCCCTCCTCTCCTGCACTGCCTCTGACTCTTCCCTCCATTCTCACTCTCTCAGTGAGGGCTGCGAGGAGCCACCCTACTCACTTTCCCAAATGAGCCCCAAATCCCCACCACACTGCTCTTCTTTCACTTTTTCCCATAACACTTATCTCCTAAAATGTTATATAATGATATTCATGGCTTATTGTCTGCTCTCTACCTCCTTCCCCCACCCCCACCTCCAAAAACTCTTCTCCAGAGCAATGATCTCTCCTTTGCCCACTGAGGTATTTCAAATCCTTTACAATGGGGCTTGGCACATAGCAGGTGATCCATACATTTTTTTTCGAATATAAATTTCTTTCTTTATTTTTGGCTGCGTTGGGTCTTCGTTGCTGCTCACAGGCTTTCTCTAGTTGTGGTGTGAGGGGGGCTACTCTTCGTTGAGGTTCGTGGGCTTCTCATTGAGGTGGCTTCTCTTTCTTGCCGAGCATGGGCTCTAGGTGCACAGGCTTCAGTAGTTGTGGCACATGGGCTCAGTAGCTCTGGCTCACCGGCTCTAAAGCACAGGCTCAGTAGTTCTGGAACACAGGTTTAGTTGCTCCAAGGCATGTGGGGTCTTCTGGGACCAGGACTCGAACCCGTGTTCCTTGCATTGGCAGGCGGATTCTCAACCACTTAGTCACCAGGGAAGTCCTCCATACACTCTTGTTGAAAGACTTACGGGGAAATAGGTTTGTTCTTGGCGGTTGTCTACTTGCCTTGCTCTCATTTACGCAGATGCAGAGCTACAAGTGACTGCCCTGTAGGAACCTCGGTTTCCTCCTGGAAGAACCGGGAACCCAGGAGCCAGCAGCCCAAGGAGCTCGACCACGAACCCAGAATGGGGTCTGGACAAGTGATAGGCTCAGCCAGGGCTCTCCTCGCAGACAAGCTCGAAGAACTCCATTTCCCAGAATCTTTTGTTCTCGCATGGACTACATTTCCCAGAGGGGCTCGCGACTGTCCCTGCCCCGACCCTCCCGGAGTTACGTGGGGCGTCGGGCGTCGGGCGTGGGCCGTTGGCTTGAGCTGATTACCCGCCAGAGGTCCGCCAGGGCGGCACCGCGTGGAGTCCCCAGCGGAAGCTTCTGTCCGGCCGTGGCAGTTCCAGAGCCTCCAGCCTGCGGCCCGCGGAACCCCCGATGCCTGGGCGAGGTGAGCGGTGGGGGGTAGGCAGGATGCGGGAGGGAGGACCGGGCTTCGGGAGGATCCGTCGCCGGGGCATGGGGCACAGGCCCAAGAGACGCGAGCCGGGTCTTTGTGGGCGCCGGCGGGCCGAGAGCCGGGCACCCCTGGCTCTGTTCGCCTGCCGCACCCAGCCATCCCACTGACGTGCCCCTGAACGAGACAGGTCGGACACATCGTCCCCATTGGCTGGACCCAGCCACCCTCCTGCTTCTTCCCAACCAGTTCCCAGCGCGCTACCTGCTCAGCGCCTGCCAGCATTTGAATTTGTTTCAGGCTGGCAGTGAACGTGAGAAAATTATTTCCTCCCCTTACCATCACCCCTGCACTCCCGAGTGACAGGCTTGTTTTACGCGAGAAGTGAGTCGCCAGCTTCTCCCAGTGGCAGAGCCAGGACTGGACCCAGGTCTTTGGTTTAATGTGCCCTTTCCTCAAGACAGCAGCCCCTCCCCGCCATAGGAGAGCTGATGTTTTCCCTTTTCAAAGCAGCTTTCTCTAGAAATCTGGCAATTGTTTCCTTGACAGGAGGGGGAGGAATTGGGTGGGAATGCTTGAGGTGGAGAAAAGTTGTCACATGCACGCAGGGAGGTTAGAGCAGGTGCTCTGGAGCCCGCGGTGCTTGGAACCCTGGTGCCACCCTCCCTGGCTGTGTGGACTGGGACAAGTTGCTCCCACTCTGCCCTCAGTTTCCTGATCTATAAAATGGGGTGCTGACAGTGCCAACTGTGCTGTGGGACTCGATGATGTATTGATAGGTAGTGCCTGGCATGCGGTGAGGCTCAGGGAGTTGCTGCTACTGCTGATAGAGTCCTAGGACTTTTCCTCTGAGCCAGGGAAAGAGCTGGGCCTGGACCAGGATGACCCAGCCCTTCTCTCTGGTCCTGTCTAGCCCTCGTTCCTTCTGACTTCCTTCTCTGGGGGCACTTGGCATCATTTTCAAGTGGTATAAAGGTTTCAGAGCTGCTGATTCTGAGGGGTGGAAAGCAGAAGGGGCTTCCTCCTGGTTCCCTTTTTCTTCTCTCAGATCTGGCTTCTGGAGACTTCTCCCATCCTAAGGTGAAACTGCCCAGAAAGAGGACATGGCTACTGAACAGAGGGAAGCAAGGTCTCAGGTGAGTTCATTGCCATCTCAGGTCTTAGAGATAGATGGTTTTTTTTTTTGTTATTTTACCCTTAAACTGAAGTTTTCTCCCCAATACAGTCTTCACCAGGATTTGGAGCCCATGTCCTTCTGCCTTGGAAGAGTTGGTCCACCCTGGTGGATGTTGGATTGCATAGGGAATGCTTGCCTCCAACCCCCCAATCCATGGCCTGTGTTTCTCTTTTTTTTTCTAATAGACATTCTTTTATTCATTAATCTCAATTCACTGTATGATTACTGAATTGATAGGTAAGATGTCACATGTCTTATACCACATGGGGTCAGAACAAACAAACATGCACACTTGGCAGAGTTCCTTTCTGGCCTGTCTCCTTTGCTCAGTCGTGTCCCCCTCCCTACCCTTGGCCAGAATGCTTTTCTTTTTCTTTCCGCCCCTGAGAAATCCTCATGATACCTTTGCCAGGCTTTTCCCAGTCCATAGTTTTTAGTTTTTCTCCATCTTAACTTTCTGGATCATGTGCCTTGCTTCTGTCACTCTCTTGAAAACTGATGTTGACCTGCCATTTTCATCTTTATGTTGTGAGAATGAGGGTGGGACCCCATCCAGGTGAGCCACTGTGTGAACAAAGGATAGCCATGCTGGTGGGGATGTAGATGGAGAGGTCTCTTGACTCCAAGAGCAGAGAGAAGACTCCTCAGGAAGCAGCAGTGAGAGTTTCATGGGATATTGGTAGTGGAGAGGCAGTGTATACAGTGATTCCTCAGTGGGGCTTTTGAGCCAGATGGCCAGGTTTGTGCCCATCTCCTCTGTTGCTGTTAATGGGTCTTGGGCAAAAAACTCCACCTCTCTGTGCCTCAGTTTCTTACCTCTCTGTGCCTCAGTTTCTTCACCTGTAAAGTGAATACAACAACTGGGCCTACCTCAGAGGGTAGATGAGAGGATCCTGGGAGTTAGTGCATGGAAAGCATTCTTATCAGGGCCGGGCACATAGTAGATGTTCAATATGTGGTGGTTGTGGTAGCTAAACGATATTATTTTAGTTCATGATGTCTATCTATCTACTGTTGGTAGATAGAAATGACTATACAGTGTCCTTCCTTTACTCATCCTCATCTAACAATAGTAGTTAACATTGCTGGGGAATATCCTGAGGGCTTCAGCTTTGTTCTCACTCTCATAGTGAAGCAGAAGTTATTACCCCCATTTTACACTTGAAACTGAGGCTCAACGAAGTCAGGTAACCTGAAATCAAACCCAGGTATGTCTGGCCTCTAAGTTCATGTTAGTTATCATCCAGCCTTTCCTCTGGTACATCTTTCAGAACACAGGGCAGGCCTGGCTCCCAAATGACCAGAGTTCTCTGCAATGTGATGTTGTGTATCTTTTGGACCCATGAAATGTGGTAGTGGTTGATCTTCTGAGACTGTGGCTAGGACCTGCCTCTGCATATTTGGGCTACTGTTTTCTAAGCCCTTCCCATTCCATTCCAACAGAGCCAGGCTGCTCTCTTACCCAGAATCTTCTCCATCCCTGCTTGTGAGTCCTATGTGACATTTCTCCCTAACCTCACCTGCTGCCGATACATCAGTACTATGTGGACTTGTGTGTAAAACTCAGTGACAGGACGTTTAAGACCAGAGAGAGAATATACCTACCAAGTGCTGGGTTAAAAGAAAACTTCAGTTATCGTCTTGTCTCTGCCATTGGTAAAGTATGTGACCTGGTGTCTTAACTGCCCTGGACCTTGTGTTTCTCATCTCTAAAATGAGGATTGAACGAGGAAATAGTATATGGTCCTGTCCAGCGACACTTTTCTTGTTCATATTGTTTCACGTGTTTTTCTTGTCTGCCAGTTGGATTGTAAATTCTTTTGAGGGCAAAGATCATTTCTTGTATTCCCTGCCATGTGCCAATAAATTATCTTATTATACATGCACTGCATGTTAATGTTAAAAATCTCAGAGAATAAAAAAGTAAAATCACTCTTACCCCAACATCTTGAGATAATCATGGTCATACCTTTGGTATGCAGCCCTCAGAATAATTGTCTGTGTACCTTTATTTATTTATTATTTATTTATGTACATGTGTACATATGTATGTATGTATTTTTTATTTTATCATGTTAGCTTTTTATTTTGATAAAATATACATAAGATGAAATTTACCACTTTATCCATTTTTGAGTATATTGGCATTAAGTGCGTTCACAGTGTTGTGCTACCATCACTACTCTTTACCTCCATTGTATGGATTATCATTTATTACTTAACCCTATGAGATAGGCGTTGAGAGGCAGTTCCTTGGATTGGAATTCTACCTCTACCACTGACCAGCTGTGATATTGTGATTTATAATATGAAATATATATTTGGTCTTTGTCCCTGTTCCTGGCACATAATTTCCAAAACCCTTGTGATTTCCTAAGTGGTTAGTAATATATGCTTTTTATCCCTGAAATTACTTCAGAGCAATGAAGGCACAATGGGTGTGTTTTGTATCCACACCAGAGTTTATGTTAATGAGGTTACTTTTGTACCCCACCGAAGGATGCGGGCTAATTGCCAGGGGAACCAACCTTGATTAAAGTGTTGGAATTTTCAGTCCTGCCCCCCAATAACCCCTCTTATCCATCTGTCACCACCCGAGGAGATGAAAGTTGCATCAGTCGCCAATGGTCAGTGATTTAATCAATCATGCCTATGTAATGAACCTCCATAGAAACCCAGAAGGGTTCAGAGTTCTTCCAGGTTGGTGAACATGTAGAGAGTCAGAGAGAATGGTGAATCCTGAGAGAGCATGGAAGCTGTGCACCCCTTCCCTGTGCCGCTCTTTCACCTGCCAGTTCCTATATCTTCTTTTATAATAAACCCGTAATCTAGTAAGTAAATGTTTTCCTGAGTTCTGTGAGCCACTCTGGCAAATTAATCAAACCTGAGGAGAGGGCTGTAGAAACCTCCAATTTATAGCCAGTCAGTCAGCAGCACAAGTAACAACCTGGACTTGTGATTGACATTGAAAGGGGGCCAGTCTTGTGGGAATCTGACACTATCTTCAGGTGTCAGAATTGAGTTTAATTGTAGGACACCCAGCTGGTGTCCCACAATTGCTTGGTGTGTGGAAAACCCCCCACATCTGGTGTCAGATGTGAAGTAGTGTTGTATTAAGAGTAGCGGAGACATGCAGGAGGAGTGAGTTTTCCCTTCATACCAGCTGTGTGACTTGGATAAATTTCTCTTTGTTTTCTCTTGTGTAAAATGGACACAATAATAGTACCTTCTTCATAGGGTTGTTGTGAAGATAAAATAAAGATATACACTAAAGGTTAATATAAAGCTCTAAGAATAGTACTTAGCCTGAAAAAAAGCATTCAATAAATTATAGCTATTTTAATTTCCATTATTACTGTCCTCAAGCTTTAGGGAGCACAGAGTGCCTTCAGTTATTTAAACTAGCTCCCTCAGTGATTATTGAGGTTGTTTCCATTTCTTTGCTGTTACTAACACCATGATAAATGTCCTTGCATGTGCATTTTTGTTCAGTGTTCATTATCAAACAAATATAATAATTGGAGAGTTAAAGAGTACGCACATTTTAAAGCTTCTATTGTATGTTATCAAATTGCCAACAGGAAGATTATTCTAATTAACACTCCCACTAATGGCCTTAATACCTCCACCCATCTCTTGTAGCAGTTAACTCGGGGCCTGGTTCATACTTCCTGCTACTCAGTATCTATTTGTCATTGGTCAGTTGTTCATTAAGCAAATGACCTGGAACCTTCAGAACCTAGAATAATATAGAAGCATTTCATGGTAGCTCGTCTACTCCCCACTGCCGCCTTTTTCACCCTGTGTGATGGGTGGTCCTGGGTGAGCTGAGATGCTTGTCTCTACAGGTGTCAGTGACGTTTGAAGATGTGGCTGTGTTCTTTACACGGGATGAGTGGAGAAAGCTGGCTCCTTCTCAGAGAAACTTGTACCAAGATGTGATGCTGGAGAACTATAGTAACCTTGTCTCATTGGGTAAGGAAATTTTCCCTGTAGATACAGAGTTCAGAAATTGGGATACCTCAGCATCTGATTTCCAGGGTAAAAGCCCTGGGTCATTAAAAACTTTAGCTGAGTTTTGCCTTAGCACTGTGCAAACTGGATCTCCATAAATAAACCTGAAAACCTTTTTCTCCCTTGTAGGTATGGAATTGCCCCATGGATGGGACAATCTACAGAGCTGCACATTAGAAATTCCCTCACTGCAGGCAACATTTTCCCACTATGACTGAACTATGATGTGTTTGCTCATCTCTTAACAGAGAGCATCCCTCAACCTTTTTCTTTGACCCAACACTGGCTTTTTTCAATTCTCTTTTACAGGGGTCAGCAAACTTTTTCTGTAAAGGGCCAGGGAGTAAATATTTTCAGCTTTGTGGGCCACATATAGTCTCTGTAACGTATTCCTTTTCTTTTTTTTTTGAACCATTCTTTGCTCAAGGGCCATGCATAAACAGACAGTGGCCTAGATTTGGCCTATGACCCATAGTTTGCTGACTGCTGCCATCTTTCAAAGGGAGTCAGATAGTGTTTTCTCATTTTAAACAAGCTACTTGGTACATAATCCTTTCCACAGATACCTGTTACAAATATTAATTTAATCTGTACATTTAACAGACATTTAACAGTATATACATATTCCCTCTTGTATAGAAAGCTATTAGCACCCTGTTAATCAAGTCTGCATGTTTATCATACTTCACTAACATACAACTAAATGTTACATTGCCCCTTGCTTTTACCCTAACACACCCCTCACATTGTGGGGGCACAACTGGAGCATCCCACAGAAGTTCTCTGTATCATCCTTTGAGTTTTCTGCTCAGATCTCAGATACCTCTTTGTGTCAAGGCAAAATCAAGTCTTTTTTTTCTTTTTCTTTTTTTCCTTCTTTTAGGTCTATGAGCAGGACTCCCATTTTCCAAACCCGAGGTGATCTCCCTGTTGCAGCAAGGAGAAGATCCCTGGAAGGTAGAGAAAGAAAGCCCTGGAGGCTCCTCTCTAGGTGAGTGGGTGGGGAATGTCTGCAGGCAGCAGTCTGGTAAATGAGTGCATGTGCAACTCGGAGATGTTGGTCAGGGAATTTTCTGCATGTTCTCAGTCCTGAAGAAGTTTTGGAGAAGGGATGCTAAGGCCCCTAGTCACAAGCTTCCTCTTCTTCTCTGATAATTACTGCACAAGTGAATCTCTCAGGATCTTTTCTCTTGTGACTTCCTGTTGTTTCAGAGGAGGGCTACATTGTCATGCATTCATTCAGCAAACTTAGTGCATTTAAGGAACTGCAGATAATTCATTCAGACTGAAGCTCAGGGTATATGGGAAAAGAAAGAGATGAGGAAGGAAATGAGATTAGAGAGCCAGGTGGGGGCCACACTATGAAGTGCTTTGGTACAGTTCTTAGGGATGGGAACTGTCCATGGATGACTGGAAATAATTCAAGAGTTTCAAGCAGAAGAGTTGTATGGTTGTTGATATTTTAGAAAAAATAGTCTGAGTCTGAGATACTTTAAACGTCCTTCAGTAAAGGCTAAAGAAGCTGAGGTGGGTCCCTACACTGGCACACAGCACCACAGTCAGAAAGCAGCAGCACTGGTGTGGGCAGAGCTCCAAGCTATGTGAAGGACTAAAGCAAGTTACGGTGCATTATTATGACATATCGCCATTTATGTGTAAAGAAAATTACGTGGGTGTTTGTCTATATGCATTATGTGCGTGTAAGTGCCAAGAGAAAGGTCGGGGGACACCTAAGCTGGTAACTAGTTACATTTTGATTGGGACTGAGAATGGGCATTGATGAAAGGGGACTTTAGTTACATGCAATGTTATTAAAATTTTCACAGAGAATATATTCATGAGTCCTTATTACACAGTTTCAATTAAATAAGAATGGTTACTTTGGAAACACTGTTGGTCCTAGATTTGAAGTGAGGAAAAACTAGAGGTGGGAACCTTCTGGAGATTATTCCATAATGTGGGCAAGACATTACCTGGAGGGAGGCATGTGCAGTGAGTTCAGGAAAGAGGAGAGGTCCCTTTATTAAGGGTATAGGACAGGTTCGGTGTGGGATGGGTTTCATTTGAAATGTTAGTGAAATATGGGTAGAGGTCACCAGTGGACAGCTGTAGAAGGTAAACAGGGTCAGAACTCAACAGGGACGTCAGGGAGCCATCAGTGCAAAGGTGGCATTTGAAGCCTTGAGCTGAGCAGATGAGGGAACGGAGGAGAGGACAGAGTCCCAGGAAACCTCAGTGTTTATGAGGTGGGTTAAGAAGGAAGAATCTGTGGCTGAGCCTGAGAAGAAGTCACCAGAGGAGAAAACTGGCAGATTCGGCTGTCATGGAAGTTGAGGACTGAGAGCTGTTGACTTGGGGAGGCCAGGGCTCTGGGGGAGCCAGGTTCTAAGCCTCGCTCACTGCTTTCCTGTCCCGTGATAAACAGCAGTGCAACCTTGGACAGAAGGATGCAGGTCCTGCCCTGGCGTAGCTCAGTGGAGGGGGAGGCTAATCGCACACAGGGCTGCGGAATGACAGCTTCCGGTGAGGACCTCGGGGGAAGAGCTGCAGGTGCTGTGAGAACGTGGAACAGGAGGGGTGCTGTGGGCAAGGCTTCCCGAGGAAGGGCCGGATCCCACATTGTGAGAAGCGTTCAGGCACAGGAAGAGCATGTCCGAGAGTCCAGACAAAGGAAGCCGGTGTGTGGAGACGGGAGCAGGGAGAGGGGGCCGGGACCTGAGAGCCAGGCACAGCCTCTGAGGAGTTGAAGTACCCTGGCCACGAGCCCAGGTTTATGTTCTGCAAGGATCAGCCTGCAACCAATGTGGAGCCACCTGGCATAGACGTAGTAGGACTTGTCTGAGGTTGCTGTCGGGTCCAGACGAGTCACTGATGACCCCTCACAATGCGGGCCCAGCAGAAGGGCTGTGGGACAGGCTGTCTCGATCCCTAAAGCACCCACACCTATAGTAGAGCTCGTTCTTCCCCGTATAATGTGAGATCTTTTGAGGTGGAAACCACACTTACCTCTCCTTATATCTTTTAACTGTCACTTGGGAGAAATATTCTAATTTTGTGGGAACTGCTAGAGACCACCACAAAGTAAACAGAGAACGCAGGCAGCAGGAAACCAGTGGAGAGTTTAGGAGGGGCATCAGGTGTGGACTGAGTATGGCGTGGAAGATCAAAGGAAGAGATGGAAGAATTGTTCCCTTTCCATTTGCCTCGGGAGCCTCTGATCCATGAGGAGTCCCCCTTCCTGAGTGAAGTGTTAGTTGGATTAAACTGAATAGAAAGTATGACTGGAGTCGAAAGCTGTCCAGAGAGACCCTGAAGACACCTAGTGGTGATGTCAAGTCCTTCTCAGGGTTGGGAAACTGTCCCTGAAGGAAAACTCTGAGTGGGTGTCTGGAGGAAGTAAGGCCATCAGAGCCAAGCAGTGTGTGCATTTCTCTTGATGGGATGAACCTCCTCTCTTTGGTCAAAGGAGACAGTCAGGTGGGGCGTCCTGGGTGTGCTGGCGTCTCCTGCACCCCTGGCAAGTCTCCCATTTGCCTGGACTAAAGTGCCCTTGGAACAGTTTCCCTTCCAAGGGGAGCTCACTTCCCTGTGAGCTTAGGTGAGGGACCTGGATGTTCTTGGAAGTACCTTGATCATTAACTCTAGACCAGAACCAAAAACCAACCCTTTGAACAGCCGGTGACAGAAAAGCTAATGCTTCCAGGGTAGGACTCCTAGAACCTCTAATTGCCTCCAAGTGTGTTTTTAAAATATAATTTTCACTTCAAAACTACTCAGAAATAGGAAAAACAAGACAAAAAGGGAAAACAAACTGTCATCCCTGGATCTGTATGTTTCATGTTGAGAGATGGGAGGAAATGGCTCAAAGGGTACACGTCTCATCTGAATCTGTTACTTAAGAAATGAGTCCAAAGTCTAATCACTATTCTGGCATATTATGTATATCAGTTATATATATATATATATATATATATATATATATATATATATAAAATAAGAATAATGTGATTCAATCAACTTGAACGTCTCATGAGTTTGATTTACACCTAACATGAAAATATTCTTTTATTAAAAAAATTTAAAATTCAGGGATGATCTAGGTAAACAGTTACCTCCAATGAAAAGGTATTTTTCTTTCTTTGTCTTTTTCTCTTCCTTTGTTATATTTATGCAAGAATTCAGGGCAGACTGAACCTGGAAGGGTGGTCAGCTAAGGGGTTGCTTGTGGACTGCATTCCACTCACCAAGACTTGCTGGGGCTTCATCTGCACAGAGAGTAGGGGTCGTTTTCTAATTAGCAGAAAGGTGCTGTAGGGGTTATAGCAGCAGCCTAATGAGATAACATGCAGTGGTTTTAAGGAGTGAATTTCTTACAAGGTGAAAGTTGAGCCCAAATGCTCTGTAGCCCTGTTTACTATGTTTGATTTAGTCTTGTTCTCATCCCCTGCGGTCCTCTCCTGCCACCAACATCTACTGTCCTTGTAACTGCCAGAATGGTCTATTTAAAAGATAGATCAGGTCATCTCACTCGCATGCACAAAACCTCTAGTGGCTTCTATCACATAGAACACAATCCAAATCCCCCAGCGTGGCCCTCAGAGGCCTTTGTGGTCTGGCCCCAGCTAACTCTTCGCCTTCACCTCCTTCCTCTCTGCCCTTCATTGGAGAACTCTAATCACCCTGGCCTCCTTGTAGTTCATCAGGAAGGCCAAGCAGGCTCCCACCTCAGGGCCTCTGCACTTGCTTTTTCCTCTCCTGGACCATTCTTCCTGATGGCCAGGAGCCCACTTGACTCACTTCCTCACACTATACAGGTTTCTGCTCAGATGGCACTTTGTCAGTTAGACACAGCTCATCCTTTGTTCTTTGTCCTCCGCAGGACACAGGTCCTTTGTCCTCCACATTCTTTATCCCCTCACCATGCTTCATTTTCTCTCAGAGTACTTATTACTGCAAAATAGTACATATTTATTTATTATCAGCTCTTCCTCTGGATTGTAAATTCCCTCATGCTGGGTTGTCTGTTTCATTTGTTCCCATGTCCCCAGTACCTAAAATAGTGTCTGGTCAGAGTCAGCTTCTAGTTAGTGAATGTATGAATGACTTGGTTAGGTAGTCGTGATGGAGACAGAAAAAAGGGAACCAGTTGCAGAGATATTTGGCAGATAAAAGCAACAGGACTTGGAGATGGTTTAGATATGGAAGATAGAGGAGATGGAGTTGTCAAGGATGCGTGCTTGGTTTGTGGTTTGTTCTGGGATGGACAGTGATATCATTCACTGAGATAGTGGTGCTAGGAGATCAGATTTGGGGGATGGTATAAATATGGTTTTGGATGACTTAAATTGTCTTTGGTTAACCTAGTTATTCAAGTGGAGATGTCAAATAGCCTGTTTGATTTGGAGTTCCACCCCTTATAATATACCCTGGGCATTAAATGTAAATTTGGGAGACCCTGTCACTAAAGATAATTGAAACAGTGGTTGAGTTTGAGTTAGTCTGTGGAGTGGATTCAGAGTACAGCAAGAGCAAGAAAGAGCCTAGGACTCAATTTTGAGGACCTCTGGCATTTCATGGCTAGGCAGAGAGAAATGAACCCATAGGGAAGACAAGGGTAAGGTGTACTATAGAAGGAAACTCGGGAGTCTAGTGTCATTGAAGTCAAGTCTCATAAAGGATGGTATCAGTAGAGGTAGGGAAAAGTAGATGAACTTGAGACATATTTAGATGGCAGAATAAACAAGTCTTGGTAATTGATTAGCGGAGGGAGAGGTGTGAAGGATGCCTTTTAAAGTTTTGATTCAGAACTGGTGCCAATTACAGAGACAAAAAGGTTGTACAGGTTGGGGGGAGGAAATAATCATAAATTCAGTTGAGCTGTCTTTGAGACACTCAAGTTGCTGTTTTGAGCTGGATTTTGTATAATTAGGTATGGAGAGTAGAGAAGTCTTGCCTAGAGTATGTTTGTAGATGAAGCTGGCCTGTGGAAAGTGCACAGAGTGAAAAGAATCAGGGTCCTAGCACTCAAACCTGTGGAACTCCAAGGATTAAAGATCAGGTAGAGGAAAATGAGCACACAAAGGAGATTGAAGCTGGTGGAACATGAGAAGAATTTGGAGGTAAGTTCAGGGTCACTGTAGCTTAGGTAGTGAGCATCTGAAGGAAAATGAGGGGTCACTATCAGATGCTGCTGAGAGGTAAGTTAGGTGGGGACTGAAGAGAGCATCTTGCCTTTGTCACATGAAGGTCATGGTTGCCTTAGGGTAATGGTAAGGACAGAAGCCAGAATGGAGCCCATGAGGGGTGAGTGAGCAGGAGGAGATGAATATGTGTGGGATACGACAAGGTGAGATGTGACAAGGAGGCAGTAGCTGGAGAGCTCTTCTATGCAAATATAAACAAATATTTCTTGTTTTTCTCTGTCCACTCAAATTATATTATACAGCACACATTATTCTGCCCCTTTCTCTTGATATATATTGAAACTCTTTCCATGTCAGTACATAAAGAGCTTCCTCATTCTAAGGAGTAGTTCTACGGCCTTCAGCTAGCTCTCTTCTTGGCTGGCAGAAGAGGTGATTTTGGTTGTATGTGGCTTTGGATAATGTTAGCCCATTGGGTCCAGTTTGGGCTAGAATTTTATAAATGCTATGGTTTCTAATTAGCAATATGGATATTGGTTTAAAGCTGTACCTTTATCGTGTACCCATATGATGTCCTGGTGTATTACAGTTAGAGTTAATCCAACTGTCCATCAAAGGAATCTGGTTGAATAAGCTGAGGGACATTCTCATGGTGGAATTCTCACTTTAAATAAGAATGAGGAAGAATTCTGTAAATTCCACTGTGGGGTGATAATATTACTAAGTAGGGGAAAGTGCAGAACAGAACAGTGAGAGTAGGACTTTTATCAAAGGAAGGAGGAGATACCAAAAAAGAAAAAGTGTATATTTGCTTATATTAAAAAAAATAGAGAAGCCAAATAAAAAAAGGATAAAAGCAGATCTATAAAAATGGTCACCTATAAGGTGAAGGAAGAAAAAGAAAAAGGATTGAGAGAACAAGGATAGAATGTAGAATTTTTTTAAGGTACCTTGTTTTTATAATGTTGACTTTGGAACCATAAAAATGTTTTATAGGGCTTCCCTGGTGGCGCAGTGGTTGAGAGTGCGCCTGCCGATGCAGGGGTTCGTGCCCCGGTCCGGGAAGATACCACATGCCACAGAGCGGCTGGGCCGTGAGCCATGGCCACTGAGCCTGCATGTCCAGAGCCTGTGCTCCACAGCGGGAGAGGCCACAACAGTGAGAGGCCCAAGTACCGCAAAAAAAAAAAAAAATTATAAATTATAAAACAAGATTAAACAAAAATGAAAAAGTGTTCCATAAATATTGAAAGCAAAATGAAACAAATGACCCTAATTGTGTTTCAGGTTGTTGGCTTAGTCACAGAGAAAAATTATCTCAAATGCTTTTAAATCACAGCAGCTTGAATAAAGATCCTTAGTGATTTATATAAATATTATGGTTTATAATAAGACATATATATTTGGTACAGAGCTCCTAAAACCCTGGGAATTCCTAGGTGATGAGAGCTACAACGGTGTCTTTGTTATGTTAATGAGGTTTCTTTTGGACCCTATCTTAGGATGGGGCCTGGTTGCCAGGACCAATCATGTGATTAGAGGTTTGAAAGTTGACCTCCAGGGAGGGGAGGGGGACTGGAGGTTGAATTAGTTGCCAGTGGCCAATGATTCAATCAATCATGCCTGTATAATGGCGCCTCCATAAAAACCCAAAAGGACAGATTCAGAAAGCTTCTGGGTTGGTGAATATGTGGAGATCTGGGGAGAGTGGTGTACTTAGAGAGGGCTTAGAAATTCCATGCCCTTTCCCCATACATTGACCTGTGCATCTCTTCCATCTGGCTGTTCCCAAGTTATATCCTCTTATAATTAACTGGTGATCTAGTAAGCAGAATGTTTCTCTGAGTTCCATGAGCCACTGTAGCAAATTAACCAAATGTAAGAAGGGGGTCGTGGGAACCTCTGATTTATAGCCAGTTGGTCAGAAGTACAGATGATAACCTGGGTTTGTGACTGGTGTCTGAGGGAGGCAGGGGGCAGTCTTGTAGGACTGAACCCTTATCCTGTGCGATATGATGCTATCTCCAGGTAGATAATGTCAGAGTTGAGCTGAATTGAGGACACCCAGTTGGCATCCAAGAATTGCTTATTATTGATGTGGAAACCACCCCCCCACACCACCACATTGGAATTGGGTGAAGAACATGTAATTAATACCTTACAGGCAAAAATAACTTCAAACAATAATGTTGATTTTGGTGGTTATAATAAAAATATGTGGTTATGTTTACAAATAGAGTTCTTATCTTTGAGAAATGTGTTCTGACGTATTATTGATGAAATGATATAATACGGAATTAGTGTACTTTAGCATATGCTAATGAAAGAGACGTAAGGGAGTTGTATTAATTTTCTCACCTGCTCCAACAAAGTGCCACAAACTGTGTGGCTTTAAACAACAGAAATTTATTGTCTCACAGTTTTGTGGGACCATGCTCCCTCTGAAACTCCAGGTAGAATCCTTCCTTGCCTCTCCCTACCTTCTGGATGTGGCCAGTGGTCCTTGTTCCTTGGCTTGCAGCTGCATCACTCCAGTCTCTGCTTCTCTTGTCACTTGGTGTTCCCCTGAGGTATCTTGACATGGTCTTTCTGTGCTTGCCTGTGTCCAAATTTCCCTTTTATAAAGACACCAGTCATATTAGAACCTACCCTAATCACCTCATCTCAACTTGATTGAATCTGCAAAGTTACTTAACCTTACCAAATAAGGTTATATTCTGAGTTATTGGAAATTAGGACTTCAACATATCTTTTTTGGGTGATGCAATTCAACCCATAATAAGGTAATAGATGAAACAGCATTAGTGATTGTTGATGCTGGCTTGGCAATTCATTGTACAATTCACTCTACTTTTGTACATGCTGAACATCTTCCATAATAAAAAGCTTTAAAAATCAGAATTACCAACAACGGAATTTCTAAAACAGCATTTCTCTTTTTCACCAACACAGGCATTCTGGAATACATTTACAGATGTGTAGTTCTGCCCCCATCGTGGTGTTGTGTGTAATTCTCAGCATATAGCTCCCTCAATTCTCTGACTCTAGAAAACCTTATGAGACTGCAAATGCATGTGACATTTTTATAGGAATAATTTTGAATCTGACCACCTGTAGGATAAGGTGGGAAGGATATAGGTCTGGAAAGTTGGCTTGGGTTCAAAGATTTTGATGCTGCCTTTAGCCCTCACACTATCCCTCCATCTAATCTATGGCTAATCCTTTAAAATCCCATTTTAGACATTTCTTCCCCCAAATTCTGGCCACCACTAGTACGCCTTCCCAGCTTGTACTTGCTACTATCTGAGGGTAGTTTGGATGTTGTTGTAAGCTCACATTTTCATCCATTTCTGTCTTGTGTTTTTGTTGTATAAATGACCACACTTCTCCTTTTTTGTCTCTAATGCCAAACTGGGAGCTCCTTAAAGAAGTTAACTGTTTCTTTTCATTACCAGATCTGGAATGTCTTGTGGATCACATGCCTAAGATAGAGCCTGACATGTTGTAGGTGCTTTTTAAGTATTTGATGAATGAAGTAAATAAGGAGCAGTCAGTGCTTTTTGAAATAATAAGAGGAGTTCTATATAGTAAGAAGGTTAAGTTCAGTGGGAAGTAATACTAGAAAGGTGAGAAACAGGTCAGAGGATCAACTTGAAGGTCAATAGCAATAGTCACTATTGAGTAAGGAGATGCTGAACTTGGATGTATTAATGATGGTTGTTAGAGACATCTTAGTGAAGAGATTCAAGGGAATTTGATGACTGACTAGACTTGGAATGCAGGGGAGAGAAGATTCTGAGATGAAACTAAGAATTCGTGGCAAAGGAGCTGAAGAAGTTATGATATAATTCAGAACTTGGAAACCCAAAAAGAGTTCGAAAGGAATGCACTGGATTCGGATTTGGACAAGCTGAATTTGAAGAAAAATACTCAAATGAAGAGTCTAGCAGGCAGCTGGAAATACCTCTGTAAAGTGTTTTGAGGCTCAGGATAGTCATTCAGATAGGAGGTGTGGGAGTGGATGAAATCATCTAGGGAGAGAAGGTTGAAGAGCGACTCACAGAGTTTCATAAGCACCAAGGGAGGAGAAACTAGACCTAATGACAGGAACTAGTCAGGGTGGTGGTCATTGGCAAAATCACCTGTTCTCTAAACTTCTGACCTAAGTCATAACCTTGTTCATGAGTTAGCTCAGGCCCAGGCTTGATTCTGGGAGAGAGCAAAAGTTGAACTGCGCTTCAGGAGACATATCTTAGACCTACAGAAAACTTTAAGCAGACCATAAAGAACAGTTAGGATGTCCATAATCCAGGACTGATGTCCCCTTCATTGGGAAACATGACTGTTTTAAGTTATTAGTCCCATTCTGGACTAAGGCATTGGCACTTGAAGTAGAGTTGAGGTGAGTTTCCCAGTATTGGTATGGACCCTTGTAGCTATAATTACTTCCATTAAAAAATAAAAACTCCCCATGTCCTGTTTCTCTATTCTCCTTTAAACAGAACTTTTCAAAAGCATTTCTATACTTGATGTCTCCATGTTCTCACCTCCCATTGTTTCTTCTGTGCACTCCACTAGGGCTTTCTTCCTTACTATTCCATGAAAAGCAGTTATTAAATCCCAAACAGTCTCCATCTTGGCACAATCAGGGTTAAGTTTTTAATTCTTAAGTTGTTTAACAAAGTTGATCATTGCCTCCTCACTGGAGTACTTTCTTCCTTTGGCCTCTGGACCACCATATTCTTCTGCTTTTCTTCCTTTTCTTGCCCTCTAGTATTACAATGCCTAAGTGACTTTTTCAGTTCTTCAGCTTTTTTTTCTTTTCTGACTGCGTTGGGTCTTCATTGCTGTGCACGGGCTTTCTCTAGTTGCAGCAAGCGTGGGTTCTTTGTTGCGGTGTGCGGACTTCTCATTGTGATGTCTTCCCTTGTTGCGGAGCACGGGCTCCAGGTGCACAGGCTCAGCAGTTGTGGATCATTACCTGGTCCATAGTAGGCAGTTAATAAATATTTGTGAATGGAAAGGATGTCTCCAGCATATGCAAAGATAACAAAATAAGAAAAAAAAATGTAGTGCTCCAGAAACTGCATGTAGTTCACCATACATGGCAAGCAACCAGGGGAGGGAGATGAGTACCAAGGCGAATGAAGGCCAGATCATGAAACACCTTGTTGACCATGTTAAGTACTCTGGACCTTACTTATATACAAATCATTGAAGATAAGTTGGAGGATCTTACAGAAGTTTGCAACATGGTAAGATGTGGATTTTAGATTACTGTGGCTACAGTGTGGAGACTGAATTGACAGCAAGATTTGAGGTGGGGAAACTTGTTAGGAGTCTATGGTGGAACAGTAAAGCATGAGAAACAGAGTACCATTTAGGTACCCGAGCCCAGTGCTCAGGGCTCTAGTAAAGTTGTTGGTTGTAAAACTGCAGTCTTTACATACAGACCTAAGGCAGGGTCTCTAACTTTGCCTTATAAACTACAATCCAAAATTTTGGAATCTTGCTATCTTCTTCCCAGCTCGTGTAGTAACCTAGAACCAATGACTGATGTTCACAGGGAAAGTACTCCATTTTTACCACTGCCTCCCACACTTGTGCCCAAATAATGTTATTGAAATTTGGATCACTTAAGCAAGACTTAGATGGACAAGGAAATTGAAAGGTGTTGAACAGAAAATAAAAAACTCCTCTTTCTGTTACAACAAATAGTAAAGATTAGAGAGCAGATAGGTTTTGTGATTGGCTAAGTGAAAAAGAGCTATTACACAAAATGCACATTATGGTCTCTTCCAGAAGATGTGGTTCCTAATTTAATGAGTGATGTATTGATACTTATCTATATATGTATTTTAAAATGAGTGTTATTCTCACTTGCTCGGCTTGGCAAATATCAGTGCCTTAAAAAATAGTAAAGATGGGTGCATATAAAATTAGAGAGGGTGTGTAGAGTGGGGGAAAAAATCCCAAACCCTAGGGAAAGCAGTTTTAAAGTGGAAATAGAAAGTTACTCATGAAGGAAACTGAGAAGTTAACAGTGGTAGAAGAAAAGAGAAAAGCAGACTATATTATGTTCACCAAGCAGAGAGAATCTGTAAACAGGCGAGAAAGTGAATGTCAGATAGGAATCTCAAAATACAGTGAGTTGCAAAGGAGCCCTTTAAATGGTTACTCTAGCCCAGGAGAAAATGCCAAAATATATGTATACCTATACCCCACCAGAATTTAATATTTAATGAATTGTGTCCTTACCCAACTTTAAAATTTATTGAATTTAATTCTGTTTTTTACCACCTTATCATGTTAGCCCTTTTTACCTTTTTATGTTTATTCCTGTCTTATTGATCTTTGACTCTTTTCTATGCTGCTTGCATAGCATCTCCTGCTTGATAAATGAGCAAGGCTGCTTTCTTATCTTGCAACTTTTGGCTTCATGCCTACCTGTTGGCACCTCTGTAGATTAATTCAGTAATTACTTCCTGTTTGAACTGGCTCTGAAACCCTCCCACTGCTTGTATAATGTACTGTCCTGGAAGGCAACTTCTCATGCAAGTCTTGAATCCTGTGTGTGTCTGTGGGTGTGTGTATGAAATTAATATATAAATAATTGAGATTATTTGACATTGTTCAAATTAGGTATATATAAGTTATTAAGGAAGGTTAACAAAACAAACATTTTGTGTATAATTCAGATGCCATTAGGAGGACCTGTAGGTGAAGAGGGCATGCTAATCTGCTTGCAGAGAACATTAGGGTAGAAAAGGTAAGTGAAAAATATTTAGCTATAGATAAATATAATTACATATATAGAATATATAGATATATATTTTTAACACTGTGGTGAGTGCCTATAATAACAGGAATGCTCTATGGAAACTCACAGTCAAGAAGGGACTCAGAGTTAACTTTTGAACTGAATCTGAAGGATACAAAGGAATTTGGCATGAGGGAAAAGGGATGAAGACTTTCCAGATTAGGAATGATTACACAAAGAAGAAAAATGTCATGAAGATAATTTAGGATTCTATCATGGGCTTTGGACTCTGATCCCAGGCTGCCTATTCAAATTCATGGCTCCCCTTTGAATCCCTCTTCTCCATTTTCCATTAGCCAATTCTTCTGATCACTCTTACACTCACCCTCTTTAAATGGGTTTCTTTAATCTTTTCTCCACCCCGTTGTTCTCAACTCCTGTTGATTGTTTCTCTGTACCGCTTAAATCTCCTAAGTTTTTCTTCTTACTGATTTTGGCCATATACCAAGACCTTATTTAAATACCATCAATATTCAGTCTATACATTTAGTCTCAGTAGCCAAATGCTGTATCACATGGAACATCTTCAGTTTTTTCTTTCCCTTCCAGGATGGAAGAACAGTTATAAAACCAAAAAGTCAACTCAAACACAAGGTTCTTCATTTCAGGAGCTGATAATGAAAAGATCCAAAAGTAGTGGACCCTGGGACTTCAAATTAGAAAACCCCTGCAAATATGAAGACAGATTAGAGAAAAAGCAGAAGAAAAAAGAAAGTGTTCAGATTGTTTCAGTCGCTCACAAAAAAAAAATCCTCACTGTAGAAAGAAAACATAAAATTACTGAATTTGGCCAAA
The DNA here is from genome assembly GCF_964165515.1 of Mesoplodon bidens. Taxonomy (NCBI): domain Eukaryota; kingdom Metazoa; phylum Chordata; class Mammalia; order Artiodactyla; family Ziphiidae; genus Mesoplodon; species Mesoplodon bidens. Next base: position 237,016 of record NW_027671777.1, on the reverse strand, counting down.
ACTTCAGCCCAAAGTCAGTCCTTGTTGGGCAACAGATGGTTCCCAGAGAAAAAACCCCACCAAAATGTGAAATACAAGGAAACAGCTTCAAACAGAATTCCAATTTATTTAATCAAAAAAAATCAACACAGCCGGGAAATGTTATAAATGTAGTATGTGTGAGAAAACCTTCATTAATATTTCATCCCTTCGAAAACATGAGAAAAATCATAGTGGAGAGAAATTATTTAAATGTAAAGACTGTTCAAAAGCCTTTAACGAAAGTTCAGCTCTTATTCGACATCAAATAACTCATACTGGATAGAAACCCTATATACGTAAAGAATGTGGGAAAGCCTTCACTCTCAGTACATCCCTTTATAAACTCATAAGAACACACACTGTGGAGAAATCCTATAGATGTAAAGAATGTGGTAAATCCTTCAGCAGAAGGTCAGGCCTTTTTATACATCAAAAAATCCATGCTGGAGAAAACCTCTATAAATATAATCCAGGTAGGAAGGCATCTAGTTTCAACACATCCCTTCCTGGATGTCAGAGAATGAATTCCAGAAAGAAGTCCTATTTATGTAATGAATGTGGCAATACCTTTAAGTCTAGTTCATCCCTTCATTATCATCAGAGGATACACACAGGAGAGAAACCTTTTAAATGTAGTGAATGTGGAAGAGCCTTCAGTCAGAGTGCATCTCTTATTCAACATGAAAGAATTCACACTGGAGAAAAGCCTTATAGATGTAAGGAATGTGGAAAAGGTTTCACTTCTATTTCACGACTTAACAGACACCGAATAATTCATACTGGTGAGAAGTTTTATAATTGTAATGAATGTGGTAAAGCCCTAAGTTCCCACTCAACACTTATAATTCATGAAAGGATTCATACTGGAGAGAAACCATGTAAATGTAAAGTGTGTGGGAAAGCCTTCAGACAAAGTTCAGCTCTCATTCAACATCAGAGAATGCATACTGGAGAAAGACCCTATAAATGTAATGAGTGTGGGAAAACATTCAGGTGTAACTCATCCCTTAGTAATCACCAGAGAATTCACACAGGAGAGAAACCATATCGATGTGAAGAATGTGGGATATCTTTTGGCCAAAGATCAGCTCTTATTCAACATCAAAGGATTCATACAGGAGAGAAACCCTTCAAATGTAATACATGTGGGAAAACTTTTAGACAAAGCTCATCATGTATTGCCCATCAGAGAATTCATACTGGAGAGAAACCCTATGAATGTAATACATGTGGGAAACTTTTCAATCACAGGTCATCTCTTACTAATCATCATAAAATTCATATTGAAGAGCACCCCTAGAAAGTAGGTTTGCATGTGTGACATTCTGAAACCAAAGCTTATCAGAATACATGAAAGTGATGTAATAAATGTAATGGATATGAAAAGCCATTCTATGATTTAGTCATCAAAGAATAGATTCCAAGGATAAACTTATGTAATAGATAATGAGAAAAGTGAAAATTGTTCAGTCCTATCAGACACTTTATAATAACCTAAAATGAAGAATTCCTGACTGGAGACATTGACTTTGGATATTTGTAAAATAATTGTTTTCTCTACAGCATCGCATGCTGCATATCATATGTCATTGTTGTAAACATCTGGGTGATGAGGGGAAGTGTGCATTGGATTTCCTGTTAAACTGTAAACTTAATACTTTTTAAAAAATAACTGACATTGTAATAATATATAAAAGATGTGGTCAAAGAAATTATACATTTTTAGAGAAAAGGACCAAATGAAAGTTAAAAATGAATTGTAAACTACCTCTGACTTTCTGGGGTTTGTCCTTTTCCTGACTTGATGTCATACTTTGTGCATGGATTTCATTTAAAAGTAGAAATAAAAGTCTGTTCTCTTCCTTTGTTCTTCTAGTAATTGCTGTGAATTGGAAATTTTCTAAACAATTTTTAATTCTGTTCTCAGAATTATTTTTTTCTCTGAAGTCATTTATTATGAAATTATACATGCTATATACTGTGAGCTGTCATCTTAAGTATATTAAATGGAAAAATAAGCAATTTTCAAGTTTAAAGCTATTAAATTATATTTAATATATATTATACATATATATTTAATAACATATTCTAAATTCACAGCAGAAGGGGCTGTCAAAAGTAGTTTAATGAATCTAGCATATGTGCCAAAATATTGGAAGGTACATCAATCACTTCATGAAATAAAGAGTATGTTTTTCCTACTTGGTGTTCTCTAGTGTCAAACAATTTTAAGAAAACAAAAGGAGTAATTTATAAGCAACTCAGTAGTTTGGTTGGTTGGTTGTTTGAGTCCCAGCTTTGGGACAGGTACTATGCTGCACACTGGGAATTTTAAGAAAAAAGTCACAGGCCTTCAAGAAGCCATGAATGGAGGAAAGGGGATGGAGGACTATCAGATGAGTAAAGCAAATTATTATGTCACTGTATGTAAGTGTGGTTGTTTTAACAGGCAGATAGATAGGTTGTGACAATATGTTGCAGTGCAAGAAAGTTGTAGAGATGTGGACATGATGAAGGAGAGATTGAATGTAATCAAGGAAACCTGGTGATATCAGAGAAAGCTTTCCAGAGGCAATGATGCCTGAGCCAGGTTTTGAAAGAATAATAAGAACTCTCCAGAGGATGAGATAAGCATTCCAAATAGGAGAGGTAGAGGTGAGTAATACCATGACACCTTTATGGAAACTCAAGTATAGAACTAATGAGCAGGAGAATGGAAGATGTTAAAGTCTGAGTAGAAGGCAGAGGCCAGAACACAAAGGGCCTATTTGCCACGAAAAGAAGTTTGGATTTTATCCTGAAATTGATGGAGTCTGTTAAAAATGTTAAGCAAGGAACATTGTTCTGGCAACGATGTATAGAGGGTGTGTTTAGTATGTATTAAAGCTGTATAGACTGATGCCTAGAAATCTGGGCTATGGTAATTCAAGTGATAGGTGAATGAGAGTCCAAACTCAAGCAGGGATAGCATATATGGAGAACAGGAGACAAGATAATGGATTAGAAACAAGTCATGGTGTTCACAAGCAAACAGATGAGGTTGGTGAATGAGAAGGCTAAGCTGACTTGAAGGTAGGGTTGCCAGGTATCCTGTGTATACTGGATATGTCTCGTATTGAATGATTTTGAACTGCATCCTGTATTGATTTTGTCAGGTCACCCTTATTGTAATAAGTTGTGCTTTTTCCCAGTAATGAAAATCGAGCAGTTGAAACTATTTTTCTGCTTCAGTAATTGGCACTTAAATGACAGGTGGCAATGCTAGCTGAAAATTGTATCTCCACAAAGACCAAAACAATCCCTTATAGTCTCTCTCGTATTTTTGGCTGAGGAAAGACCAAAGTTGGGGGGGCGGGGTGGTTGTAGGAGAAGGTAAATAAGAATTGAGAGTCTTCTTTTCCATATTAAAGAAAGGAAAAGACTTCTTTTTGTCAAAGTCTCAAGTTGTAAGCAAGTAATCACCATTAATTAGAGATTACTTTGGATCAGTACACATGCTCTGAAAATCAACAGTGGCCATGCTTCTGACAGTTAGCAAGTTAAAGAGACTGCAGCATCTGAAAGTCAGCCAATTTGTTACTATCCCATGCCTGTAGACAAGTCAGTCAGCAGATACCTCAGTCTAGTGACCATACTTCTGAAAGTTTGCCAGTCAATAACCGCCTTATTTCAGTGATCACACTAACATAATTGAAAGTCTGTCAATCAATAAACACCCCTGCTTCTGAAAATCCACCAATCCTTGAACAAAGCTTCCCAAAACCTTGTATGAGATCAGCTGTGGCTTTCTTTGGGAAGGTTCTTCCTTGCAAATACAGCTCTCACTTGCAGCCATACATGATGTCCACCTTTTCCGCATCACATATCAAAGTTCAATTTATTGTTAGTTTGTAACAACTTCTACAGTTCAACCCCAATTTACTATTATAACTTTAGCCTCGTGAGTGACAAACATAATCATGATGCCATGAGACTTATCAAATTCAATATTTCATTTCTGTGGTGTTTGCTATCATCTAGTATTTGAATCCCAAATGCAAATGTAAATTCATGATTAATTTTCAGAACATTGGTTATGTATTAAATGAGGGAAAAAATCCTTTTGAAACCTTTTCCACAGCATGAAACTGTTCATTCAATATGAAAAAGTGATAGAAAGTCATTTATAAACCAGTATCTGTTAACAGCTAAACCTAAGAGATATATGATTGTCTCAGCTATAAACAGATAAAATACATTTTCTAATTAAAACAAATTCGGATGAAAATAAAATAATCACAGCAGAAGTTGTAATGACCGTCCACCTTGTGTATCATCATTATCAATCTTTGCAGCACAAATGACTGATCAAACATACCAGGAGTATTTTCTGATTCTAAAATTGCAAAACACTTCTAAGTGCCAGGATAAAATGCTGCAACAATAAAAAAATGTAATAGCTCTATCTACTATTACAGAGATTATTAAAGATCTAAAATGCCTTGTCTTTTTACAACACAGCCCAAGTTGCAAGTAATCACAATACCGAAAAATAAATCCCTTTGCTTGTATGTTTTTCTTGTGAAAAAGGCTTGCTTAGAAGGCTGCTGCTCACTTATTGAGTTAATGAGAAGTGTACTGCTTTTCATAGAGATAATACAAATGCAAATTATGGTGGATGTGCAAAAGTGCAAACAGTTTATTCAAAGTTGAATCAAAGTGTAATGGATTCTATGCAGGGTGATGGCTATCTTGCCCATACTCAACATTTCTGCATAATTCTGCACAGACAACACCTGATATTCTTTCTGTTGACACTGGAGTACTTATTGTGAAGCTGTTGCATTACTTCAGCATTTAAACATTTGAGCAGTTAAAGAATTTTTGTGATTTTGTTTGCATTTCATAATCTTCAACTTTCTAGCATTCAAAAACTTGTTTGGAATTCCTGTTTCAGCTATGACATGTAAACAGCTTTCAAGTGATCGCTTGTATCCTTACAACAAGAAAAATATGGGCAGGCTGAAAATCAGTGACTTTTCTTTTATCTTCCTGAGAACTGAGGTTGGTGGGCAAATTGCAAAACTGAAATCTGGAGAGACAGGCCTATCCAGAAAGATACAGCCGAGATCTGCTTATCTGGAACAGAAATTACTGAAGCCATAAACTGGTAGAAAGATTTAAATGCTCATTTTGATAAACTGCTGAAGGTTGTGTGGACTGTCTTTAGAGTGAGAAACTCCTGGGGGGCACAGTCTTAAGAGTCCCCCACATTTCCATTGTCATTAGATCCAGAAACCCGTTTGGATTTGCATGGTGGCAACCTGAGAAATATTCCCTCAGGACTCTAGTGGAAGAAGAGTAACCATTGTGAAATACACCCAGAGTCTCCTCCACCGAAAATGCCTACTCTCCTGGGGAAAAGAGTCTCTAGAGTCTTATGCTAGCTCAGGTAAGGACATTCCTCCCACTTTAGCCCCCTCTAACCTTCCTGTCTCACTAAGGAGGAGAAAACAGTCAAAGAGATGTGGTTGGGGGGATTCAAGGAAAATGATTGGGAATGCTGCAACAAGAGGAGGGAGTATAGGGCAAGGAACTTGGGAAAAAGCTATACCACCCAATAAACATTTGCCCTAGACATAGGCCTACTAAGACTGAGATTTAATTGGAAGATTATAGAATCCTCCTCCCCCATCCCTACTCCCATCCTTACCCCACAGCTTGCCAACATACCAACAACACTGGATTACAGGAGAAAGAGAGATACAGACTCTCCTTGAGGAGGAGTGTTTAGGGAGTGTTTAGTGTTTTGTCAATAGTGGAGACAAAAACAAGGATACTAGAGGAATTTGAAGTCTCTGGCACCTATGGCTGCCTAACTCCTAGCCAAATTAACAAATCTAGCGGGATAAAGCACCATGACCATGTGGGTATTATCCCAGAAATTGAAGATGTGTAGAGCATAAGAAAAGCAATCAATATAATACATTGCATTAGTAGAATGAGAGCAAAACACACACACACACACACACAACCATCTTAATGCAGGAAAAACATTTCACTTAATGCAAAATCCAGTCATGTAAAATTACTGAACAATTCAGGAATAGAGGGGAATTTCCTTAACATGATAAAGTACAGTGATGAAAAATCCACAGCTAACATCATATTGAATAGTGAAACACTGACAGCTTTCCCCCTAAGATTAGGAGCAAGAGAAGGGTGCCTGATTTTGCCACTTCTATTCAACACTGTACTGGAAGTTGTAGTCAGAGCAGTTAGGCAAGGAAAAGAAATAAAAGGCATCCCAATTAGGAAGAATTTCTCAATTTGCAAATGACATGACTTTATATATAGAAAAGCTGAACAACTACCAAAATTCAATTAGAATTCATAAATGAGTTTAGCAGTGTTTCAGGATATAAGATCAACATGTAAAAATCAGTTTTATTTCTATATGCTAGTAATAGAAAATTTAAACGGAAATTAAAGCAATTTCATGTATAATAGCATCAAAAATGATAACATACTTAAGGAGAAATTTAACCAAGTAGGTCCAAGACTTGCACACTGAAAACTACAAAGCACTGTTGAAATATATTAAAGAAGACCTAGACCTAGACCTAAGTAAATGGAAAGATATTTGATATTCATGGATTGGAAGACATAGTTAAAATGACAATACTACCAAAATGATTTACAAATTCAATGCAAATCACTATCAAAATTCCAATAGCGTTTTTGCAGAAGTGGAAAAGCAGGTCCTAAAATTCATATGCAATTGCAAGGGATCCCACATAGTGGAAATAATTTAGAAGAAGAACACATTTGGAAGAAGAACACTTCGCAGTTTCAAAACTTACTACAAAGCTACAGTAATCAAAACAATGTGGTATTGGCATATAGAAAAACATACAGCTCAGTGGAATCAAATTGAGAGCCTACATATCTATGGTCAATTGATTTTTGACAAGACTAAAATGACCATTCAGTGGGGGAAAATATAGTCTCTTCAATGACTCGTGCTGAGACTACTGGATATCCACATGCAAAAGAATGAATCTGACCCATACCTCACAACACATACAAAAATTAACTCCAAATGAATCAAAACCTAAATGTAAGTGCTAAAACTATTTTTAAAACTATAAAATTCTTAGAAGGAAACATAGGTGAAACTCTGCATGACCTTGAATAGGGCAACATTTTCATAGATATGACACAAAACACAAGCAAACAAATTCAATAAATTGAACATCATCAAAATTAAAACAAAAAAAATTAAAATTTTGTGTACCAAAAGACACTATCAAGAATTAAAAGACAACTCACAGAATGGAAAAAGATATTTGCAAATATTTTCTAAAAGCCTCATGTCTGAAATATTTTTTTAAACTCGTAATTTGACACAATCCAAATAAAAAACACAATCCAATTAAAAAGGGGCAAAGTAATTGAATAGACATTTTCCTAAGGAAGATATACAAATAGCTAATAACCAAATGAAAATATGTCTGACATCATTAATCATAATGCAAGAAATGCAAATCAAAACCACAACGATATATCATATCACACCCATTAGGATGGCTATTTTTTTTAATAACATGTTGGTAAGGTTGTGGAGAAATTGAACCCTTCGGCATTAGTGGTGGGAATGTTAAATGGTGCAGCTGCTGTAGGAAACAGTTTGGTGGTGTTAAATACAGAATTACCATAGACCAAGAAATTCAACTCCTAGGTATATATCCAAGAGAATTGAAAACATTTGTTCACACAAAAACCTGTTCACTACTGTTCATAGAAGCACTATTCACAATAGCCAAAGGATGGAAATTACGCAGTATCCATCACTCGATGAATGGATAAACAAAAGGTAGTATATCCATACAATGAAATATTATTCAGCAAGAAAAAGGAATAAAATGCTGATACATGCCACAACATGGATGAATCTTGTAAACATTATGCTAAGTGAAGGAAGCCAGACACAAGACCACGTATGATTCCATTTATGTGAAATATCCAGAATAGGCAAATCCAAGAGACAGTAGATTAGTGGTTTCCAGTGCTGGGGAACAGATGAATGAGGAGTGATTGCTTCATTGGTACAGGGTTTTCTTTGGGGGATGATGAAAATGTTCTGGCGCCACATAGTGGTGAGGGTTGTGCAAAAGTGATTGTACTAATGTCACCAAATTGTGTGAAAACAAATAGACTGCCAGATATTTCTCCAGAAAAAAATAGGTTTATTCAGCAGAGAATTACAGTTCAGGGTCTGCAACCGTGGCAAGTCACATGCAAGTCCCCCAAATAGTGAAAGAAGTAGAACTCAGACATCATCTGCTTCAATTCTGGGAAATCTTTACTTTCAGGTCACCAGATGATGTGCAGGTCCAGTCAGGGTGGGAATTTCAGAGTCTTCAGTAAGACTGGGTTGTTATTTGGTCCAAACCAGAGCATTCTCTTGTTATCAAAAAAAAAATATTGAATTTCCAGTCTTATTTTTCCTTTTCTGAGGCCAATTGTTGAAATTCTTTGGTCCAGTTTTCCTCAGTTATCATTTGGGGAACTATCCCTTTGGACCATGACAGAGGTTTGGCTGGTTTGGGTCCCTTTAATAGCAGCATTCCTTGTGGAAATGTCAGTAAGATAAATTTCCCTTAGCTTCTAGAGAGTCAAGTTTAGAATGTCCTGAAATCTTAATGGCTAAAGTGGCAGGTCAAAGTGTTGCATCCAATAACACCTAAACATAGGGGCCATTTTAAATTTTATTTCAGCTGGAAGTAAGGAAACCATGTTGCTTCTACCACATTCCAAAAGCATGAGCTACACCAAAATCATGTCTACTATCAGTATAAGTATTGGCAGTTTTGCCCGTGGCTAAAGTACAGGCCTGGGTAAGAGCTCAAGCCTGTGTAGGCCTATTAGGCTGAATTACCCATAAGTAAAGATGCTGCTTCAACAACCTCAAAGGAAGTTGCAGTAGAATACCCAGCACGATATTTGCCACTGTCACCTTTTAAATAAGAACCATGGGTGAACCATGAGAAACCACTGTTACCCAAAGGAATTTCCTGCAAATCATCAAGTGAAGTCAAGAGGAGGTTCTTCAGGGCTTCCCTGGTGGTGCAGTAGTTAAGAGGCTGCCTGCCAATGCAGGCAACATGGGTTCGAGCCCTGGTCCAGGAAGATCCCACATGCCACAGAGCAGCGAAGCCTGTGTGCCAAAACTACTGAGCCTGTGCTTTAGAGCCAGCGAGCCACAACTACTGAGCCCATGTGCCACAACTACTGAAGCCCATGCTCCTAGAGCCCGTGCTTCACAAGAGAAGCCAGCACAATGATAAGCCCGTGCACCGCATCAAAGAATAGCCCCCGCTCGCCGCAACTAGAGAAAGCCCTTTCACAACAACGAAGACCCAATGCAGCCAAAAATAAATAAATAAATAAAATAAATTTCTAAAAAAAGAGAAAGAGGAGATCCTTCAGCGTTAAGCAGTTGTGAGGGACTACACTGGTGATGGACGGGAAAAGAGTAGTAGTGCTAAGGTTATTACAACATAAAAGAGTTATATGAGGAGCAGTTAACAAAAGGACTTCATAGGAGGTGAGGTAGCTAACTGAGAAATGTTGAGTGTGATGAGAATTCAGGAGGGTTTCTACTGCATGAGGTACAAGGATGGTTAAAGGGAATCCCACAATGATTTTCTTGGCGGCCTCAACCAAAAGGGCAGTGGCTGTAATGGCTCTAAGGTGTGCCACAGGGTCCCCCTGCTGGCTATAATACCCTATGGGTCAATGGTATCCCAAGGGCATTCCCTTCCTTTTCATATACAAAAAAGAAAAAGAGGATCTGATAATTGGGATTCCCAAGGGCAGGTGGGTTTCTCAAGCTCTCATTTAAGGCCTGAAAGTTTGTTTGGCTCTTCCCATAAAACTGGGTCAGAGTTGTTGTTCTTGAGTAAGACACACAGAGGTTTGGCTTTAAGAGAGAAATTTGACTACTAAGAACCTGCTGTATAAAATAAATAATTTAATTTAATTTAAAAAATAGAGAAATTTGGAATACACTTTCAGCAATAACTGACTAGTCTGAGAAAACCTTGCAGTCAATGCTTAGATTGGTGTTTTGGGAAACTCAGGACACCATGAAAGCTATCTGGAACTAGGTATAGCTTTTGTTCTGATATCAGATGCCCTAAATATCAAACCTGGGTTTGGGCAAATGGCAATATTTCCTTGGCAACCTTGTGTCCCTTTAAGGCTAAAAGCTTTAGGAAGTGGGTGCTGTCTTCCTGTGAAGCGGTCTGAGGAGAGCAAAGAAGCAAATCGTCCACATGTTGCAACAAAATAGAACTTCTGGGAACTTTACATTATCCAGATCAGCCTTGAGAATTTTTGAGAAATAAGAGCTCAGTAAAACCCTGAGTCATTACTGTCACGGTGAATTGTTTTTCTTCCAAGTGAAGGCAAAAACGATAGACAATAGTCCATCTTCATCAACTGGAATACTAAAGAATGTACTTCATAAATCAAATTACAATAAAAAAATTTACATCCAGTGGGAATGGATGTTAGTGAAATATGAGGATTAGGAGCAACAGGGTGTGGAGGGATGACCATGTTGTTTATTGCTCTGAAGTCCTGAACAAACCTCCACCCTCGGCCCTTGGGTTTCTTCATTAGTAAAATAAGGGTATTGCAGGAACTATTACAAGAAATAATGAGTCTTTGAGACTTGTAATGTCCTATTATGGGTTTTATGCCATGAAAGGCTTCTTTACTTATAGCCTGTTGATTAATTCTGGGAGAGGTTTTGAGGGATCTATTTGAATTGATGCACTGTGAATTTTGCCAATATCAGTTGGAGATTTTGCCTATAAGGGAGGTGGTTGTTGATTCAATAGGGACAAAGGATCAGTGTTTCCAGAATCAGCTCAGAGACAGAGCTGATAAAAGATGTCAGAGCCATTTAATTCATCTGGTTGGCTGCTTTGATAACTACTATCAAATTCCAAAATTATTTTCCCCTTTCAGGGGAGAGAAATTTTAGCATGATGCTTCTGTAAGAAGTCTCAGCCTAATATAAATGGATAGCGGCAGAGGAACTAAGGAGAAAAGAGTGTGTGTTTCTCAAAGGGCCTAAACGAAAGGGAATCAGTTCACAGGCAGGAACCTCTTGAGGTTCATTAAAGATGCCCACTGTTTGAACTGTATTAGTACTCCGAGGCAGGGGCTGCTTTATAGTAGTGGGGTTGAGCACCGAGAGGGTGGCTGCAGTGTCAGTTAGGATGAGAAGAGACCCATCCCAAATCTGAAGGAATGTTTCTCCAAGCTGATTAAGAGGGAGGATTGGGAAGAGCCCCTGTAGTTCCTTGGAGCCCCACAACTGGGAATTGGGAGGAAGTTGGAAAGCCTGGTTAGAGGGCTGATGGTGACTGAAGGGCTTGTATCTGTAACAATCTCTTTTCCAATGCCCTGGCTCTTTGCTCTAACAGCAGAAACTCGGAGGGTTTTTGTTTCATTTAGGGAACTTTATTTGCTGAAGTTTACGATTAAGAATTTTGGCAGTTTTCCTTTTAGGTGACTCATCTAGAGTGTGAGAGAGCTGGTTTGTAAGATTAACTAAATCTGGAGTGGACATCATTTCCTATTCCATCCTGTTCTTTTTTACTAGAAAGGAAAGACCCTGGTTCAGACCATTAATAAACAGAGTTAAATCTACCTGGGTGGGATCAACATCTGAAGGAAGACCAGACTTTTCTTTAAAATAATCTGAAGTTGATTGTAATAGCTATGAACAGATTCATCAGATTTGTGTGTGTAAGCCTGAATTTTATTCCAATCAATAGGCTTTGGAAAAGCCCTAGGAATTGCCCGATGAAGTCACCTAGAAATTGCCTTGGCCTGACCAAATAAGTTAGCAGGTTGCTCTCCTGCTTTTAATTCTAGAGACCTTTCAGGACTTTCCCAGTCAGCAATTTTCATCCAATGCTGGGCCTGGCCTTCACCAACAAGCATATGACCTAGCTGATGTAAGTCAGAGCACAAGATTGGTAAGATTGTTATATTAAATTCCTCAGCAAATCTGTGAGGATCTTTGGTTACTTTGGGAGACTCTTTAACTATGGCTCGCAGTTCAGTTTTAGCCCAAGGAATATTTAAAGTTAAGGGTTTAACCTCTGGATCCTCAGAAAGCTAAATTCTAAAGGGACAGGTTCTGATAGATTCAGAGGAAAATGGGGTGAGGAGATTTTCAGGGGGAAAGGGAAGTTCAGCAAGGGAGTTAGTGTGGAGGAACTGAGGGTACAGAGGAGGAATAGGCAGTATAAAGGGGAAGGAAAAAGATGGCCCTGAAGGCAGGGCCTGAGCACAAGGTCCCAGAGGAGGGGAACAAGATGGCGCTAAAGGCAGAGCCTGAGACAAAGAGGCTGCAGAAGAAGAACGTGAGGCTTCAGAAGCTATTTTTTCCTTCTTTAACCATGTGTTTGCCTCAATTAACCTTAAAATCTTATTTTGCAGAGAGGCAATTTTAGGCTCCTGCTAACAGTTGGAAGCCTCAAAATACCAATAAAAATAAGTGTTTTGTTCAGTTTTAGAAGTTTTATAGGTAAGGTTGTTCAGTTGGGTTTTAAGAAAGGTAAGTTTGGGGATTTCAAAGGTTTCCCGTAATTGCCTTTGGTTAGGTTAGTCTAATTTCAGAGTGCAGTGATCAGCAGCTGGAAGCAAGACCATGATTGAACCCTGATTGCAGCAGTGAGAGTGCCAGATCTTAAGCACTAGATCAGGAGGGCCAGTGGATAAATTCTGAGCCCCATTTCTTGTCTGCCTTGAAAAAAATTTTGACAAGGAGACAGAAGGTAGAGAGGAAAGTAGGCATATATTGGAAAAGCAGAGTACATGCCAACACAGGCAAGGTTGAGTTCAGAGAAAAGTCACGCCTCTGGGTAGTTTAAATCATTTGTAAGGGGGCAGTCTTCCAGGTCTTTGTTTTTCTCTGGCCAATCATCTTGCTTTGTCCTTTGACTCAGGGCCCACCCCTATGTGCACCCCTATGTGCACACGCATACTTTAGCCAAGATGGATTTTAGCACAAGAACCTTTGGGAAGTTAGTAAAACTTAGTATAGTCTGGTGTCCCCTCCCTTTTTGACCCCCGAGGATCCTATCTGCACATGTGCAGTCAAGATCTCCCTGATCCCAAGGATGAGAAATATGTGACCTCTTGATCTTTTGCCCAGGCAGTGCTTAGCCTATTCCTGTTGTTATTTCTATCTTGAAGTATAAACAGGAGGCTGGCTGTAAATGTCTAATCTGGAGCCCATCTATACCCTGCCTCAAGAAATATGTACAGGAGGCTAGTTGTAAATGTGTGGCCTGGGGCCCATCTATCTCCTGCCTCAGGTCCACATAGAAATGCACATGAGGAAGGACCACAGATTTTAAACATAAAATCAGCCAGGGGCCCTGTGGTTGAGGGGTGGGGGGGAATGCTCCTTCAAAATGTTTAGATAACTGGGATCCTATTTCCCAGAGGTCTTTCTCTAGAATAGAAGGATAAAGGACAAAAAAACCCTAACAGCTCAAACAGCCTGTAGGCCTAACACCAGCCAGTTCCAAGGGCACGGCCTAGCTCTGAAAGACTCAGGCCAACTGCTTAACAGCACAGATCCAACAGAAGAGCCCCTGTTCCAATGGGAATCAGGCTGAAGGCAAGGGAATTCCAGTTGGAGCAGCCTGATTGCAAAAGAGCCAGGTCAATGTGCCAAATAAACAAGGCTTTAATCAGAGAGGACAAAGCCTTAATATAGATCCTGAATAAAACCTGGAGATCCTCAAAGTAAAGAGGGCAGAAGCTCAGATCCAGGAGAAAGACTTACCCTCAAACCCCAGGGTCCCAGCAAGCATCAATGAGGTTAGTGTTGGTATCACACTTGTTTGCTTGCCCACCTTCCAGTTGTCGGGGGTCTTCTCTGGGTCCCTGTGTGGGCCAAAATTGTTGACCTAAAATAGACTGCAAGTTATTTCTCCAGCAAAAATGGGTTTATTCATGATCATCAAAGAACTGCAATTTGGCGTCTGCAACCATGGCAAGTCACATGCAAGTCTTTCACATAAGGAGAGAGGGGGAAAGGAAGTTGGGAGGGTTTTAGTAAACAAAGAGTTCCTTAGAGGAATGGAGAATTAAGAGTCTAGTGGCTTCTCATTTACTGAATTGTGACAATCGTTCATTGGCTGAGCTCTTGCCAGACAAGAGGAGGAAGTCTTCTTCTTTGGGGTTCCACTACGGTTGTAGAGTGTGAGAGCTTCCCCTTCTGGTCTCCTGGCTCTATTTTAGTTGAGGTTTCTGTTTATTAACTTTTTTTAAGATTTGTTTATTTTTGACTACGTTGGGCCTTAGTTGCGGCACGTGGGATCTTTGCTTGGGGCACGCGGGATCTTTTGACGTGGTGTATGGGCTCTTCGTTGTGGTGCGTGGGTTTCTCTCTAGTTGTGGGGTGCGGGTTTTCTCTCTGTACTTGGGTTCCAGGGAATGTGGGCTCTGTAGTTTGCGGCATGCTGGCTCTAGTTGAGGTGCACGAGCTCAGTAGTTGTGGCATGCGGGCTTAGTTGCCACGCAGCGTCTGGGATCCCAGTTCCTCAAGCAGGGATCAAACCTGCGTCCCCTGCATTGCAAGGGGGATTCTTTACCACTGGACCATTAGGGAATTCCCCTGTTTATTAATTTTTACAGGCATCATCATCCTTTGATTGAGCAGTACTGGGCCTCCTGTCCCTCCTGGCAAAGTTGCAGCAGTTGCTTCTTCCTTCACAGCTTCTTTGACCATCATAACATAGATATATGTTATTATCTCTTTGTCTCTTTCATTGCTTTCTGCACATGTCCTAGGAGATATTTGTCAAAAACAAAACACTTCTCCTCTGTGTCGATCCCACTTTCACAAGTCTTTCTCTTAAACAACTTTTACTGTCATTCACACACACACACACACACACACACATGCACACACACAAACATGTCACTTTATTTTCACTTTCCTAACAATAAAGAATATAAGGCAAAAAATATAAGAGAATTGTATCACTTGTCCAATATTGCTTTTCAGGGGGAGATTATGAGCTTTGTGAGAACTTCACTTGAATGTGTGGCCAACTATAGGGCTCCATTCACTAGTCCTGAAGGTGAAAAATCCTTCAAGGAGGTCGAGACTTTGGGCTTGTTTGGGAAATCCCAGGTGATTGCTGGGGCTCTGCCAGGTCCCTTGGGTGTGTACCAAGGACACGTTGATAGGCCACATAGGAAGGTGTAGTCACTGGCATACCAGGATGTGGTTGTAGCACTCCAACCTGGGCTCAGTGGCCCTTCCCCATGGGACTAACTCTTGGTGCTGAAGGGAGCCATTGTGCCCTGAGGAAGATTCCCAAGAGCTCCAGATCCCCCAAGGATGCCAAGACCTTCAGTGGCTCTCCTCCAGAGAGCAGACAGAAGAAGCAGACCCAGGCTCACCAAGGGCTCTGGGGGCTGCCACTGGGGTTTTCATCTATAGGCTGGGAGCTTCCTGGGACGGAATGACCCTAACCCTCATCCCCCTCTCCCTGTTCCACATCTGCCACAGGATGCTAGCAACAACCTCACACTGTTTGAGGGCATGGAAGTCTCCAGGAGCGTGGAATACCATGATGCCCTGTTGGCATGATGACCCAGAAGCCAAGGGCACCTCTTACCCCACAATCCCCCAGAAACCAGTCAGGGGAGTCAAGATGCCCTAGATTTTAGGATGTTTCTCAGGAGCACCTGACTTATGCTCATAATTTCCTCTATCTTGTACAAAGGCAATAGTATATTTATAACTGATATATAAGGCTCTTGTCTAATTTGGTCATCAGTGTCTTCTCTGGATATGCTTCTATTGATTAATTTATTCTTGTTATTGTGGAACTGAAGTATTTTATTTTTGAACTGAGAGAAATGCTGTCAAATTAAATTATTTTTTAAAAATTCATGTATAATAGCTCAGAGGAAGAAGGTTGTCATCATGAACCTTTATATACGGTGAGCCCTCAAAACAACCATTGAACTTGGGGAACTAATTTATTTGTCCATTTTTTAACAGAATTCAGGGAAAAAATAAGACATAACTATATATTTTTTTAATCCTCATTGCCCTTTGCCTCTAGGTTTCTTTCTATACATTGAACAGATCATCTTCATACCACTTCAGGACCTAGGCATCACTTGTCCTTGGAATGTTCTCCAACAAGAAACTTTTTTTTGTCAATTTGTATGTTTTTTTTAAATTTTTTATTGGCGTATAGTTGATGTAAAATGTTGTGTTACTTTCTGCTGTACAGCAAAGTGAATCAGTTACACATATATCTGCTCTTTTTTAGATTCTTTTCCCATATAGGTCATAACAGAGTACTGAGTAGAGTTCTCTGTGCTATATAGTAGGCCCTTATTAGTTATCTATTTTATATATAGTACTATGTATGTGTCAATCCCAATTTCCCAATTTGTCCCCTCCCCCATTTCCCCTGGTAACCATAAGTTTGTTTTCTACATCTGTGACTCTATTTCTGTTTTGTAAGTGAGTTCCTTTGTACCATTTTTTAGGTCCACATATAAGCACTATCATATGATATTTGTCTTTCTCTCTCTGACTTACTTCACTCAGTATGACAATCTTTAAGTCCATCCATGTTGCTGCAAAAGACATTATTTCATTCTTTTTTATGGCTGAGTAATATTCCATTGTGTGTATATATATATATATATATATATATATATATATATATACCCTATCTTCTTATGCACTCCTCTGTCGATGGACATTTAGATTGCTTCCATGTCTTGGCTATTGTAAATAGTGCTACAATGAATATTGGGGTGCATGTAGCATTTCAAATTATGGTTTTCTCCAGATATATGCCCAGGGGTGGGATTGCTGGATCATATGGTAGTTCTATATTTAGTTTTTTAAAGAACCTCCATACTGTTCTCCATAATGGTTGTACCACTTTACATTCCCACCAACAGTGTAGGAGGGTGCCCTTTTCTCCACAACCTTTCCAGCATTTGTTGTTTGTAGACTTTTTGATGATGGCCATTCTGACTGGTGTGAGAGGACACCTCATTGTAGCTTTCTTTTTCAATTGGGGTCTAGTTGTTTTACAATGTTGTGTTAGTTTCTACTGTACACAGTAGAAGTGTAGAGTTCCCTGTGCTTTACTGCAGGTTCTCATTAGTTCCTCATTGTAGTTTTGACTTGCATTTCTCTTAGAATTAGTGACGTTGAACATCTTTTCATGTGGTTTTTGGCCACCTGTATGTCTTCTTTGGAGAAATGTCTATTTACGTCTTCTGCCTATTTTGTGATTGGGTTGTTTGTTTTTTTGACATAGACCTGCATGAGCTGTTTGTGTATTTTGGAGATTAATCCCTTGACAGTCACTTCATTAGCAAATATTTTCCCCCATTCTGTGGGTTATCTTTTCATTTTGTTTATGGTTTCCTTTGCTGTGCTAAAGCTTTTAAGTTTAATTAGGTCCCATTTGTTTATTTTTGTTTTTATTTTCACTACTCTAGGAGGTGGATCAAGAAAGATATTGCTGCAATTTATGTCAGAGAGTGTTCTGCCTATGTTTTCCTCTAAGAGTTTTATAGCCTTATATTTAGGTCTCTAAACCATTTTGAGTTTATTTTTGTGTATGGTGTGAGAAAATGTTCTAATTCCATTCTTTTACATGTAGCTGTCCAGTTTCCCCAGCACCACTTATTGAAGAGGAGTCTTTTCTCCATTGTATATTCTTGACTCCTTTATCAAAGATAAGGTGACCATATGTGTGTGAGTTTATCTCTGGGCTTTCTATCCTGTTCCATTGATCTATATTTCTGTTTTTGTGCCAGTACCATACTGTCTTGATTACTGTAGCTTTGTAGTATAGTCTGAAGTCAGGGAGCCTGATTCCTCCAGCTCCGTTTTTCTTTCTCAAGATTGCTTTGGCTATTCAGGGTCTTTTGTGCTTCCATTAAAAATTGTAAAAGTTTTTGTTCTAATTCTGTAAAAAATGCCATTGATAATTTGATAGGTATTGCATTGAATCTGTAGATTGTGTTGGTTAGTATAGTCATTTTCACAATGTTGATTCTTCCGACCCAAAAACATGGTATATCTCTCCATCTGTTTGTGTCATCTTTGATTCCTTTCATCTTGTAGTTTTCTGAGTGCAGGTCTTTTGCCTCCTGAGGTAGGTTTATTCCTAGGTATTTTATTCTTCTGGATGCAATGGTAAATAGGATTGTTTCTTTAATTTCTCTTTGTGATCTTTCATTGTTAGTGCGTAAGAATGCAAGAGATTTCTGTATGTTAATTTTGTATCCTGCAACTTTACCGAATTTATTGATGAGCTCTAGTAGTTTTCTGCTGCCTTCTTTAGGATTTTCTATGTTTAGTATCATGTCATCTGCAAACAGTGACAGTTTTACTTCTTCCTTTCCACTTAGTATTCCTTTTATTTCTTTTTTTCTCTGATTGCTCTGGCTAGGACTTCCAAAAGTATGTTGAATAAAGTGGTGAGAGTGGACATCCTTGTCTTGTTCCTGACCTTAGAGGAAATGCTTTCAGTTTTTCACCCTTGAGTAGTATGTTATATAATACATAATTTTTAAGTATGGCCTTTATTATGTTGAATTATATTCCCTCTATACCCACTTTGTGGGGAGTATTTATAATACACAGATTTTGAATTTTGTCAAAAGCTATACCTGCATCTATTGAGATGATCATGAGTTCTTTATTCTTCAGCTTGTTAATGTGGTACATCACATTGATTTGTGGATGTTAAAAATCCTTGTATCCCTGGGATAAATCCCACTTGATTATGGTGTATGATCCATCTGATGTATTGTTGGATTTCGTTTGCTAATATTTTTTGAGTATTTTTACATCTATGTTTATCAGTGATACTGGCCTCTAATTTTCTTTTTTTGTGTGTGATACCTTTTTCTGTTTTGGTATCAGGGTGATGCTGGCTTCATAGAATAGGTTTGGAAGAATTCCTTTCTCTGCAGTTTTTTGGAATAGTTTGAGAAGGATGGGTGCTAACTCTTCTCTAAATTTTTCATAGAATTCACCTGTGAAGCCGTCTGGTCCTAGAATTTTGTTTGTTGGAAGTTTTTTTCTTAAAATAAATTTATTTATTTATTTATTTATTTTTAGTTGTGTTGGGTCTTCGTTGGTTCATGCGGGCTTTCTCTAGTTGTGAAGAGCAGGAGCTACTCTTCATTTCAGTACATGGGCTTCTCATTGCAGTGGCTTCTCTTGTTGCAGAGCATGGGCTCTAGGCACATGGGCTTCAGTAGTTGTGGTACGTGGGCTCAGTAGTTGTGGTTCCCAGGCTCTAGAGCATAAGCTCAGTAGTTGTGGCACACGGGTTTAGTTGCCCTGCGGCATGTGGCATCTTCCTGGACAAGGGCTTAAACCTGTGTCCCCTGCAATGGCAGGTGGATTCTTAACCACTGCACCACCAGGGAAGTCCCTGTCGGGAGTTTTTAAAATTTTTCTTTATTTTTTCAATTTCATTAATAGTAATTTGTCTGTTCACATTTTCTATTTCTTTCTGTTTCACATTGTACATTTTGGTAATTTGTCCATTTCTTCTAGGTTTTCCATTTTATTGGCATATAGTTTTTCATAGCAGTTAATTATGATCCTTCGTATTTCTGTGGTTTCAGTTTTAACTTCTTTTCTTTTTCTGATTTTATTAATTTGAATCCTCTCTCTTTTTTCTTGATGAGTCTGGCTAAAGGTTTATCAGTTTTGCTTATCTTTTTGAAGAACCAGCTCTCATTTCATTGATTTTTTGTTTTGTTTTGTTCTGGTTTTTTAGTCTCTATTTCATTTATTTCTGCTCTGATCTTTGTAATATCTTTGTCTCTGATTACAGTCTTTGTTCTAAACTCTATTTTTATTATATAAGTATTGCTACAACAGCTTTCTTTTCATTTCCATTTGCAAGGAATACTCTTTTCCATCCTCTCACTTTTAGTCTATGTGTGACTTTAGATCTGAAGTGAATGTCTTGTAGGAAGCATATTTATGGGTCTTGTTTTTTATCCATTCAAGCCACTCTATGTCTTTTGATTGGAGCAAAAATTCATTTACATTTAAAGTAATTATTGATAGGTATATACTTATTGCCATTTTAATTGTTTTGGGGTTGTTTTGTAGTCCTTTTTCATTTATTTCTTCTTTTCCTCACTTCCCTTGTGATTTGATGACTATCTTTGGTGTTATGTTTGGATTCCTTTCTCTTTTGTGTGTGTGTATCTATTATAGATTCTTGGTTTGTGGTTACCATGAGGTGTATATGTAACAACCCATATATATATATATATATATATATATATATATATATATATATATATATATATATATATATATGATTATTTTAAGCTTAAAATCTCTTAAATTCAAACACATTTAACAATGCTGAATTTTTACTCCCCTCGTCCATATGTACTGTTTTCTGCATCATATTTTACATCATTTTGTTTTGTGTATCCCTTAACTACTTATTATGGGTATAGATGATTTTACTACTTTTGTCTTTTAACCTTTCTAGTAGCTTTATAAGTGGTTGATCTACACCTTTACTGTATATTGCCTTTACCAATGAGGTTTTTCCTTTTATAATTTTAATATTTCTAGTTGTGATCTTTACTTTTCCACTTAGAGAAATCCCTTTAATAATTCTTATCAATCAGTTTTGTGGTGCTGAATTCTTTGAGCTTTTGCTCATCTGTAATATGCTTTATCTTTCCTTCAAATCTAAATGATAGCCTTGCCAAGTAGAGTATTCTTGGTTACAGTTTTTTTCCTTTCATCACCTTAACTATATCATGCCACTCCTTTCTGCCCTGCAAAGTTTCTGCTGAGAAGTCAGCTTGTGGTCTTACAGGAGTTCCCTTGTAGATATCTAGTTGCTTTTCTTGATTCTCTCTTCATCTTTAATTTTTGCCATGTTAAGTACAGTGTCTTGGTGTGGCTCTCTTTGGGTTCATCTTGTTTGCAACTCTGTGCTTCCTGGACCTGGATGTCTGTGGTCTTTCCAAGGTTAGGGAAGTTTTCAGCTATTTTGTCTTCAAATATGTTATCAGTCCCTTTCTCTCTCTCTTCTCCTTCTACGACCCCTATGATGTGAATGTTAGTATATGTGACATTGTTTCAGAGGTCTCTTAAACTATCCTTATTTCTTTTAATTCTTTTTTTTCTGTTCAGCTTGGGTGATTTCCACTATTCTGACTTCCAGTTCACTGCTTCATTCTTCTGTATCATCTAATCTATTGTTGCTTCCTTCTAGTGTATTTTTTATTGATTGTTGTATTATTCAGCTCCATTTGGTTCTTTATATTTTCTAACTCTTTGTTAAATTCTCACTGTGTTCTTCCATTCTTCTCCCAAGTTCGTTGAGCATCTTTATGATTATTTCCTTGAACTCTTTATTGGGTAGACGGCTTATCTCCACCTCACTTAGTTCTTCTTCTGCAGTTTAGTCTTGTTCCTTTGTTTACAACACATTCCTCTATCTCCTCATTTTGCCGAATTCTCTGTGTTTATTTCTGTGTTTTAGGCAGTTCAGTTATGTTTCCCAATCTTAAAGAAGTGACCTTAGGTAGGAGATGTCCTATGGGGTCCAGCAGCACCCTCCCCTCTGGACATCAGATGTATATGCTCTAGGGGTGCCCCCTATGTGGGCTGAATGGGCCCTTCTATTGTAATGGGGCTGACAACTGTGGGCATGCTGGTAGGCAGGGCTAGCCCCTGGGCTTACTTAGCTGTTAGGCCCTGCTTTGTGTGGAGGCTGCCAGCTTGCTGATGGGTGGCATCAGTTCACAGTGTGGCTGGCTGCATGGCCTGGGGGAACTGGAGTTGTGGTGACCCACTGGTGGAATGGGCTGGGTCCCAGCAGCTGGCTGTGAGCCTTGAGGGACAAGGCCCAGGACTGGTGCTGGCCCACTGGTGTGCAGGGCTGTGTCCCTCATGGCTGAATTCTGAGCCTGGGGAGTCCTGGGACTGGTGCCAACCAGTTGGTGGACAGGTAAGCTCCCAGCACTATTAGGCCTGAGGGAGGACTCCAAATGGGGTTTGCCTGCACCAGTGTCCTCATGGTAAAACGAATTTCCATAAATGGCTCTCACCTGTGTCTGTGTCCCCTGAGGGAGTCCCAGTTGCCTCTTGCCTCTCCAGGAGGCTCTCAAAGATCAACAAGTGGATTTAACCCAATCTCCTTTCAAATTACTGCCCCCACACTTAGTCTTGAAGCATGTGAGATTTTTTAAGCGCTGTATAAGAACAGAGTCTCTATTTCCTACAGCTCTCCAACTCTTCCATACACAAGCCCCACTGGCCTTCCATGTCAGGCATTCTAGGGGCTCATCATCCAGGTGTAGGACCCCTAGGCTAAAGAGCCTAATGTGGGGCTTGGACCCCTCACTCCTTTGAGAGACCCTCTGCAATTATGATTATCCTCCAGTTTGTTGGTTGTGGATCTTGACCATACCTTGTCTCCACCCCTTCTACCCATCTCATCGTGGTTCCTTCTTTATATATTTTGTTATGGAATATATTTTTTGGCTAGTCTTTAGGTCATTCTCATCAATAGATTCTCGGTAAATAGTTGTAATTTTGCCTTTCTGGCAAAATATCTGTCTGGCAGAACATCTTCTGTCCATCTGTCCAAATATCCAGTCATCTGAGGTTTGTCCTTCTGTCTGATCATCCATGTGTCAGAACAGCCATCTGTTAGTATGTCTGTCCACCGTTTGGAACATTCATCTGTCTCAACATAGGTCTCTGTGTTTGAATACAAGCATACTGTGGAGATATTGTAGGTTCAGTTCCAGGCCACCAAAATAAAGCAGACAATGCAGGAGAGTCACATGAAGTTTTTGGTTTTCCTGTGCATATAAAATTACATTCATATTGTACTGTAGTATATTAAATGTGTAATAGAATTATGTCTAAAAAATAATGTATATACCTTAATTTAAATGTACTTTCTTGCTAAAAATTGCTAACCGTCATCTGAGCCTTCAGCAAGTTAGTTGTAATCTTTGTGCTGGTGGAGGGTCTTGCCTCACTGTTGATGGCTGCTGACTGATCAGCATGGTGGTTGCTGAAGGTGACTGGGGTGGCTGTGGCAATTTCTTAAAATAAGATAATAATGAAGTTTGTGGCATCGATTTACTTCCTTTCACGAATGATTTCTCCGTAACATACAATGCTCTTTGGTAGCATTTTACCAAGAGTAGAACTTCTTTCAAAATTGTAGTCAATCCTCTAAACCCTGCCACTGCTTTATCAACTAAGTTTATGAAATATTCTTAATCCTTTGTTTTCATGTCAACAATCTTCATAGCATCTTTACTAGGAGTTGATTCTATCTCAAGAAACCACTTTTCTTGCTCATCCATATGAAACAACTCCTCCATTAAAGTTTTATCATGAGATTGCAGCAATTCAATCACATCTTCAGACTCCACTTGTAGTGCTAGTTTTCTTGCTATTTCCACCACATCCGCAGTTACTTCTTCCACTGAGGTCTTGAACCTCTCAAAAAGTCGTCCACGAGGGTTAGATTCAGCTTCCTCCAAATTCCCGTTAATGTTTATATTTTGACCTCTTCCCATGAATCATGAATGTCCTTAAATTTACTTTGCCAAGATCCATCAGAGGAATCACTACCGATGACATATATAGCCTTACAAAATGTGTTTCTTTCTTTCCCTTTTTTTTTTTTTGCTGCGCTGCATGGCTTGTGGGATTTTAGTTCCCCAAAAAGGGACTGAACCCAGGCCCTTGGCAATGAGAGCATGGAGTCCTAACCACTGACCACCAGGGAATTCCCAAAATGTATTTCTTAAATAAGAAGACTTGAAAGTCAAAATTACTCCGTGACCCAGAATGGATGCAGCCATGAAAACATTAATCTTGTTATACATCTCCATCAGAGCTCTTGCGTAATCAGGTGCATTGTCAGTGAGCAGTAATATTTTGAAAGGAGTCTTTTTTTGTGAGTGGAAGGTCTGAACAGTGGGCTTAGAATATTTAGTAAACCATTTGAAAACAGATGCGCTGTCATCCTGGCTTTGTTGTTTCATTTATAGAACACAGGCAGAGTAGATATAGCATAATTCCTAAGATCCCTAGGATTTTCAGAATGGTAAATGAGCATTGGCTTCAACTTCAAATCACCAGCTTCATTAACCCCTAACAAGAGAGTCAGCCTGTCATTTGAAGACTTAAAGCCAAGCATTGACTTCTTTCTAGCTGTGCAAGTCCTAGATGACATCATCTTCCAGTATGAGGCTATATTAAAAATCTGTTGTTTGATATAGCCACCTTCATTAATTATCTTAGCTAGATGTCCTAGATTATTTTCTGTATCTTCTACATCAGACCCTGTACTTTGATGTTATAGAGACAGCTACTTTCCGTAAACTCATGAATCTACCTATGCTAGCTTCAAACTTTTCTTCTGTAGCTTCCTCACTACTCAAAGCCCTCATAGAATTGAAGAGAGTTAGGACCTTGCTCTGGACTAGGCTTTGGCTTAAGGCAAAGTTGTGGCTGGCTTAATCTTCTATCCAGACCACTAACACTCTTTTCATATCAGCAATAAGTTTGTTTCACTTTCTTATCATTCATGTGTTCAATGGAGTAGCACTTTTACTTTGCTTCAAGAACTTTTCCTTTGCATTCACTACTTGGCTAATTATTTGGCATAAGAGGCCTAGATTTTGGCCTATTTGGGCTTTTGATATCCCTTCCTCCCTAAGTTTAATCATTTCTAGCTTTTGAGTTAAAGTGAGACACATGTGATTCTTCCTTTCACTCAAATATTTAGAGGTCATTGTAGGCCTCTAGATCGACCTAATTTAAATATTGTTGTGTCTTAAGGTAGAGAAAGGCCCAAGGAGAGGGAAAGAGATGGGGGAGCAGCCTGTCAGTGAATCAGTCAGAACACACACATTTATTAATTAAGTTCACCATCTTGTATGGGTGCCACTCTTGACACCCCAAAACAATTACAATAGTAATATCAAAGATCACTGATCACAGACCACTATAACAAATTGAATGATAATGAAAAAGTTTGAAATATTGCAAGAATTACCAAAATGTGATACAGAGACACTGAGTGAGCAACTGGTATTGGAAAAAATGGCACAGATAGACTCACTTCATGCAGGGTTGCCACAAAACATCTGTCAGCACACCTGTCTGCTGAAATGTCTGTCAGAAGAATTGTTTGTCTGAACTTCCCTCTCTGTGAATAACTGTTCATCTGCCTAACTGTCCGTTAGTGGGAATATCCATCCATCTGAATACTGGTCTGTCTGGACACCCATCTGTCCACATGCCCATCTGTCAGAGAGTCTGTCTGCCAGAAAGGTTCTCTGTCAGAATGTGTGTCCATGTGTTTGAATGTCCATCTGTAAAAATGTCTTTCTGAATATTAATCTGTCTAAATATGAATCTATCAGAATATCCATTTTTCAGAAAGTCCATCTCAGAACATCTGTGTGTCAGAACACCCATCTCTAAGAATGCCCATCTGTCTGAATGTGTATCAATCTGTTCCAATGTCCATCTGTTGGAATGTCTATCTTTCTTAACTTATGTCCACCTGTCTGAACACCCACCGTCCGAACATCAGTCTGTCTGTGCGAACATCCATCTGTCTGCATGCTTATCTGCAAAAATGGCTCTCTGTCTGAACATCTATCCATCTGTCCAACCAGCCATCTGTCTGAACATCTGTTCATTTTTCTGAATGTGAGTCTGTTCAAACGTCTGTCTGAACCCCTGTCCATGTGTCTGATAATCGTGTTTCTGAATGTCCATGTGTCCAAACACTTGTCTGTCTGAACATCTGTCAATCTGTTGAAATCAGTCTGAACATCTGTCTGTCTGTTATACCAAGCAGGACTCTTTAGGACCCTCTCAGGTATACAAGCCCACCACCCCGTGCTCCAGCTCTCTTAAGTAAAAGGCTTTGCTTCAGGCTCTCCTGAGTCTCAAAAGCTGGCTCAAGAGTTAATGATTAGGAAAATGTGAACATGTAGAAACAAAGAATAGCTGTCAGGCAGGGAAACTGGTAAAAATTTAAACAATAGATCAGCCATATAGCAGAGCCACCAGACCTTCCATTTCTCACTGAAGGACATAGATAATAATGTCTGATGCACATTCCTAAGTTGTTTTTACAGAAACCAGATTCCCACCAGATGGAAACTGCTGACCACAAGTGCACAGACTCTGAACTCATTGGGACCAGAGGTTGATGACTCAGATTCTTGAAACTTCACCCTTTTACCTCACCACCAACCAGTCAGAAGAGTGTCCATGAGCTGATCAGACACCCTGAAACCCACACCCCATGTGTTGCCTTTAAAAACACTTCCCTGAATGCCATTAGGGAGTTCTGGTCTTTTGAGCAAGAACTGTCCTTTGTCTTTGCTTGGTGCCTTGCAATAAGCACTTTCCTTTCCTTCACTACAACCAGTGTCAGTAGATTGTCTTTGCTACATGAAGGGCATGTAGATCCAAGATTGCCAGTAACATCTGAACATCTGTGTGTCTGAACACCCATCTGTTGGCACACCCACCTGCCAGAAAGTCTGTCAAGGGAGGCATGCCTCATTGGAAGGCCATCTTTGGAGAAGAGCCTCCACACACCATTATTAGCCATTCTGGAGGCAGAATTGTGTGGTCTGCCATTTATTTGGGGCTGTGGACAACTTTCCTATTCTCATACATCAGGCCGCTCCAGGTTTTCAGTTTTTGCCTTAGTTTGTAGTATGTGGCCTAATGGCCAAGAGATGGTACTCAAGGACCCTTTAGATTTAAGGTTTGTTTTACATTTCATGAATCATTACCATTCTGATTTAAGGTTCTGTTTTACTGGATTCCTTATGCCACTTACAGAGGCTGGCCACTGACAAACAGTTCTGGTTGACAAATCAGCTGAAATATGTCATTACCAGAATTCAAAGCCATGCCTAATGCTGGTCTCTGTGGGCTAAAGTACAGAGATTAGTGCATGGGGAAGCCAACTTTGCTCAGAACCAAGGGTCCAGTTAAAAGGCTCATGTGCTGTTCTCCTGAGATTTTTGCCAGCAGACACATAAGAGATTAGGAAAAACAGAAAAATATAGAAGACAACACAAGCAAAACATTCTCTGACATAAATCATAGCAATGTTTTCTTAGATCAGTCTCTCAAGACAATAAAAATAAAAGCAAAAATAAACAAAAGGAACCTGATCAAACTGAAAGCTTTTGCACAGCAAAGGAAACCATAAAACTGGGAGAAAATATTTGCCAGTGATGTGACCAACAAGGGCTTAATTTTCAAAATAGACAAACAGCTCATACAACTCAATAACAAAAAAAACAAACAACCCAATCAAAAAATGGGCCTAAATAGACCTAAATAGACATTTCTCCAAAGAAGACATCCAGATGGCCAACAGGCACACAAAAAGATGCTCAATGTTGCTAATTATTAGAGAAATGCAAATCAAAACTTCAGTGAGGTATAACCTCACACCAGTCAGAATGGCCATTATTAAAAAGTCTACAAATAATAAATACTGGAGAGGACTTCCCTGGTGGTGCAGTGGTTAAGAATCTGCCTGCAAATGCATGGGACACAG
This sequence comes from Mesoplodon bidens, assembly GCF_964165515.1. Taxonomy (NCBI): domain Eukaryota; kingdom Metazoa; phylum Chordata; class Mammalia; order Artiodactyla; family Ziphiidae; genus Mesoplodon; species Mesoplodon bidens. Next base: position 209,291 of record NW_027671777.1, on the reverse strand, counting down.
GTTCAAGCCCTGGTCTGGGAAGATCCCACATGCCACAGAGCAATTAAGCCCACATGCCACAACTACTGAGCCTGCACTCTAGAGCTTGCGAGAAACAACTACTGAGCCCACGTGCCACAACTACTGAATCCCGTGCACCTAGAACCCATGCTCTGCAACAAGAGAGGCCACTACAATGAGAAACCTGTGCACCAAAACAAAGAGTATCCCCCACTTGCCACAGCTAGAGAAAGCCCGCATGCAGCAACAAAGAACCAACGCAGCCAAAAAGTAAATAAATAAAACAATAAAATAAATTTTAAAAATAATTAATTCTTTAAATAAACAAATAAATAAACACTAGAGAAGGTGTAGAGAAAAGCGAACCCTCCAACACTGTTGTTGGGAATGTAGATTGGTACAGCCACTATGGTAAACAGTACGGATGTTCCTTTAAAAACTAAAAATAGAGTTACCATATGATCCAGCAATCCCACTCCTGGGCATATATCTGGAGAAAACTATAATTCAAAAAGATATATGCATCCCAATGTTCATAGCAGCACTATTTACAATAACCTAGACACAGAAGCAACCTAAATGTCCACCAACAGATGAATGGATAAAGAAGATGTGGTATATATATATATATATATATATATAATGTGGACTATTACTCAGCCATTAAAAAGAATGAAATATTGCCATTTGCAACAACATGGACCGACCTAGAGATTATCATACTAAGTGAAGTAAGTCAGTCAGAGAAGGACATATATCGTATGATATCACTTATATGTGGAATCCAAAATATGATACAAAATGTACATATTTACAAAACAGAAACAGAATCACAAACATAGAAAGCAAACTTGTGGTTACCAAAGGGGAAAGGGGTGGTGGGGGATAAATTAGGAGTCTGGGTTCAGCAGATACAAACTACTGTACATAAAATAGGTAAACAACAAGGTCCTACTGTATTGCACAGGGAATTATATTCAATATCTTATAATAAACCATAATGGAAAAGAATATATATATACACACACACACACACACATATAACTGAATCACTTTGCTCTACACCAGAAACTAACACAACATTATAAAGCAACTATACTTCAATTTTTCCAATTAAATTTTAAAAAAGAAAAGAAAAAGAGTAGACTGGAAATGTAAGGCATTTTTGACTCTAAATTAGAGGATGTTCAAGGATTTATTGTATTTCTTATTGGTGCATATTTGAAGAAAGTTTGTTTTGCTTTTCTCATAAACATTACTCCTATAATGACATAAAATTAGTATATATGTAAGGTTACCATCAAAACACTAAATGCTGCGGTACAGAGGCCCTTACAGTCAGCTCTTACTTTAATAGTATTTTTTTTTACTTTTATTTATTTTTTTAATTAGTTTCTGCTTTATAACAAAGTGAATCAGTCATACATATACATCTGTTCCCACATCCCTTCCCTCATGCATCTCCCTCCCTCCCAAGCTCCCCATCCCACCCCTCCAGGCGGTCACAAAGCACCGAGCTGATCTCCCTGTGCTCTGTGGCTGCTTCCCACTATCTATCTACCTTACGTTTGGTAGTGTATATATGTCCATGCCTCTCTTTCGCTTTGTCACAGCTTACCCTTCCCCCTCCCCATATCCTCAAGTCCATTCTCAAGTAGGTCTGTGTCTTTATTCCCGTTTTGCCCCTAGGTCCTTCATGACTTTTTTTTTTTTAAATTCCGTATATATGTGTTAGCATACGGTATTTGTCTTTCTCTTTCTGACTTACTTCACTCTGTATGACAGACTCTAGGTCTATCCACCTCATTACAAATAGCTCAGCTTCGTTTCTTTTTATGGCTGAGTAATATTCCATTGTATATATGTGCCACATCTTCTTTATCCATTCATCCGATGATGGACACTTAGGTTGCTTCCAGCTCCGGGCTATTGTGAATAGAGCTGCAATGAACATTTTGGTACATGTCTCTTTTGGAATTATGGTTTTCTCAGGGTATATGCCTAGTAGTGGGATTGCTGGGTCATATGGTAGTTCTATTTTTAGTTTTTTAAGGAACCTCCATACTGTTCTCCATACTGGCTGTACCAATTCACATTCCCACCAGCAGTGCAAGAGTGTTCCCTTTTTTCCACACCCTCTCCAGCATTTATTGTTTCTAGATTTCTTGATGATGGCCATTCTGACTGGTGTGAGATGATATCTCATTGTAGTTTTGATTTGCATTTCTCTAATGATTAATGATGTTGAGCATTCTTTCATGTGTTTGTTGGCAGTCTGTATATCTTCTTTGGAGAAATGCCTATTTAAGTCTTTTGCCCATTTTTGGATTGGGTTTTTTGTTTTTTTGTTATTGAGCTGCATGAGCTGTTTATAAATTTTGAAGATTAATCCTTTGTCAGTTGCTTCATTTGCAAATATTTTCTCACATTCTGAGGGTTGTCTTTTGGTCTTGTTTATGGTTTCCTTTGCTGTGCAAAAGCTTTGAAGTTTCATTAGGTCCCATTTGTTTATCTTTGTTTTTATTTCCATTTCTCTAGGAGGTGGGTCCAAAAGGATCTTGCTGTGATTTATGTCATAGAGTGTTCTACCTATGTTTTCCTCTAAGAGTTTGATAGTTTCTGGCCTTACATTTAAGTCTTTAATCCATTTTGAGCTTATTTTTGTGTATGGTGTTAGGGAATGATCTAATCTCAAACTTTTACATATCCCTGTCCAGTTTTCCCAGCACCACTTATTGAAGAGGCTGTCCTTTCTCCACTGTACATTCCTGCCTCCTTTATCAAAGATAAGTTGGCCATATGTGCGTGGGTTTATCTCTGGGTTTTCTATCCTGATCCACTGATCTATCTTTCTGTTTTTATGCCAGTACCACACTGTCTTGATTACTGTAGCTTTGTAGTATAGTCTGAAGTCAGGGAGCCTGATTCCTCCAGCTCCGTTTTTCGTTCTCAAGATTGCTTTGGCTATTCGGGGTCTTTTGTTTTTCCAAACAAATTTTGAAATTTTTTGTTCTAGTTCTGTGAAAAATGCCAGTGGTAGTTTGATAGGCATTGCATTGAATCTGTAGAGTGCTTTTGGTAGTAGAGTCATTTTCACAATATTGATTCTTCCAATCCAGGAGCATGGTATATCTCTCCATCTATTTGTATCATCTTTAATTTCTTTCATCAGTGTCTTATAATTTTCTGCATACAGGTCTTTTGTCTCCTTAGGTAGGTTTATTCCTAGATATTTTATTCTTTTTGTTGCAATGGTAAATGGGAGTGTTTTCTTGATTTCATTTTCAGATTTTTCATCATTAGTGTACAGGAATGCCAGAGATTTCTGTGCATTACTTTTGTATCCTGCTACTTTACGAAATTGATTGATTAGCTCTAGTAGTTTTCTGGTAGCATCTTTAGGATTCTCTATGTATAGTATCATGTCATCTGCAAAGAGTGACAGCTTTACTTCTTCTTTTCTGATTTGGATTCCTTTTATTTCCTTTTCTTCTCTGATTGCTGTGGCTAAAACTTCCAAAACTAGGTTGAATAAGAGCGGTGAGTGTGGGCAACCTCGTCTTGTTCTTGATCATAGTGGAAATGCTTTCAGTTTTTCACCATTGAGGACCATGTTGGCTGTGGATTTGTCATATATGCCCTTTATTATATTGAGGAAAGTTCCCTCTATGCCTACTTTCTGCAGGGTTTTTTATCATAAATAGGTGTTGAGTTTTGTCGAATGTTTTCTCTGCATCTATTGAGATGATCATATGGTTTTTCTCCTTCAATTTGTAAATATGGTTTATCATGTTGATTGACTTGCATATATTGAAGAATCCTTGCATTCCTGGAATAAACCCCAGTTGATCATGGTGTATGATCCTTTTAATGTGCTGTTGGATTCTGTTTGCTAGTATTTTGTTGAGGATTTTTGCATCTATGTTCATCAGTGATATTGGCCTATAGTTTTCTTTCTTTGTGACATCCTTGTCTGGTTTTGGTATCAGGGTGATTGTGGCCTCATAGAATGAGTTTGGGAGTGTTCCTCCCTCTTCTATATTTTGAAAGAGTTTGAGAAGGATCATTGTTAGCTCTTCTCTAAATGTTTGATAGAATTCGCCTGTGAAGCCATCTGGTCCTGGGGTTTTGTTTGTTGGAAGATTTTAATGACAGTTTGAATTTCTGTGCTTGTGATTCGTCTGTTCATATTTTCTATTTTTTCCTGATTCAGTCTTGGCAGGTTGTGCATTTCTAAGAACTTGTTATTTCTTCCAGGTTGTCCATTTCATTAGCATCGAGTTGCTTGTAGTAATCTCTCATGATCTTTTGTATTTCTGCACTGTCAGTCCTTCTCCTTTTCATTTCTAATTCTATTGATTTGAGTCCTCTCCCTTTTTTTCTTGATGAGTCTGGCTAATGCTTTATCAATTTTGTTTATCTTCTCAAAGAACCAGCTTTTAGTTTTATTGATCTTTGCTCTCATTTCCTTCATTTCTTTTTCATTTATTTCTGATCTGATTTTTATGATTTCTTTCCTTCTGCTAACTTTGGGGTTTTTTGTTCTTCTTTCTCTAATTGCTTTAGGTGCAAGTTTCGGTTGTTTATTTGAGATATTTCCTGTTTCTTAAGGTAGAATTGTGTTGCTATACACTTCCCTCTTAGAACTGCTTTTGCTGCATCCCATAGGTTTTGGCTCGTCGTGTCTCCATTGTCAGTTGTTTCTAGGTATTTTTTGATTTCCTCTTTGACTTCTTCAGTGATCACTTCGTTATTAAGTAGTGTATTGTTTAGCCTCCATGTGTTTGTATTTTTTTTATTTTTTTTATTTTTTGCGGTACGGGGGCCTCTCACTGTTGTGGCCTCTCCCATTGCGGAGCACAGGCTCCAGACGCAAAGGCTCAGCGACCATGGCTCACGGGCCCAGCCGCTCCGCGACATGTGGGATATTCCCAGACGGGGGAAGGAACCCGTATCCCCTTCATCGGCAGGTGGACTCTCAACCACTGCACCACCAGGGAAGCCCAGTGTGTGTTTGTATGTTTTACAGAGCTTTTCCTGTACTTGATATCTAGTCTTATAGCATTGTGGTCGGAAAAGATACTTGATACAATTTCAATTTTCTTAAATTTACCAAGGCTTGATTTGTGACCCAAGATATGATCTATCCTGGAGAATGTTCAATGAGCACTTGAGAAAAATGTATATTCTGTTGTTTTTGGATGGAATGTCCTATAAATATCAATTAAGTCCATCTTGTTTAATGTATCATTTAAAGCTTGTGTTTTTTTTTTATTTATTTTCATTTTGGATGATCTGTCCATTGGTGAAAGTGTGGTGTTAAAGTCCCCTACTATGAATGTGTTACTGTTCACTTCCTCTTTTATGGCTGTTAGTATTTGCCTTATGTATTGAGGTGCTTCTATGTTGGGTGCATAAATATTTACAATTCTTATATCTTCTTCTTGGATTGATCCCTTGATCATTATGTAGTGTCCTTCTTCGTCTCTTCTAATAGTCTTTATTTTAAAGTCTATTTTGTCTGATATGAGAATTGCTACTCCAGCTTTCATTTGGTTTCCATTTGCATGGAATATCTTTTTTCCATTCTCTCACTTTCAGTCTGTATGTGTCTCTGGGTCTGAAGTGGGTCTCTTGTAGACAGCATATATATGGGTCTTGTATTTGTATCCATTCAGCCAGTCTGTGTCTTTTGGTGGGAGCATTTAATCCATTTACATTTAAGGTAATTATCGATATGTATGTTCCTATTCCCATTTTCTTAATTGTTTTGGGTTTGTTATTATAGGTCTTTTCCTTCTCTTGCGTTTTTTACCTAGAGAAGATCCTTTAGCATTTGTTGTGAAGCTGGTTTCATGGTGCTGAACTCTCTGAGCTTTTGCTTGTCTGTAAAGGTTTAATTTCACCATCAAATCTGAATGAGATCCTTGCTGGGTAGAGTAATCTTGGATGCACTTTTTTCTCCTTCATCACTTTAAATATGTCCTGCCACTCCCTTCTGGCTTGCAGAGTTTCTGCTGAAAGATCAGCTGTTAACTTAATGGGGATTCCCTTGTGTGTTATTTGTTTTTCCCTTGCTGCTTTTAATATGTTTTCTTTGTATGTAATTTTTGACAGTTTGATTAATATATGTCTTGGCATGTTTCTCCTTGGATTTATGCTGTATGGGACTCTCTGTGCTTCCTGGACTTGATTAACTATTTCCTTCCCCATATTAGGGAAGTTTTCAAATATAATCTCTTCAAATATTTTCTCAGTCCCTTTCTTTTTCTCTTCTTCTTCTGGAACCCCTAAAATTCAGATGTTGGTGCCTTTAATGTTTTCCCAGAGGTCTCTGATACTGTCCTCAGTTCTTTTCCTTGTTTTTTTCTTTATTCTGCTCTGCAGTAGTTATTTCCACTATTTTATCTTCCAGCTCACTTATCCGTTCTTCTGCCTCAGTTATTCTGCTATTGATCCCATCTAGAGTATTTTTTATTTCATTTATTTTGTTGTTCATCATTGCTTGTTTCATCTTTAGTTCTTCTAGGTCCTTGTTAAATGCTTCTTACATTTTCTCTATTCTGTTACCAAGATTTGGGATCTTATATACTATCATTATTCTGAATTCTTTTTCAGGTAGACTGCCTATTTCCTCTTCGTTTGTTTGGTCTGGTGGGTTTTTATCTTGCTCCTTCATCTGCTGTGGTTTTTCTGTCTTCTCATTTTGCTTATCTTACTGTGTTTGGGGTCTCCTTTTTGCAGGCTGCAGGTTCGTATTTCCCGTTGGTTTTGGTTTCTGTCCCCAGTGGCTAAAGTTGGTTCAGCAGGTTGTGTAAGCTTCCTGGTGGAGGGCACTAGTGCCTGTGTTCTGGTGGATGAAGCTGGATCTTGTCTTTGTGGTGTTCAGGTCCAGTCTGGTGGTGTGTTTTGGGGTGTCTGTGGACTTATTATGATTTTAGGCAGCCTGTCTGCTAATTGGGGGTTTGTGCTCCTGTCTTTCTAGTTATTTGGCATAGGGTGTCCAGCACTGTAGTTTGCTGGTCGTTGAGTGAAGCTGGGTGCTGGTGTTGAGATGGAGATCTCTGCGAGATTTTCGCCATTTGATATTATGTGGAGCTGGGAGGTCTGTTGTGGACCAGTGTTGTAAAGTTGGCTCTACCACCTCAGAGGCACAGCACTGTCTCCTGGATGAGGACCAAGAGCCTTTATTCAACATTGCTCAGAAAAAAAGGGAGAAAAAGTAGAATGAAAGAAAGAAAGAAAGGAAGGAAGGATGGAAGAAAGGAAGAAAGAAAGAAAGAATAGAGGAAGGAAGAAAGAGAGAAAGATGATAAAATAAAATAAGGTAAAATAAAATAGAGTTATTAAAATAAAAATAATTATTAAAAAAAAGAAAATTTTTAAGTAAAAAAAAAGGACGGATAGAACCCTAGGACAAATGGTGAAAGCAAAGCTATACAGACAAAATCTCGCACAGAAGCATACACTTACACACTCACATAAAGAGGAAAATGGGAAAAATAATAAATCTTGCTCTCAAAGTCCACCTCCTCAATTTGGGATGATTCGTTGTCTATTCATGTATTCCACAGATGCAGGGTACATCAAGTTGATTGTGGAGCTTTAATCCACTTCTCCTGAGGCTGCTGGGAGAGATTTCCCTTTGTCTTCTTTGTTCTCACAGCTCCCAGGCCTCAGCTTTGGATTTGGCCCCGCCTCTGTGTGTAGGTAGCCAGAGGGCCTCTGTACTTCGATCAGACAGGATGGGGTTAAAGGAGCAGCTGCTTGCAGGGCTCTGGCTCACTCAGGCCGGGGGAGGGAGGGGTGTGGATGCGGAGCGATCCTGCAGTGGCAGAGGCCAGCGGGACATTGCACCAGCCTGAGGCACGCCGTGCGTTCTCCCGGGTAAGTTGTCCCTGGATCCCGGGACCCAGGCAGTGGCAGGCTGCCTAGGCTCCCAGGAGTGGAGGTGTGGATAGTGCCCTGTGCTCGCTCACAGGCTTCTTGGTGGCGGCAGCAGCAGCCTTAGCATCTCATGCCCATCTCTGTGGTCCACGCTGTTAGCTGTGACACACGCCCGTCTCTGGAGCTCCTTTAAGCATCACTTTTCATCCCATCTCCTCGTGCACCAGGAAACAAAGAGGGAAGAAAAAGTCTCTTGCCTCTTCGGCAGGTCCAGACTTTTCCCTGGACTCCCTCCCGGCTTGCCATGGTGCACTAATCCCCTGCAGGCTGTGTTCATGCCACCAACCTCAGTCCTCTCCCTGTGCTCTGACAAAAGCCAGAGCCTCAGCTCCCAGCCACGCCCACCCCGGCGGGTGAGCAGACAAGCCTCTTGGGCTGGTGAGTGCCGGTCGGCACCCATCTTCTGTGCGGGAATCTCTCCACTTTGCCCTCCGCACCCCTGTTGCTGTGCTCTCCTCCGCGGCCCCGAAGCTTCCCCCCTCCGCCACATGCAGTCTCCACCCATGAAGGGGATTCCTAGTGTGTGGAAACTTTTCCTCCTTCACAGCTCCCTCCCACTGGTGTGGGTCCCGTCCCTATTCTTTTGTCTCTGTTTATTCTTTTTTCTTTTGCCTACCCAGGTACGTGGGGGAGTTTCTTGCCTTTTGGGGGGTCTGAGGTCTTCTGCCAGCGTTCAGTAGGTGTTCGTTAGGAGTTGTTCCACGTGTAGATGTATTTCTGGTGTATCGTTAGCCCTGGGAGCAGCCTGGGGGCGCTGGGCGATCAAGTGGAAATGACTCTGGGTCTCAGGCCGGCCGAAGGGCGCCACACACGGATCTAGGTCCTCCTGACGCCTCGACACAGACACAATGCTGCCATTCACTTGGTCTTTCCTCATGGTCACAAGATGACTGCTGCAGCTCCAAGCACATGTCTTCACACAAGAATAGCCAAGGTAGAAGGGAAGAGGGCAGGAAAAAGCTATCTTCTCGAGAGGCTTTCTTTTTTATTTGAGTTAGGGAACTTTCCTTTATAGCCACCAGCCAGAACCAGGGCCAGTGATCACCATCATCCTGTCAAGGGTGATGGGGTTGCCACAGGAGACTTTGGCCAAGCTTGGTGAATCCTCTGAGTCTGGGCATGTTGCCAGTGGAACAAAATTGTAGCTTTGTGAGGAAGGGAGCTTAGGAATGGCTATTGGGGAGCAACCAACAGTGTCAGATAGGTGCCCTAGAATGTTACCCTAGAGGAGGACAGGGCGGGGGTGGAGGGAGGGGCAAGTCATCCAAACTGCTGCAGTTTTCATGACCATGCCCCCTTCACTGCTCCACACTTTGGGAACACTCTCCAGCTGCAAAATTTCTGTTTCTCTCAGGGTCCTGCTCTCCTGCCCTGCATCTAGCCATAGTAGTCAAAGGCAAGGTTGATGCATTTGGGTTTCTCTCTGGCTCAGTCCCATGCTTTGTAGTTTGTGGTCTTTAACCCTTAAGTGCATGCTGTTCTGATCCCAAAGTGACTGACTGGAGTGGCCTCCTCACTGGTGATGGCACTGTAGGGTCTTGCTTTCCAGCTCTTTCCACATCGTGGCATACACAAATACGAGGACACCTGCATATCACCCTTCAGTAAGTGGAAGAGGCTGCTCGGGCTGGAGGGAACTGGCCCAGCCACTCCGAGGTCCAAGCAGATAAGTGGACCTGAAAACGTGTGTGGTGCCCTGTACCCATAAGGTGTGCCTAGGCAGCTCTGCTCCCCCTCCTCACCACAATTCCAGCCATAGGCCCCATTGAATTTTTCAACAGCCATATCTCACTGTGGCCTCCAAATCCCCTTCCAGAGGTCATGGAAGAATCATGGTCCCCAGAGCAGGGTGTCTCTTTTACCTTCATTGAACATCATCTCATTAGATTCCACCTTTCTAGTTGCCTTTGGATCCTTCAATTTTCAAATAGCAATGTGACAGGACCCCAGCTCAGACTGGCTTAATTAAAAAGGGAATTTAACTGAAATGTCCAGGGAAATGTCTGCTCAGGCACAGCTAGAGGTGCCTTGATTTTGTGTTTCCTTGTGTTGGCTCCATATTTGTCAAGGATGCCCTCACTCTTCCCCATGAAGTGGCAGGGCAACTGTCAGCAGCTCCAGGTGCATATCCTCAGCATTAGAGTTTCTCTTTCCCAATAGTCCCACTGATTCACTCCAATGGTCAATATGGATTACCTGCACCAGTCACTGAGATGAGCCAGGCAGCATCTCTGATCTGTGTGTGTGGGGGGTTGTGTGCAACTGGGCACATCTGTGTGTACCCCACTGGAGCTGAAAGGACCAGGAGTGGAGGATGGTCCCCAAAGGACAATTTGGAGTGTTGTTATGAGGAGGGGAAGAAGACAGGGGGCTGGTAAAACCAAGTAGATGATCACCCAAGGAATAACAAGAGAGAGGCTTGGGCAACAAGCTGGAGCCACATTCTGGAGAAATTCTTCCTCAATGGCTTGAAATCCAGCTAAAGGATTTTTGATCTAATGGGCTAGGCAGTAGGTTGGTAGGTGTTTGTTCTGCAGGTGTTTATGTATATTGATAAATTTGAGTTTCTCTGTAGGATCAAAATCTGTATTTCTCTCTGAATATAATGCAATCACAAAATGTGAGCTTAACAAGTTATAGGATAACTTAAAATCTTAAAACTTTCCCACAACAGCATGATGAATTGTGGAAGGCAGAAGTTATTGTCATTGTTTTACAAGGGAGAAATGTCACTCAGAGGGAGGCCATGACCTGTTCCAGGCACACAGGCCAGGCCTGAGCTCCCTCATGTCAGCAGGAGGCCTTGGAAGGAGGAGTGATAAGGTTGTGTGTGTTCTCTTCACCATTTATATGAGTTTCCTATCCAGCCGAGGGCAGTCAGGGCCGCCTGCTGCTGGGGCCCACTTAGCTTGGCCCACTTTCTTTTCTTTTCTTTTTTAAGTCTTTATTGAATTGGTTACAATATTGCTTCTACTTTATGTTTTGGTTTTTTGGCTGTGGGGCATGTGGTATCTTAGTTCCCCCACCAGGGATAGAACCCATACCCCCTGCATTGGAAGGCGAAGTGTTAACCACTGGACCACCAGGGAAGTCCCCCTTCAGCCCATTTTCATCTCCTTCCCAGGGAGTGTTCTCCCCATAGGAGTGCACTCATGAGAAAGGAGGCTCCTCTCCAGACTGGTGGAGGAATCTGTTGGGGTGCCCTGAGTCCCAGTGACCAGGAGCAGTGAGGCCAGGAGGTTGCCCAGCTTTGCCTGGTGCTGTGTGTCATGGTGGCCTTGAGGGGTCTGAGTTTGAAGAGGAAGCACTCTGGACAAGGAATCAGAAGGCCACTGTCTTTAGTCTGTTCAAGCTGCTGTTACAAACTACCACAGACTGGGTGGCTTAAACAACAGATATTTATTTCTCACAGTTGTGGAGGCTAGGAAGTCCAAGACCAAGGCGCCATCAGATTTGGTGTCTGGTGTAGACATGCTTGCTGGTTCATAGGCGGTCTTCTCCCTGTGTCCTCTCATGACAGACAGAAGGGTTGAGGGAGCTCTCTGGGGTCTCTTTTATAAGAACACTAATCCCATTTATGAGGGCTCTACTCTCATGTCCTAATCACCTCTCAAAGCCCACATCACCTAATCCCATTACAGGGGGGCGGGGGGCTCAATGATTCAGTCTGTAGCAGCCACCACCACCTGCTGGCTGTGTGGCCCAGGCTGGTCCAGAGCCTCAGTTCTCTATGCATGAGGCAGGGCTGAGAGCACTGCTCAGCCTGTGGGGAGAGGCCATGGTGATTCAGGAAGAGAAGAGAGGGCAGGTCAGAGTAGCTTGTACAGCCCAGGGTGTGCTCTGAGCACTAGATCCTGCCGTTCTTCAGTGTCAGGGTCCCAAAGGCCTTTGGTGTAATCCTACACCTTCAGGGAACCCTCTCCTTCACCACAGATTTCTACACATTTCCCCCTTTTCCCTTAATTATTCTGACCCCTGCCCCCCACTAGGCATTTTTAGGTGTTGGAGGGAGACAGAGTTCTTTCAAACCCATTTCTCTTTGCTCACCAGCTGCCCAGCTCCCACTGCTCCTGGGCTGTGGCCACCTCCTTTTGGATGTTAGACCCAATGTTGGGAAATAGCACACCTGCTTGGCAACCCTTCCCCTTCCTCCCTTTTAAACATTTAAATAACCAAGATGTATGTCGATTTAACATGATTAATATTATTGATAATCCCACCACCCTAAAGCAAGGACATTTAACCTTTTGCATGATCCCTTCCAATTCTTATATGGATGGACAGATTTATGTGTACCTAAGTGCACACACTGTTTACACCTTACTTCTCTATATTCCAACCTTTTATCAAAAATATTTTTCCAGGTGCTGCACAGACTTTATGGTCATGTATCATGACCACATAGGATTCCATCCGTGGAATCTGCATCCCTCTATCAACATGGCATCTATGCCTCTCCACATCTTCGTTGGCACAGTACAGCTGATGGTTTTATGGGGAAAGTTTCTTACTTCTGTTATTTTTTATGATGTAGAGTACCTGCCTAAAGAGGATCATTTTTAGGGCTTTGTTTTTTATCTTGATTTTGGACCATCCAAGTTTGTCCATGACATACATGTTCATCCTCCTGTGGAATTCCAAAACTCTTGCACCACTGTGAAATCATGCTTCAAGTTTTATGATGGGAAAAGTGGATGCAATCTGTCTTTTGGTTGAACTTTCATTTCAGTTGGGTCTCTTGCTGTTTTTGAAAGCAAAAGCAAAAAGCAAAAACAAATGATAAAGAAGTCTTAAAATAAGATTTGGAAGAACTCTGAAAATTTCATCTCAGAATTAGGCTCATTTGTTGGTTTGGTGCAGAACCCTCCGTGAGTAGTGTTTTGCAGTACTGGGCACTGCACTTGGTCTGCTCTGCGACTTCTAATTCCTTGAGCAAATATAACTCTGTTCGGTAAACTTCTCTGTAGGCTACACACGACTTCCAGCTCCTCCCCAATCGATTTTCTCCATGTGTAGGGTCAGGATTAATCTTTAATTATTGACACAGACACTTAGAAAACATCCCTTCATCATGTCTGGAAACATATTTCAGCACTAAGCACCAACCACTGGGAGAAAACATAAGGTTGCAGATACAGTTTTTTAAAAAATATTATGTCTCCCCTACCAGATTTTACTTTATGTATTATTATTATTTTTTGCACTGCATGGCATGTGGGATCTTAATTTCCTGACCAGGAATTGAATCCGGGTGCTCGGCAGTGAAAGTGTTGAGTCCTAACCAATGGACCACGAGGGAATTCACTGCAGATATAGTTTTAAAGAAAGGCATGTCACTGTACTCCTGGAGACTACAGGGGAAACAGTTGAGGGCCTCCCAAGTGCCCGCCCTGGACAGAAGGTTCACGTATTCTTCCTTGTGGTGTTTCTTAACAGCCCCATCCCAACCCCTGAGAGATAGGCTTCACCCTCCCAGAAGTGACAGTGACCAGCCCCAGGTGGCAGCGTGTGCCCGAGCCTGGGTGACCTGACTCCTAGCTCTGAGTCCTTTCTGCAGCCTCACAGCAGCCCCCCATGGAAACAATACTTTAGCTTGGAGCAGTGGCAGCTTTTTCTGCCAGTGTGGATATCCTCCACAGGTGTCCGATGTGGAGGGTGATGGGGAAGTTTTCAGCATTATGTAGAACTGGGTTCACATCCCAGCTCTGTCGTTTCTCAGCTGTGAAGCTTCAGGTAAATGGCTGTTTTTCCAAACCTCAGTTTGCTCATCCGTTAAATGGGGATTATAGTACTTGTGTTATAAGGTTTCTGTGGGGATTAAACAAGTTGATATGTGCGAAGAGCTCAGTGGATCAAACACATCCTGAAAATCGTTCTTCTTGTTGAAATTCTTCTTTGACTGAATCCAGAAGGAATGTCTCTGTTTGCTAATTGGACAGGAGGTCCTGTGGTTACAAGGATGATCTTAAGATCTTTTTACCACTGGGGTTCTGCCATCCTGTTAAGGCCATACAGAAGCAAAAAAGGTATTAGCATATGTCCAGTCTCTGAGTCAATGATGGAGAAATGTGACTTGGTTGTTGAAGAAAGCCAAAGACTGCATTAGCTACATAGCCACGTTTTTTCAGTCTCTCATTTGAGCAGAATGAGATTTTCCACTTAGATAAAAAATTGCAGTTTTGACCAAAATAAAAATCTAATTATTCACAAAAATTATTATATGGGTTTTCAAACAGCCAATAAATTTGCTTTAATTAATGTTAGTCTGTTTTTGTGGTTATACAATATGGCACAAATACTCCCAAATGCTCATGATTAAGCTAATGAATCGGAGGCCTCACACACATCTGCTTCGATTCATATTGGTAAATGAGAAAACCTTTATTTTTCTGATGTAGCCACAAAACCTTGGGTGGGGCAAGTGCCTTCTAATGGGTAATATGAACTTTTAAAACAGAATGTCCTTCCAACTTTATGTTGTGAAACAAATCATAAAGTAGTTAGAAAGAATTCTGGTGTTTTCAGAAGACAATTTAAATAAAATCTACTTAACTTGGGCCTCCAAGGAGATCATCACACAAAAACCAAGGTCTGTCCATTTATTTAACTGTGCCTTTTTGTGTGATGTTTGGGCTGTTATCACCTACAGCATCTTGTTTTCAGACCCATCTTGTGGTTCAAACGAACAAAGGACAAGTTCACATGGCAATGGGATTGGAGTATGTGTGTGTGAGGGTGAACCAGTGTGAGGGCTGGGAGAGCCCAAGGGTGTGCATGTGTGAGGGTGTTTATGCATGTGAGAGCAAGTATGCACACATGTGAGCATGCTGCCTGTATGTGAGTGTGTATATACATGTGAGAGCACATATGTGTCTAAGTGTGTATATGAATATAAGTGTGTGCATGTGTGGGGGTGTGTATGAGCGTCTGCATGCAAATATACACACTTATGTGCACACAGGAGCTGGGAAGGAAGCGGGAAGGGTGAAACCAGCCTGACCTCTGTCCTCCCCACAGAAGTTGTCCCACCTTGAAGATGCCCTGACTGGGCCTGGCACAGCTCATTCTGTTGCTCCAGAGCTGGGAGACCTGAGTTTGAGCCTGGAGCTGCCTCTAAACTGGCCACCATGTCCTGGGATAAATCAGTTGGCTTTCCAAGCCTCAACTTCCTCCTCTGGAAAAAGGGGGATGGTGTCTGCTTCACTGCTTTTCTGTGAGGATGGAACAGTAAGGCCCCTTCCCAGGACTGCCCCGGAGAGTGAGGGGCCGGGAGTTCCCTCCTTAACCACTCCCCACTTGGCTAATCCTAGCTTCAAGGCTGCCGGGACTGCTAACATCAGTGCCAGGTCCTTCCTGGGGACAGTTCCTCCTCCTCCTTCCAGCTCCTGTGATGAAGCTCACACTTTAGGCGTGGCCTTCAATGAGTTGAGCTGGAAGAAGCACCATAGGATAACTCAGCCCAGCTGGTCCTGGTTCTGCTGATGATCTCTTCCTGGGCTTTTGTTCAGTTAGCACTGCCTCTCTGAGTCCAAGCCGTAGGCAGGTATGGCCACTGCGCATTCTTCTCACTCATCTCCCTAAATATTCTCAGCGGTGTCTCCCTCTCCTCACCCCGTCAACACTCAGAGCCTCTCATCACCTGTGGGCCGGTATGGTGAACACTTCTCTGTCTGCCTGGCATCAAGGCCCCAGGTCCATTCAGGCTTCTCTCACTTCAGTTCACTTGGGGATGGTGGGGAATCTGAAGGAGGCATGGGGCTGGGGTCGGGGTGTCTGAGGGTCCCCATCTGTGTCAGTGTGCTGGTGCTGCCCGAACAAAGTACCACAGTCAGGGTGGCTTAAACAACAGAAGTTTCTTTTCTCGTAATTCTAAAGGCTAGAAGTCCAAAATCTAGGTGTCAGCAGGTTGGTTCCTCCTGAGGCCTCTCTCCTCGGCTTGCAGATGGCCATCTTCTCCCGGTGTCCTCACATGGTCTTCCTTCTGTGTGTATCTGCGTATGAATCTCCTCTTTTTAAGAGGACACCAGGGGCTTCCCTGGTGGCGCGCTGGTTGAGAGTCTGCCTGCCGATGCAGGGGATGTGGGGTCGTGCCCCAGTCTAGAAGATCACACATGCCACGGAGCGGCTGGGCCCGTGAGCCATGGCCGCTGGGCCTGCGCGTCTGGAGCTTGTGCTCCACAACGGGAGAAGCCACAACAGTGAGAGGCCCACATACCGCAAAAAAAAAGAAAAGAAAAAAAGAGGACAGCAGTCATATTGGATTAGGACCCACCCTAGTGACCTCAGTTTAACTTAATTACCTCTTTAAAAACCCTATCCCAAATACAGCCACATTCTGAAGGATCAGGGGTTAGGACTACAACACATGAATTTTGGCAGGGGACACGATTCAGCCCATACCACCATCTAATCGGACTTGACACATCAGGGAAACTCCAGACATTCACTGTGGGCAGGATGAAGAGGGCAGGGTTCAGCAGGAACAGGTGGAGCCCAGTGTGGGGATTCAAGCAGGCCTGACAGGGCAGCTGGGCTGTGGCATGGACGAGGCTTGGAGGCCACACATGGGAGCAGCCTGAGGGCTCTCCTCAACATGTCAGAAGCCATGCTGGAGGGAATTCCCTGGCAGTCCAGTGGTTAGGCCTCTACACTCTCACTGCTGAGGGCCCAGGTTCAATCCCTGGTTGGGGAACTAGGATCCCACAAGGCGCTCTGTATGGCTTTAAAAAAAAAAGAAGAAGCCATGATGGAAACTGTTCATTCCCCTCCCATGGCTGTTGATGGGATTTCTTTCTGTCAGGCCAGTGTGATGAACCTTAGAAAGCGGGTTCTGATGGGAAGTCATGTGTGTGTCCTTCAAAAATAATGAATGGGAACATGAATTAACGATTACTGAAGACTTGCATTTTGCTTGCAGACGAAACTTTTGAAAACACACTTCTGTATTTTGCGACTGAACAGGGACCTTTAAGGAAATGTTTGCCGATGTGGTTTAGAAGAGAGTCACTCAGCATGCCAATGGGAGTCACTGATTATACCCACATTCCTAAGAGAAAAGTTTCTGAGCTCCTGCCAAATGCCTGGTTTGGGCTAGTTGGTCTCACTGGTTGTCTTCACCTGGCTCAGCTGTGACGTTTACCTGACACCGAGGTGGAAGCTGAGGCTCAGAGTCGTGAACTTATATTTCCTGAGCCCAGGATGCCTGCCCCACCAGCCGGCCAAGCCTGTGGGAGCCAGGACCTGGGTGCCCTAGTCCTTTGCCCTTTGTTGGATTATACTTGAAGTTCACTGAACTCCACATATTTGAAATGTGTAATTTGCTACATTTTGACATATGTGTACACCTGTGAAATCCCCACAGATGAACATGTCCATGACCCTCAAAACTTTCCTCTTCCCTCCTTGAATTCTCTCCCTTCCATTCTTTCCCACCTGCCATGCAAGTATTGCTGATTCCTACACAATTAATTAGCGTTCCTCTTTTTAAGATTTTTGAAGGAATGGAATCACACAGTATGTATTCTTTGTGGGGGGAGGGGAGCCTGGTTTCCTTCACTCAGTATAATTATTGAGAGTTTCTTTGATTCTTTTGCATACATTGTTAGTTCATTCTTTTTCATTACTATTATTATATGGCTATACCACAATTTGTTTATCCATTCACCTGTTAATGGATATTTTTGTTATTTCCAGTTTGAGGCTGTTACAAATAAACATCCATGAACATTCATGTACAAGTTTCTGTATGGAATATACTTTCATTTCTCTTGGGAATAATACTTTGGAATGGGATGGTTGAGTATCTGATAGATGTGTGATTAACTTTTTAAGAAACTGCCAAACCATTGTTCAAAAACATTGTACCATTTTACGTTCCCATCAGCAGGGTATGCGAGTTTCGTTTGTTCATATAATGTCTTTTTTCTTTGGCCGCTTTTAAGATTTTCTCTTTATCCCTGGTTTGAAGCAATTCAATTATGATATGGCTTGGTGTAGTTTTCTTCATGTTTATTTTGCTTAAGTTTCATTAAGAGTCTTGAATCTGTGAGTTTATAGTTTTCATCAAAATTTGAAAAACTTCTTGGCCATTTCTTCTTCAAATATTTTTTTCTGTTCTGCTCTTTTTCTCCTCTCCCTTGGGACTGCAATTACACACGTATTAGGCCACTTGAATCCCAAAGTTCACTGACATGCTTTCTTTTTAAAATAATAATTTCCCTCTGTGTTCATTTTGGAGAGTTTCTATTGCTGTTTACTAATCTTTTCCTCTGCAATGTTTAATCTTCCATTGATCCTTTCTACCTTATTTTCCATCTCAGACATGATAGCTTTCATCTCTAGAATTTCAGTTCAGGTCATTTAATATCTTTGATCTCTCTACTTAACCTTTTGAGCACACACTACGCAGTTATATTTCTTGTTTTAAGGTCCTCATGTGCTAATTCTAACACCTATGGCAGTTGTGGGTCATTTTCAATTAATTGATTTTTCTTCTCATTATGGGGTCTATTTTCCTGCTGGTAATTTCTGATTATATGCCAGACATTTATGAATTTTACCTCTTTGGGTGCTGGATATTTTTATATTTCTATCAATATTCATGAGCTTTGTTATGTCGTAGATGTTACTTGTAAGAGTTTGATCCTTTTGGATCTTGTTTTTAGATGCATTAGGTGGAATCATAGCTATATTTAATGTAGGGTTGATTATTCCCTACCACTGAGGCAGGACCCTTCTTGGTACCCTACTCAGTGTCTGAACAGATGCTCTTCCCATCCCTGTGTGAGAGCTGGGCACTGTTCCCTCTAATCCTTTCCCTGGCTTCAGGTTTTTTCTTCACACACATGCTGATCAACCCTCTGTGGAATACCCCGTGAGGACCCTTGAAGGTCTCCATGGTTGCCTGTGTGCAGCTCTCACCTACCAGGTCCTCTGCTCTGCAAACTCTAACTACCTTGGCATCCCTGCACTCACAGTTGCCAGTTTCCACCTGTATTTCCTCTCCCTGTGCCACATCCTGGAAACTCTCTCCAGGCAGGAAGCCAGAGTAGTCGTTTTCTGTGTCTCTGAGGATCAGTCTCTTTCCTTGCTTGATCCCTGTATCTTCAAAACCATTGCTTCATATATCTTATTTGTGGGCTTTCTATTTTTGTTTGGGTTTTTTATATTATTTGGGCAGGAGAGTAAATCTAGTCATTACTACTCCCTCTTGCCTGGAAGTAGGAAACCATAATGTGACCTTTAAAATTTGGGGTAATAATTTTAGATTTATAGAAACACATTGTACCTATGTGCCTATGTAAATCTAGTCATTGCTACTCCATCTTGCCTGAAAGTTGAAATCCATGATGTTGCCTTTTAAAGTTTTTGGAATAACATTAGTTGTATAGAAACATATTATGTACCTATGTACATAACCATAGTATGTTTGTCAAAAGTAAAAAGTTAACTGTGATACAATGCTCTGGCAGGTGGAATTCTAAGATCGCTCCCAAGATTACCACCCCTTGCTGTACACACCTTGCATAACTCCCTCCCCATGAGTGTAGGCAGAACCTGTGATTATGATGATATGATGGAGTTACTCAACCTATGATTGAGTTACGTTAAAAAGGTTATCCTTGGTGGGCCTGACTTAATTAGGTGAGTCCTTAAAAAAGACTGGACCCTTCCTTGAAGCATGAGAGGGTGTGTGGAGGGGACCACATGGCAAGGAACTGTGAATGGCCTCTGGCCAGCAGTTAGAAAGAGAATGGGAGCCTCAGACCACAGGAACCACATGGGTTTGAAAGAGGACCCAGAGCTCTAGAAACCCTCAGATGACACATTGACTTTAGCCTCATGAGAGTCTGAGCAGAGAACCAAGTTCATCTGTGTCTAGACTTCTGATCACAAATACTGTAAGATAGTAAATTTGTGTTGTTTTAAACTGCTGATTTGGTGGAAATCTGTTATGCAACAATGGAAAATGAATATAATTACTTTAACTAAAATGAACCAGGTCAAATTCATGAGTAACAATAACCCACTATTCATCTAGCAAGATTTCAATAAAGGTTAACGTGAACAAAGAAGACTAGTGTGAAGACGAGCATGAAGCCATGGACACTCCCGTCACCTCCAGTTTTCAAGATGATTTTCACACTCTCATATTGTGTGTCAGTTGGAGGTGGTTAGAATTCTGATCAAGAATGGATCTATTATATGAGAAAATATTTGCAAATCATATATCTGATGAGGATGTAGTATCCAGATATATAAAGAAC
The DNA here is from genome assembly GCF_964165515.1 of Mesoplodon bidens. Classification (NCBI taxonomy): domain Eukaryota; kingdom Metazoa; phylum Chordata; class Mammalia; order Artiodactyla; family Ziphiidae; genus Mesoplodon; species Mesoplodon bidens. Next base: position 189,078 of record NW_027671777.1, on the reverse strand, counting down.
TCTTAGAGCTCATCAACAAATAGACAATCCAATTTAACAATAGACAAGGGGCTTGAACAGACATTTCTTCAAACAAGATATACAGATGATCAACAAGTACATGAAAATGCCTTCAGCATCATTCGTCATTAGAGAAATGCAAGTCAAACCCATAATGAGATACAGCTTCACATGCAATAGGATCTGTTGGTGAGGATGGAGAGAAATTGGAACCCTCATCCACTGCTGGTGGGGATGTCAAATGGTTCAGCCACTGTGGAAAATTTTGGTGGGTCTTCAAAATGTTCAATATGGAATTATCATATGACCCAACAATTCCACTCCTAGGTATATACCCAAAAGAATTGAAAACAGGTATTAAAACAATGCATGCATGTCCACTTATGTTCATAGAAGCACTATTCACAATAGCCAGAAGGTGGAAACAGCGCACATGTTCATCAAGGAATATATGGATAAACAAATTGTGGTATGTACATACAATGTAGTACTATTAAGCCGTAAAAAAGAATGAAATACTGATACATGATACAAAGTGAATGAATCTCAAAAACATTTTGCTAAGTGAAGGAAACCAGACACAAAACGTCACATACTGTGTGATTCTACTTATATGAAATATCCAAAATAGGTTAATCCATAGAGACAGAAAACAGATTGGTGGCTGGGCGGAGGGAGGAAAGGGAAGCTATTGCTTGATGGGTACAGGATTTCCTCTTGGAGTAAAGGTAATGTGTTGGAACTAGATAGAGGGAACTACATAAAAGGGGTGGTTGCCCAACATTATGAATCCCCTAAAGGCCACTGAATTGTTCACTTTAAAATGGTTAATTTTATGCTATGTGAGTTTGACCTTAATTTTTTAAAAAAGAATAATCTGTTATACAAAAGAATAAAGTTATATCTTAATCAGTGGTAAATGACTTTGTAATTCTGCTATCCATTTTTTAATGTGAACTACAGACTTTATTTAGATCTTCTCACCAGTTTTTCTTCTAATGTCCTTTTCCTATTCCAGGATCCCACCCAGGAGACCACATTGTATTTAGTGGTCATGTCTCCTCCTCAGTCTTTCCTTGTGTTTTATGACTGACAATTTTAAGACATATTGGTCAGGTATTTTGTAGAATGTTGCTGAATTTGGGCTAGTCTGATGTTTCTCATGATTAGACTGGGTTACTAGTGTTTGGGAAGAATACCACTGAGGTGGATTGACACTATCATGACATCATGTCAGTGGTCTATGATGTCAACATGACCTATCACTGGTGACATTAACCTTGATCACTTGATTAAAGTGGTATCTGCTAGATTTATCCATTATAAAGTTACTGTTTTCCTTTCCCTCCTCTACATTTTGGAAGTAGGTCACTAAGTCCAGGCCATACTCAAGGAGAGGGGAATTTAGCTCCACCTCCTGGAGAGGGAAGTATCTACATATATTACTTGGAATTCTTCGGTAAGGAAGATTTGTCTCTTTTCCCTATTTATTTATTTATTTATCTAATCATTTATATCAGTATGCACTCATGGATATTTAATTTATTCTTTGGATTATAATTCAATACTACATCATTTATTTTGTTGCCTAAGTTGCTCCAGCTATGACCATTCTGAATTCTTTTGCTTTGGTTTTGTTCCTTTGATGTACCGCCCCCCTTTTTTAAAGCACTTCCTTATTTTCTGGCACTGCAAGATACTCTAGGCTTATCTTGTATTTTCCCTGCCCTGGGTCTAGAATCAGTCATTTCTCCAAGGAGTCATGGTTCTTTTTATTGGAGAATGATATTTAGAAACCAAGATCTAGGTGCTGAATGTGCTTGTTGCTACGAGGGTGTCACTGGCTGTAGGTCTTCTCTGCAGGCAGCTAGGGTTATTATTCACTCTCTATTCACATAACTAATGATTTCTTTTTTATTTTTATTTTTTTATTAGTTTCTGCTTTATAACAAAGTGAATCAGTCATACATATACATCTGTTCCCACATCCCTTCCCTCATGCATCTCCCTCCCTCCCACCCTCCCCATCCCACCCCTCCAGGCGCTCACAAAGCACCAAGCTGATCTCCCTGTGCTCTGCGGCTGCTTCCCACTAGCTATCTACCTTACGTTTGGTAGTGTATATATGTCCATTCCTCTCTTTCGCTTTGTCACAGCTTACCCTGCCCCCTCCCCATATCCTCAAGTCCATTCTCAAGTAGGTCTGTGTCTTTATTCCCTTTTTACCCTTAGGATCTTCATGATATTTTTTTTAATTCCATATATATGTGTTAGCATACAGTATTTGTCTTTCTCTTTCTGACTTACTTCACTCTGTATGACAGACTCTAGGTCTATCCACCTCATTACAAATAGCTCAGTTTCGTTTCTTTTTATGGCTGAGTAATATTCCATTGTATATATGTGCCACATCTTCTTTATCCATTCATCCGATGATGGACACTTAGGTTGTTTCCAGCTCCGGGCTATTGTGAATAGAGCTGCAATGAACATTTTGGTACATGTCTCTTTTTGAATTGTGGTTTTCTCAGGGTATATGCCTAGTAGTGGGATTGCTGGGTCATATGGTCGTTCTATTTTTAGTTTTTTAAGGAACCTCCATACTGTTCTCCATAGTGGCTGTACCAATTCACATTCCCACAAGCAGTGCAAGAGTATTCCCTCTTCTCCACACCCTCTCCAGCATTTATTGTTTCTAGATTTCTGGATTATGGCCATTCTGACTGGTGTAAGATGATATCTCATTGTAGTTTTGATTTGCATTTTTCTAATGATTAATGATGTTGAGCATTCTTTCATGTGTTTGTTGGCAGTCTGTATATCTTCTTTGGAGAAATGCCTATTTAAGTCTTCTGCCCATTTTTGGATTGGGTTGTTTGTTTTTTGTTATTGAGCTGCATGAGCTGTTTATAAATTTTGGAGATTAATCCTTTGTCAGTTGCTTCATTTGCAAATATTTTCTCCCATTCTGAGGGTTGTCTTTTGGTCTTGTTTATGGTTTCCTTTGCTGTGCAAAAGCTTTGAAGTTTCATTAGGTCCCATTTGTTTATCTTTGTTTTTATTTCCATTTCTCTAGGAGGTGGGTCCAAAAGGATCATGCTGTGATTTATGTCATAGAGTGTTCTGCCTATGTTTTCCTCTACGAGTTTGATAGTTTCTGGCCTTACATTTAGGTCTTTAAACCATTTTGAGCTTATTTTTGTGTATGGTGTTAGGGAATGATCTAATCTCATACTTTTACATGTCGCTGTCCAGTCTTCCCAGCACCACTTATTGAAGAGGCTGTCCTTTCTCCACTGTACATTCCTGCCTCCTTTATCAAAGATAACTTGACCATATGTGCGTGGGTTTTTCTCTGGGCTTTCTATCCTGTGCCATTGATCTATCTCTCTGTTTTTATGCCAGTACCACACTGTCTTGATTACTGTAGCTTTGTAGTATAGTCTGAAGTCAGGGAGCCTGATTCCTCCAGCACCATTTTTCGTTCTCAAGATTGCTTTGTCTATTCGGGGTCTTTTGTTTTTCCAAACAAATTTTGAAATTTTTTGTTCTAGTTCTGTGAAAAATGCCAGTGGTACTTTGATAGGGATTGCATTGAACCTGTAGGTTGCTTTGGGTAGTAGAGTCATTTTCACAATATTGATTCTTACAATCCAGGAGCATTGTATAGCTCTCCATCTATTTGTAACATCTTTCATTTCTTTCATCAGTGTCTTATAATTTTCTGCATACACATCTTTTGTCTCTTTAGGTATGTTTATTCCTAGATATTTTATTCTTTCTGTTGCAATGGTAAATGGGAGTGTTTTCTTGATTTCATTGTCAGATTTTTCATCAGTGGTGTACAGGATTGCAAGATATTTCCGTGTATTAATTTTGTATCCTGCTACTTTACCAAATTGATTGATTAGATCTAGTAGTTTTCTGGTAGCATCTTTAGGATTCTCTATGTATAGTATCATGTCATCTGCAAACAGTGACAGCTTTACTTCTTCTTTTCCAATTTAGATTCCTTTTATTTCCTTTTCTTCTCTGACTGCTGTGGCTAAAACTTCCAAAACTAAGTGGAATAAGAGTGGTGAGAGTGGGCAGCCTTGTCTTATTCCTGATCTTATTGGAAATGGTTTCAGTTTTTCACCATTGAGGTCAACGTTGGCTGTGGGTTTGTCATATATGGCCTTTATTATGTTGAGGAAAGTTCCCTCTATGCCTACTTTCTGCAGGGTTTTTATCATAAATGGGTGTTGAATTTTGTCGAAAGCTTTCTCTGCATCTATTGAGATGATCATATGGTTTTTCTCCTTCAACTTGTTAATATGGTGTATCACATTGATTGATTTGCGTATATTGAAGAATCCTTGCATTCCTGGAATAAACCCCACTTGATCATGGTGTATGATCCTTTTAATGTGCTGTTGGATTCTGTTTGCTAGTATTTTGTTGAGGATTTTTGCATCTCTGTTCATCAGTGATATTGGCCTGTAGTTTTCTTTCTTTGTGCCATCTTTGCCTGGTTTTGGTATCAAGGTGATGGTGGCCTCGTAGAATGAGTTTGGGAGTGTCCCTTCCTCTGATATTGTTTGGCGGAGTTTGAGAAGGATGGGTGTTAGCTCTTCTCTAAATGTTTGATAGAATTCGCCTGTGAAGCCGTCTGTTCCTTGGCTTTTGTTTGTTGGAAGATTTTTAATCACAGTTTCAATTTCAGTGCTTGTGTTTGGTCTATTCATATTTTCTATTTCTTCCTGATTCAGTCTTGGCAAGTTGTGCATTTCTAGGAATTTGTCCATTTTTTCCAGGTTGTCCATTTTATTGGCATAGAGTTGCTTGTAGTAATCTCTCATGATCCTTTGTATTTCTGCAGTGTCAGTTGTTACTTCTCCTTTTTCATTTCTAATTCTATTGATTTGAGTCTTCTCCCTTCTTTTCTTGATGAGTCTGGCTAATGGTGTGTCAATTTTGTTTATCTTCTCAAAGAACCAGCTTTTAGTTTGGTTGATCTTTGCTATCGTTTCCTTCATTTCTTTTTCATTTATTTCTGACCTGATCTTTATGATTTCTTTCCTTCTGCTCACTTTGGGGGTTTTTTGTTCTTCTTTCTCTAATTGCTTTAGGTGCAGCGTCAGGTTGTTTACTCGAGATGATTCCTGTTTCTTAAGGTGGGATTGTATTGCTATAAACTTCCCCCTTAGAACTGATTTTGCTGCGTCCCATAGGTTTTGGGTCGTCGTGTCTCCATTGTCATTTGTCTCTAGGTATTTTTTAATTTCCTCTTTGATTTCTTCAGTGATCACTTCGTTATTGAGTAGTGTATTGTTTAGCCTCCATGTGTTTGTATTTTTTAAAGATCTTTTCCTGTAATTGATGTCTAGTCTCATAGCATTGTGGTCGGAAAAGATACTTGATACAATTTCAATTTTCTTAAATTTACTAAGGCTTGATTTGTGACCCAAGATATGATCTATCCTGGAGAATGTTCCATGAGCACTTGAGAAAAATGTGTATTCTGTTGTTTTTGGATGGAATGTCCTATAAATATCAACTAAGTCCATCTTGTTTAATGTATCATATAAAGCTTGTGTTTCCTTATTTATTTTCATTTTGGATAATCTGTCCATTGGTGAAAGTGGGGTGTTAAAGTCCCCTACTATGATTTTGTTACTGTTGATTTCCCCTTTTACGGCTGTTAGTATTTGCCTTATGTATTGAGGTGCTCCTATGTTGGGTGCATAAATATTTACAATTGTTATATCTTCTTCTTGGATCGATCCCTTTATCGTTATGTAGTGTCCTTCTTTGTCTCTTCTAATAGTCTTTATTTTAAAGTCTATTTTTTCTGATATAAGAATTGCTACTCCAGCTTTCTTTTGATTTCTATTTGCATGTAATATCTTTTTCCATCCCCTTATTTTCAGTCTGTATGTGTCTCTAGGTCTGAAGTGGGTCTCTTGTAGACAGCATATATATGGGTCTTGTTTTTGTATCCATTCAGCCACTCTCTGTCTTTTGGTGGGAGCATTTAGTCCATTTACATTTAAGGTAATTATTGATAAGTATGTTCCTATTCCCATTTCTTTAATTGCTTTGGGTTCGTTCTTGTAGGTATATTCCTTCTGTTGTGTTTCTTGCCTAGAGAAGTTCCTTTAGCATTTGTTGTAAAGCTGGTTTGGTGGTGCTGAACTCTCTGAGCATTTGCTTGTTTGTAAACCTTTTAATTTCTCCATTAAATCTGAATGAAATCCTTGCTGGGTAGAGTAATCTTGGTTGCAGGTTTTTCTCCTTCATCACTTTAAATATGTCCTGCCACTCCCTTCTGGCTTGTAGAGTTTCTGCTGAGAGATCAGCTGTTAACCTGATGGGGAATCCCTTGTGTGTTATTTGTTGTTTTTGCCTTGCTGCTTTTAATATGATTTCTTTTTGTTTAATTTTCAACAGTTTGATTAATATGTGTCTTGGCGTATTTCTCCTTGGATTTATTCTGTATGGGACTCTCTGTGCCTCCTGGACTTGATTAACTATTTCCTTTCCCATATTAGGGAAGTTTTCAACTATAATCTCTTCAAATATTTTCTCAGTCCCTTTCTTTTTCTCTTCTTCTTCTGGAACCCCTGTAATTCGAATGTTGGTGCGTTTAATGTTGTCCCAGAGGTCTCTGAGACTGTCCTCTGTTCTTTTCATTCTTTTTTCTTTATTCTGCTCTGCAGTAGTTATTTCCACTATTTTATCTTCCACCTCACTTATCCGTTCTTCTGCCTCAGTTATTCTGCTATTGATCCCATCAAGAGTATTTTTCATTTCATTTATTGTATTTTTAATCGATGCTTGATTCATCTTTGGTTCTTCTAGGTCTTTGTTAACTGTTTCTTGCATTTTGTCTATTCTATTTCCAAGATTTTGGATCTTGTAAATAGAATCTTGGATCAGCTTTACTATCATTATTCTGAATTCTTTTTCAGGTAGACTGCCTATTACCTCTTCATTTGTTAGGTCTGGTAGGTTTTTATCTTGCTCCTTCACCTGCTGTGTGTTTTTCTGTCTTCTCATTTTGCTTATTTTACTGTGTTTGGGGTCTCCTTTTTGCAGGCTGCAGATTCGTAGTTCCCGTTGTTTTTGGTGTCTGTCCCCAGTGGCTAAGGTTGTTTCAGTAGTTTGTGTAGGCTTCCTGGTGGGGGGGACTAATGCCTGTGTTCTGGTGGTTGAGGCTCGATCTTTTCTTTCTGGTGCACAGGTCCACGTCTGGTGGTGTGTTTTGGGGTGCCTGTGGCCTTATTATGTTTTTAGGCAGCCTCTCTGCTAATGGGTGGGTTTGTGTTCCTGCCTTGCTAGTACCTTGGCATAGGGTGACCAGCACTGTAGCTTGCTGGTCGTTTACTGAAGCTGGGTGTTGGTGCTGAGATGGAGCTCTCTGGGAGATTTTCGCTGCTTGATATTATGTGGAGCTGGAACGTCTCTTGTGGACCCGTGTCCTGAAGTTGGCTCTCCCACTTCAGAGGCACAGCACTGACTCCTGGCTCCAGCACCAAGAGCCTTTCATCCACCCGGCTCAGAATAACAGGGAGAACAAGTAGAAAGAAAGAATTAGTAGAAGAAAGAAAGGAAGAAGCGAAGACAGGAAGGAAGGGAAGAAAGGAAGGAAGGAAGGAAGAAAGAAAGAAAGGAGTGAGGGAGGGAGGAAGGTTGGAAAGAGAGAAAGAAAGAGAGGAGGGAGGGAGGGAGGAATGAAAGCAAAATGAAGAGTGAATGGAAGAAGGGTGGGAGGGAGGGAGGGAGGGAGGAAAGAAAGAAAGAAAGACAGGAGGGAGGGAGGGAGGAAGGAAAGAAAAAGAAAGTGGAAAGAAGAAAGTTGTGAGGGAGGGAGGGAGGAAAGAAAAAGAAGGAAAGGAGGAGTGGAGGGAGGAAGGGAAGGTATGAAAAAAAAGAAAGAGCAGGTAAAGTAAAATAGAATAAAGTATGAAATATAGTAGCATTATTAAAATTAAAAAGTAATTATTGAAAAAAAAACGGATAGATCCCTGGGACATATGGTGGAAACAAAACTATACAGAGAGACTCTTGTACAGAAGATTACACATACACATTCACAAAAAGAGAGCAGGGGGAAAAATCAAAAATCTAGCTCTCCAAGTCCACCTCCTCAATTTGGGATAATTTGTTGTAAAAACAGGAAAAGGGCGAGAAGTCTGAAATCTTGCTCTCTAAGTCCACCTTCTTAATTTGGGATAATTCATTGTAAAAAGAGGAAAAGGGGGGAAAGTCTTAAATCTTGTCCTCAAAGTCCACTTCCTCAATTTGGGATGATTCGCTGTCCATTTATGCATTCCACAGACGCAGGGCACATCAAATGGGCCGTGGAGCTTTAATCCGCTGCCTCCGAGGCTGCACAGAGAGATTTCCCTGTCTCTGCTCTCACAGCTCCCAGGTCTCAGCCTTGGACCTGGCCCCGCCTCTGCATGTAGGTCGCCGGAGGGCGTCCGTTCTTCGCTCAGACAGGACGGGTTTAAAGGAGCCGCTGATTTGGGGGCTCTGGCTCACTCAGGCAGAGGGGAGGGAGGGGCGCGCAGTGTGGGGCGGGCCTGCGATGGCAGAGGCCGGCGTGACGTTGCAGCAGTCTGAGGCGCTCCGTGCGCTTTCCCGGGAAAGCCGTCCCCAGGTCCCGGGACCCCGGGAGTGGCGGGGTGCACAGGCCCCCCGGAAGGCAGGGCGGACAGTGACCCGCGCTGGCACACAGGCCCCGCGGTGGGGGCGGCAGCAGCAGCCCCAGCGACCCACACCCGTCTCCGTGGTCCGCGCCTTTAGCTGTGGCTCGCGCCTGTCTCCAGCGCTTCCCCAAGCAGCCCTCTTAATGCCCTCTCCTCGCGCACCAGGAAACAAAAGGGAAAAATGTCTCTTGCCACTTCGGCGGCTCCAGACCCTTTCCCCAGACTCCCTCCGGGCTACCCTTGGTGCACTAACCCCTTCAGGCTCTCTTCCTGCCGCCAGCCCCAGTCCTCTCCCTGCGCTCTGACTGAAAGCTGATACCCGAGCCTCAGCTCCCAGCCCCGCCCGCCCCAGCGGCCGAGCAGACAAGCCTCTCGGGCTGGTGTGTGCCTGAGGACACCTATCCTCTGTGCCCGAATCTCTCCGCTTTGCTCTCCACACCCCTGTTGCTGTGCTCTCCTCCGCTACTCTGAAGCTTTCCCCCTCCACCACCTGCAGTCTCCGCCCGCGAAGGGGCTTGTAGTGTGTGGAAACCTTTCCTCCTTCACAGCTCCCTCTCACTGGTGCAGGTCCTGTCCCTATCCTATTGTCTCTGTTTATTCTTTTTTTCTTTTGCCCTACCGAGGTATGTGGGGAGTTTCTTGCCTTTTGGGGGGTCTGAGGTCTTCTGTCAGCGTTCAGTAGGTGTTCTGTAGGAGTTGCTCCACGTGTAGATGAATTTCTGATGTATCTGTGGGGAGGAAGGTCATCTCCGTTTCTTACTCTTCCGCCATCTTCCTCTGGGTCCTGTAATTATTTCTGTATGCATCTGTCTGTGTACATAACATAAACATGACCTCATAGTAATGTCTCTGACTAATCCAGCTTCCCCATTTGCTTATTTATAACTTCTTTCTTGGACAGTGAGAAACCAGGCTCTCATTACCCATAGTTTATTTACTCACTTGTTCAACCACAATATATATGTATAGTAATTTCAAAATTGCTACCCTGTACCCCTGTGTGAAACAACTATACCTACCAGAGTACAGCATTTATGGACAGCTCCTTTGGTCTTCAGCCTTACAGTTCTCAGTTGAAACAGTATTTTGCAAAGTGACTTAGGTCAGTTACATGTTTTTCCCCATTACCTTCAGTGAGGTTATGTCGTGTAATCTTAATATAGTTATATTCATTTGTTTCAGCCTGCATTCCACCCTGGGATATTCCAGCATCCTGAATATTTTTTAAAATTTGTATCCATTAAAGTTTCCTCATTGTGATGTATGGTCCAATAGTTTTTGACAAATGCTTGGAGTATATCCATCACCCCAGTACCATGCAGAACAGTTCCATCCCCTCACAGCTCCTCCATGAGTCTCCTTGTGTTTCATTCCTCCTACTCCCTCAACCTTTGGCAACCACTGACCTAATTTCCGTCCCTACAGTTTTGTATGGCCTGGAGTTTTTTATAGCAACTCTTTTTATTAGACATTAAAATTGCTGGTAAGCAGAGGTTCTTTTACTTTGTGTTTGAAGTTAGTTGATACCAGGATTCAAGTCCAGTCCTGACACTTACATTGCCCTGAATCTCAATTTTCTCATCTGTAAATGAGTATAAAAAATATTCCTAGCCTCATGGGGGTTCTATGGAGGACTCAAGAAGATAACAGTTGTTTGCACAGTGCTGGGCACATAGTAAGTAATCAATAAACTTGATGATAATAATACTTTATATTTGCTATCCTCATCATCACCATGGTGGGATATGAAAAAAGAATATTAAAGAGGCCAGGAAATGCTGCCGTCTTGTGTTGCTGGTGGCCATAAGAATGTAGACATGGGCCCTTCCCTACAGCGGATGGAAAGAAGGCAGAGAGGATGTGACTGTAGCAGGGCAGGATGCATCCTCGGCAAGTCCTCCTCTGGTGTTTGTGGTGCCTGTGTGTATTATCCGGGTTGATCCTGGAGTTAGTTACGGCTTCCTGAGGAGACAGAATCATCTGCCTGTCATTCAAAAATTGCCCTAGGCAGGGAGATTTTAGGGCTTCATTTTGGCTTTTCTCCTCCCCAGGATTTTTTTTTTCACTGAGATGATATTACAACATGGAAAGAACTTTAAAGAAGTAAATCACTGTAATCCCTGCACACAAGTGGGTTGATGTTTTGGTAATTGCTGCCGTCCCACTCCTGCACATTTACACATATGTAAACATTATTTATTGTATCATAAGCATTTTTCCTTGTTGCTACATAGTCTTCATAATGATTTTTGATGAAGATATGACAGTTTCATGAAGGGGATTCACCATCCTTCACTAAAGTACTCCCACTGTTTTGCGGCACAACTTCATGAATATCATTTTTTTTGCTCCTGATGATTTATTTCTTTGGGATATACTCCCTAGAGTAGGAATTTTCTGTCAAAGGATAGGAATGTCTTTTTGGCTTTATTTGTAGCATTTTGCAGAAATAAAACGTTACATCCTTTTTTGTATATTAATGTATATTTCATCAAAATACAGCTGTTCAGGGATGTGATCAAATATCTAGTGAAGAGTTTGAGACTAATGCTTCAACCGATCATTGATAAATTTATCATCTGACCATGTAATGCTTGTTTGGAAACCATGATTTTCTCTGATTAGATTTCTCTCAGCTCTTGTCCCCCCAACTCCAAGTTCTCCTTCTTACTACTTCTGGAGGCAACACTCCCAGAGTCTCCTGTCATTTCTCAGAAACTCATTCTTTATTTACTTTTGGAGTCAGGACTTGTTTGCATATGTAAAACCAGGACCATATTGTTTGCAGATGCTAGGGGTGCTGCCAGATAATTGAATGTATAAAGTTGAGGCACTTGAATCATTTTTACAAACCAGGACAGAACAGAATACTTTCTTAGAATTAAAAAAAATAATAAAGGCATGGAAATAAAGATCACAGGACAGGGTTTCTAATACAGACATTTCACTTTGTGTTCTTAGTAGGGGCGTTCCAACTCCAGAGTTGGGGGTGGGGGTGGGAGTGGGGGGGGAGGATAGAGGACTAAGATAAAGCTTTGCAGATTCACTATCTAATCCAGAAAAAACAAATGCATAAAAGGAGTTAGAATAAATAATGAAACAAAAACTCAATCAGTTATTTATGATCCCATCTACTAGCATTAACAATACGTTTTTTCCTTTCTTGAATAGTTTTCTGTTTAGTTTTTGTTTGAAGATAAGAGTAGCTTCAAAGTCATTGTATTTCCTATCAGTAATTGATAAAGCCCCCTTCCCCTTAGGGGAGCGCCCAGATGTGATAGCAGTTGTTGAAAGCGAATTGTTTTTTAGCATTAAATGCTTTTGTTATTTAAAAAAAAAAGAAATTAGCGTAGCTTCTAGTGTTTCTAGAAATGATAAAAACAGCTGAGAGCTTCTCATACAAATTGACTGGCTTAAACTAGAAGGCTGGATTCTTTTTCCAAATGAATTTTGAAATCTGTAATTGTACCTGCAAGTATAATGGGGGAAAAGTGAGTTCCGAGGTCCTGCTCACACCTGCATTGCAGGCACCTACTGCAGCATTCCAGTACAGTGAGGATGGGCATGGTTTGGATGCTCCAGACTCCAGTGCACATGGCCTGGTGTTGGGTGGGGGTGGGGGTGGTATCTGCTACTGCTGTGTCTCACCCGCCTGGTAGGAACCTGTGGCAGCTGCGGGGCGTACCTGTGGAGGCTCAGGGCCAGCCCAGACTGCTTGCAGGGTGGCTCTGGGCCTGGTGGGCAGTTCTAGGGAAGAGTGCACGAGGCTTAAGCAGGAGTGAGAGGCAGGTGTGGGTCTGGACAGGAGCTGAGATTCCAGGGCCAAGAGGCCTAGCCAGGTTCTGATTTCTGGGACAAACCAAGGCCTTGGGGGGCTTTAAGAGGTATGGGGGTGATAGAAAAGTTCTGTTGTGGTACTGCTTTCACAAACACCTCCACCACAAGGTTCCAAATCGTACATCCTGCAGTTCTCTAAATCCTTGGCCTTAACTCCATCTCTTGTCAGTATCAGCCTCTGTGGCCCATCTGGAAATTGAGGGCAAGGCTGGCAGATTGGAGTGGAGGTGGAACTTGCAAGTACTTTGCAGGGGCCAGAACCTCCCCTGGTTACATTTTTTATTTCAGGCTCCTGGTCATGGGCTGTTCAGCCCATTCTTATTTATTTATTTATTTTCTTATTTATTTATTTATTCATTTATTTATTCATTCATGGCCATGCCGCACGGCTTCTGGGATCCTAGTTCCCTGCCCAGTGACTGAACCCAGGCCCTCGGTGTGGAGTCCGTTATAACCACTGGATCTCCAGGGAATCCCCTCTTCAGCCCCTTCTTATGTGAAAATTCCAGGCTTGGTGATCAAGGGCTCAAGACTGGGAGTGCCTTCTCACCTCCTCTAAAACAGTGATTTAAAAATTACATTTTTGTTTCTTGTGTTATTTTCCAGGTGTTTGTATTTGCATTTTTTCTATGTTTTTTATTGACAAAAATTACATTTTTAGGTTTGAACCTTAAGTAACCCTTTTAGTGGTAGTATGCATTTTTAACTCAAGTTAACACATTTGGGATTTGCTTTGCTTTGCTTTCAGGAAGTTTTTTTGTTTTTTGTTTTTGTTTTGTTTTTCCCTAGAGAAAGGTTAATAGTTTGTATATTCTTGTCAGGACTCAAGTCTTGGCTAGTTTGGGGATTATGGGCCAATTGCTTCTCTCCCCTAAAACTAGATTTGGGATTGTGGATTAATTTCTTATTTTTTCCAAGTTTGTATCCCCTGTCTGTGAGGCAGGGACAATAATTCATGCCCCAGAGGTTACCCGAGTGTCACATAAGGTGATGATTATGCCAGGGCTGTACTGTGAGTTGTCATAATAGCAGAGCTGTGACTTTTGACTACATTTCTGTGTTAGTTCTTTTCCCTTCACCCAAATCTAGCACAGGGCTGGGCATGTGTAGAGATTCTTGTTAAATTCTACTGATCTAAATTTTCTAGGCCAAGGATCCCCACTGGTAAGAAGAAAGGAAAATGTCATCAGCGTGGATTAGCCCTGGGACATTGGGTCTGAAGCCAGTGGGCTGAGTGGGGCTGCAGCCAAGGGGCCTCTGGGGCTTCCTGGGGTTGGATAGAGGTGGTCTCCGGAGCAGGGAAAGATGTTCAAGAGCGAGTTTTGATTGGCCCTACCTGGCCACTCTCTGCTCTGCCCTCCTATCTTCACGCCAGGGACTACCAGGTCCTTTTGTCATTCCTGTATTTGTATTTGAAAATGTTGTTAACAAAGCAGAGACCTGTCATCTTCCATTCAGGGACTCCCAAGTAATTGCTTAATGTTTATTTCTGTTTCTCCTCCTATTCTAAAACTGCCTGTAGAATTTAATGACCTTTTAAAAACTGTTCTTGAAAGCACCAACACCACCACTGTAGATCTTTCAAATATGTTGTTTTTTGCTGTTTTTCCACTTCTACCCCTCTCCGCTCCAAACTCATCCTTATTTTTTCCCCCTTTTTCTTCCTGGTTCAGAAGATGGAGGGACCAGTCAAGCTCCGGACAGTTCGAGAAGCACCGACGGACTGTATCTGTCCCCCAGGTAAGTGGATGTTCGATCGTTTCTGACTCCTGACTTCCATAGGCCTGGTCTCCTCTCTCCTGTCTACCCGAAACTGCCAAGGCCATGGTCAAGAGAATCACCATGGGTTTCAGGCTGTCTGTGGTACCTTGTGGACTGTCCTGGGGCCTTTCTTCCTACATCATCTTCCCTGGTAGGTGTGTTGTTAAAGATTCTGGCAAAATTAACTGACTTGGTTTGATGAGGCTGATGGTATTGGTGGAGGACCTATGAAACTCTTCGGGATGACTTACAATAAATTCTTAGATGTTAGGAAAGTAGCAGCCATCCCCTTTTAAAGATGGAGAAACAGATATGAACCATCCATACAGTGTTAACATTGTGACCCTAGCTCTGTTTCGAACGTGAGGGGTGGTGTGTAGAGGAATAATCTGACAAATATAGTTTTTCTTTTTTGGTTTTCATTTCTTTGGTGGAGGTAGAGGAAAGGAGCAGGAAACATGGTCTGATTTGTTCAAATAATCATGTGTCTTGGGTTTTGATGGTGTAGACCAGGACAGCTGTGACTAGAATTTAGGATTTGTTGGTTCCTAATCCATGTGGCTCAAATCCTGGTTCATACTGGTCTTCCAGTTTTCCTCATTGGAACTTTGCACATATTATGACTGAGAATTTAGGGGTGTAGTCTCAGCCCCAGTGTTTTCAGGGTTAGAATTATCCTCTCATATAACAGTATGTAATACCAGTGAATGAGTGGAAAATTGTAACAATTCCCAGATGACCCACCATGCCGGACGAGGTGAGAGAACATGGGAGCTGAACCCAGGGGCCCTGTTCCTTGCTGTCATGCCTTCCATTAGCCAGGTTGTCTGGCATTTCTGAAACCACTTCACCTGGTCCAGAAACCAAGCTTACTGATGGTTAACATCTCGAGATTGGGAGATGCCCTGAGATTTGTGCAAAGATGGGCCCATGGTGTGAAAATTCAGTCTCTGGGGACCCAGTGGAAGAGGATTTTACAGTCGAGCTTGAGTTAGCCTTTCATAGGAACTCTGAGGTTTTAATAGGAGGGAAAAGGACATGATAAGTAATGACATCATGAGCAGATCAGGAAGTCAGAAATTGCAATTCAATGTGGGAAAAATATTCAGTTTCACCAATGAAGTTTTGGCTGATCTGCAAAATGTATAAAACAATTCTTCTTGCTTCTCCCCTGTTCTTTCTTTCTCAGTATTGAATAGTTGTAAATTCATATGAGTTATGTAGATGAGTGTTTTTAAAACTGGGAGTCACTAGACATTCCCTGGCAGTCCAGTGGTTAGGACTCTACACTCTCACTGCCAAGGCCCTGGGTTCAATCCGTGGTTGGAGAACTAGGATCCCACAAGCCGAGCGGTGCGGCCAAAGAAACAAACAAACCGGGGAGTCACAACACCTTTATGAGACATGAAATCAGTTATGTGGGTTGCAGCCAGCATTCTGAAATTTTGAACTAGCAGAGAGTACAATAAAAAATATTGGAGTGAAGTTTTTGTGTCAGCCATTTATATTTGTAAATGGCAGTGTGAAACGGGTTCCTTGCTATGGGTTGCTGACTGAAAGTTTGAAAACCACCAATACAGATGATAGATGGAGAGGGAGGAGGTGGCAGTGAGGGGACATGGAGCTCCTGAATAAACCCAGACCAGGTCCAAATCTTGGTCAGGCACTTACTGTTTGTGTTAATAAATGATATCAATACTGGAGTGGGCTCTGTAGGCTTTTTGATGTCGTGGAGGAAATACAAAGCCCAGGACCTGGAGATAGTCTTGTGTGTGTCTTCCCTCGAGGTCTCTTGACCCACCAGGAGAGGTGTCAAGAAGGCCTCTGGGATGACCATGGAAGCCAAAAGCCTGGTCAGAACCCTCAGTTCCACTGAGAGGAGGGAAGGTGACCTGCCGTCCTCTCTGGGGGTGCCCATCAGTCAGTGCTGCGCTGTCATTGTCCGAGGGTCTTGTGGCTGTCATCAGGCTGTCCTGGCAGGTATGGTCAGTGTGGCCCAGGGGGTGTAGCAGCCTCTGCCAGGCCCCAGTGCACACCCATGTCCACATCTTCTCTTCCTCTCCTGTCACCTTGAGCTGGAGAACTCACTTGAGCACTTTAGACTAGAGCCCTTTATCAGTGCAAAACCACATAGGCTGGCACATTCTCCTCTGCCATAAAAAGCACAGAGGGCTTTTTCTCCAACACCAGAAGCCTTAACTCATTCCCTTTCTCCCTGGCTCTGATCTGCCCTGCAGACTTTTGGAGTCTGGACATGCAGACCACCCTCTTTTGAGATACCCCATCTCATCTGAGATACCCGCAGATCCCCCTAGCCCAGTTCCTTCCCACGGCCCAGAGGACAGTGTAATCTTTTGTCAGATCCTAGGATGCAGCAAGACAGATAAGCGAGGCCAAAGAAGGGGGCGGCTCTTCTGTATGTGTTACCCATTGTGAAGTGGGTGCGGGGAGCTCTGAGGCTGAAGGGAGGGGCAGGCTTCGGGCTGGAAGGTCAAGATTCTTCTCTTGCTGGAGTCAGTGGTGGGAGGACTGGCAGAGCTGTGCTCTGAACTAGCCCTGTGACCTCAGGCAAGTGAGAGGCCCTTGAACCTTGAACTCCTTGTCTATAAAACGGTATAGTGAGTTGAATTGTGTCCCCCAACCCCCAAAAGATATGTCCCAGTCCTAATCCCTGGTATTTGTAAATGTGGCCTTATGTGGAAATAGGGTCTTTGCAGACATTTTTTTTTTTTTTTTTGCGGTACGTGGGCCTCTCACTGTTGTGGCCTCTCCCATTGCGGAGCACAGGCTCCAGATGCGCAGGCTCAGTGGCCATGACTCACGGGTCCAGCCGCTCCATGCGCATGTTGGATCTTCCAGGACCAGCGCACGAACCTGCGTCCCCTGCATCGGAAGGCGGACTCTCAACCACTGCGCCACCAGGGAAGCCCTGCAGACATAATTAATTTAAGGATCTTGGGATGAGATCATCCAGGGTTTAGGGTAGGCCCTAAATCCAATGATGAGTGTCCTTCTAAGAGTCAGAGGTAAGAGATTTGAAAGACAGAAACACCAAGAGGAGAAGGCCATGGGAAGAAAGAGGCAGAGGCCAGAGTGATGCATCTATAAACCTAAGAACACCCAGGATTGCCGGCAGCCACCGAAGCTGAAGAGGGGCATGGAAGGGATTCTCCTTAAGAGCTTTCAGAAGGAACGAGCCCTGCCAACATCTTGGTTTTGGACTTCTGGCCTCCAGAATTGTGAGACAATAGGTTTCTGTCATGTTAAGTCACCTATGCTGTGGTCATTTGTTGTGGCAGCCTTAGGAAACTAAAATAAATGGGACCATTAATCACCCTAATTATAAGGTTGCTGTGATACTCAAAATTTGGGGGACATAGGAACTTCCTACACCACCAGGTCTGAATCACGTGTGTGGGGCTGCCACCTGGGAGCCCCCTCATGCTGCTCTTCCTCATACACCTGCCTCAAAGGAGACTTCTCTTCCTTCAGCGGAGAACTCAGGTCTGTAGATTCATGTGGCTTACCCTTGTCCCTGGGAATTCCAACGTCTTCTATTCTTATTACATATGTACTTATTGTTTTAAAATGTGTTTAAAGTTTTAAAATGTTTATTTTTGAATAGGAAATAATATGTGATGAAAGATTCAAGTTCTACAGAAGATTACATGTGAAAACTAATTCCCCTCCCCTCCTCTTCTCCGGTTCTCCTGCTCCTCTTTCCAGGGGCCCTTTACCCTTCTGCTGATGTCCTTCTGAGGAGTCCTTTCCAATAGAACTTTCTGTGATGATGGAAATATTCTATCTCTCTGCTAATCGAGCAGCCACTACTAGCCATGTGGGGCTACCGAGCCTCTGAAACATGGCTAGTGCAACTGACAAACTGAATTTAAAATTTTTGTTTAATTTAGAATGGATTAACAGCAAGGTCCTAATGTGTAGCACAGGGAACTATATTCAATATCCTGTGATAGACCATAATGGAAAAGAATATAAAAAAAGAGTGTATGCTGTATAACTGAGTCACTCTGCTCTACAGCAGAGATTGGCACAAATTAGTAAATCAACTACACTTCAATAAAAAAAATTTGTTTAATCTTAATTTAAATTGCCAAGTGTGGCTGGTGGCTATGGTGTAGGACAGTTTTTTGAGATTTTTGAGGTCATTTAATTACATTTCATTGAGAAGCTCCCTTCCTGGTTTTACACAAATGGTATATGTTGTTGTCCCGGTGTTGCTTTCTCGGTTTGCAGTTTCCCTCTGAGATGGTCTGAATCATTTCATGTATCAGAAAGCAGGTGTTACCTTGTTTTGGGTTAAAAGACAAAATCCTGTTGGGCTGTCCTGTGAGGTACCTGGCCAGTCCCCACCCCAGGGACGTTTGAATTGTTTCCCATCCTGTGTTCTTACAGACTGTCCTTCAGGGAACTGTTGGAGGGAAGGAGAACTGTTGTCTTGCCCCGTTCCCTGCCTTCCACATGCTCTGTACTGAAGCCCATCATGAAGCAGGCACTGCTGCAGGGCTTTGGGTCACTGGGCTGAAAGGATAGGAGCCCTCAGTCTGGGGCACCACACCAGAGCAACAATTCTGGAATGTTGCAGGGGGTGTCCCCGAAGTCTGCTCTGTTGGAGACTCGGGCATGACCCAGTCCCCACTGTGCTGTGAACATGTGAGCATCCCAAGGGATGGGTCGGGGCCAGCACCCTGGAGCCTGAGAGGTTTGGATTTGACTCTGCTGCTTAAACAGCTGCCGAGTGGGCACATCCTGCACATCCTGGAGATATGGGCCATTCTGGTGTAAAAGCTCCTTATGTTAACTAAGTCTTTTAATTATGTTAATAAAATAAACAAACGAAAAGGAAACTTATTAGCTTACACAACTGGAATAGAGAGGTCAGAGGTACAGCCAGTTTCAGGTATGTCTGGGCTCAGGGGTCTCTCTGCCTCTCAGCTCTTCCCTGAGTCATTTTCAGACACTGTCTCCTTGGGGTGGGAAAGTGGCCACCAACAGCCCCAGCAGTATATCAGACCTTCCCAGCAACCCCAGCAGATAGAGAACTCCCCTTTCTCAAAGGTGTCAGCATTAGGGAATGGGGAGTGTTATGGGCTGAATTGTATCCCCCCCCAAATTCATATGTTGAAGTCTTAACCCCCACCTAGTACCTCAGAATGTGACTATTTGAGACAGGGTCTTTAAAGAGGTAAATAAGGTAAAGTGAGGCCATTAGGGTGGGCCCTCATCCACTATGACTGGTGTCCTTATAAGAAGAGATTAGGACACAGACACACACAGAGGGAAGATGACATGAAGCCAGGGGGAGAGGCCTCAGAAGAAACCAACCCTGCTGACACCTTGATCTCTGACTTATAACCTCCAGAATTGTGAGAAAATAGATTTCTGTTGTTTAAGCCACCCAAACTATGGTACTTAGTTTTGGCAGGCCAAGCAGACGAATACAGAGAGTTATTGTTGCTGGGTACAGAGTTTCTGTTTGGAAAGATGGGAAAGTTCTGGAAAATGGATAGTGACGATGGTTATACAACATTGTGAAGGTACTAAATGCCATGAAATTCTGCACTTTTAAATGGTGAAAATGGTATTTAAATTTTGTCTGTATTTTACTGTGGTTGAAGAAAGAAGTCCCAGCATTGACCCTGATTTGCCTGTCTTGTGGCAGATGCTTCTCCCTGTACAAATTGCTGTTCCTGGAGGATGGGACACATTGATTGGCCAGGTGTGGGTCATGTGAATGGTCTTGGACACGGAGGGAGGCCATTGTGGGGTAGGGTTGACACTACCAGAATCATGTAGACTGAGAGTGGGGGAGGGTGGTTACCTCAAAAAAAGTAGGGTGCTATTCCCAGAAAAAGAGAAAAGGGATGCAGCTGGGCAGACATAAATAATAGATGACCACTTCAGTCCGGCTCCAGGGGCAGCTGTCCAGACATGTCCAGGTAATCCTAAGCGGGGACTACAGACAGACCCTGAGTTTGACCAGAGGCTTGCCTCCACTTCAAGCACCTAAGTCTCTTCCCTCTGTTGAGCTGGTCCAACAGACAGTGCAGCTCAGTGATTAAGCACTTGAATTTTGGATCCAGACTGCCTGATTCAAATTCTTTGTCCCAGATTTCCTTGGTGGCACAGTGGTTGGGAATCTGCTTGCCAATACAGGGGACACAGGTTCGATCCCTGGCCCAGGAAGATCCCACATGCCACGGAGCAACTAAGCCCGTGCACAACTCCTGAGCCTGTGCTCTAGAGCCCACGGGCCACAACTACTGAGCCCGTGTGCCACAGCTACTCAAGCCTGTGCGCATAGAGCCTATGCTCTGCAACAAGAGAAGCCACTTCAATGAGAAGCCTGCACACCTGAACGAAATGTAGCCCCTGCTCGCTGCAACTAGAGAAAGCCCACATGCAGCAATGAAAACCTAATGCAGCCAAAAATAAATAAAATAAATAAATTAAAAAACAAAAAACAAATTCTTTGTCCCTTACCAACTCCATGACCTCGAACTTATCCTCCCTGTGCCTCAGTTTCTCATCTGTGAAGCGGGAATTCTAATAGTTCCCACCTCATAGAATCGTGCGAGGATTGAATGAGCTTGTAGAGAGTTTGTAACAGGGCCTGGCACTGCTTCCTGAAAGTGAGTTAGTGGTTACCAGGAACCCAGATCCTTTGCCCCCAGGCCAGTCCAGACTCACTGTGTGCAGCCTCTTACCTTCCTGATTGTTGCCAGGGCTGCCAGAGAGGTAGGGACGAGGCGATTCAGAGTTGGCGGTTGGCTGGGAATATCCTGGAGGGAACGAGCAAAGGCCTGACAGACTTCCATGGCACGTTCTTCTGGGATGTGGGTGAGAAAATGCTGGTGACAGAGCCCAGAAGTGAGGGAACCGGAAAGGAAAAGAAAACGTGTGGCCTGTGAACTCTCGTCATCCACTAACAGCATCCGGAAGGCCTCATCATGCAAAGCCTGCGGCTCCGCCCTTTTGCACAGTTTGCACTGGTTTCTAACTGGGCTCAACCTGCCCTGGAGAGTATGAAGGACTTTTCAGAAAAACAGTAATACTTTTCATTTCCTTTCTGTGCCTTTTTGTGTTCTTGCATAATATCCCAGAGGCATGGCGTGTGGTTTCCAAATGATAGGGACTGTGCTTGCAGTGTAGGGTGACTTTCCAGAAATTAATAAACAGATTTATCAGAGTTAGAAGTTCGCTGCTCTGTGAAAATGTTTGGAAGTTTGAGCAGAGGAGTGAAACTCTGGAGTAGGAGGACATGAAGTACAATGTGGAAATGATACAGAACCTGATACATTTCAGTGACAGTTTATGGCAAATGTCGCAGAGTGGAACAGAAATGGTCAGTTACTCTATTCAGCCTGTTTACTGTATTTGTAGGTTTAGGAATTTGCTTAGGGCAGCAGGGTGGGGGTTGGGGTACTTTCTTACTACGTTGAAGCAAAAAATGGTTATCCTACTTTGAGTTATTTCTTATTTGTGGATTTTTTTAATGATATTTTTTTTTTTTTGTGGTATGCGGGCCTCTCACTGCTGTGGCCTCTCCCGTTGCGGAGCACAGGCTCCGGAAGTGCGGGCTCAGCGGCCATGGCTCACGGGCCAAGCCGCTCCGCGGCATGTGAGATCCTCCCGGACCAGGGCACGAACCCATGTCCCCTGCATCGGCAGGCGGACTCTCAACCACTGTGCCACCAGGGAAGCCCTGATACTTTTTTTAATGTGTTAAATGCTAGGTGACTTGCGTTCATGGTAAAACTAAGTAGCTTAATGGCAGTTTATCCCATTATGTCAGACTGTACAAAGTTGAAGAAGATAATTTGTGTGTCTGATTATTTTGACCAGAATTCTCTGGAGAATTCATTCATTCATTCATACATTCATCTCTCTCTACCCTATTTTGTGCTTCTCCTGTGGGTGACATTGACTAAGATTGTTAGAGGAATTGCGTACCCAGTTGTTAGAGCATGATGGCACACATACAGGAGCCATGATATATAGAGAATGGGAAGAATCCTAAAAAAAAAGTCCCACAGAAATTGAAAGGAGGGAGAGATCACCTCAGATCAAGGAGGCCTGGGTGGGGGAAGATGACAGTTGGGCAGGGTTTTGAAGACTGGTTGGCATCTTAGCCAGCTGGGATGGGGGACACATTCCACAAGAACTGGCATACTGAACAGAGGCAGAGGGGAGCTCTGGGAATGTCAGGGAGCTCTGTTTCGTTGGAAGGTGATAATGAGAGGTGAGGGTGGGTCTTGATTATGGAGGGATGTGAGCTTCATTCCATGGGACACAGTTGAAAGGTATGTGAGTAGAGTTCAGGTTTAAGAGGAGGACTCTAGAAACAGCATGGAGGATGGACTGGATCACAAGTTTGCTTCAGCAGAGAAGCCCACTGAGAGGGTGCTCTGCATGTGGACAATCTTGTCTTGTTCCCCGATGTGTCCCCTGAGCCTAGAACAGTGCTGGGCATGTGGAGAAGGGATGATAAATATTTGCTGAATGCCTGCCCTGGAGGAGAGGTCATGAGAACTTGAATGAGGGCCATGAGAATTGATGGCAGGGAACAGCTGTGAGAGGCACTGGGCCATGTGGTGGACAAAACTCACAAACAGGATGGATGGGCACGGGAGGGGACAGAGGTGCCCGAAGCTGGAAGCCCGGGGGAGGGTGATATCCTGAACAGAAACAGGAAATCCCCAAAGAGGGATTTAGAAGGGAAGATGATAAGCATAGTTTTGGACAGTGGCCTTATGAACCAATTTGTAGACCAACTGATGAATGGAAGAAAATAATTAGAAGTCTTCTCTTAAGGCATCATCTAGCCACTCTGAACCTATTCATTGTAAAATGTACTGTGTCCTGTAAATAAACGTCTTGGGGGCACTCAAGACGTTTTGGGTTTTTTGTTTGTTTGTTTGTTTCAATACAGAATATTTATTAAGAAGACATATTGACATGCTTAGATACACAAATTAAGCCACTTATACACATGCCATTCTCAGTGAACTTTAAGGAAAAAAACATGAAGAACAAAATTAGTTGCTTTCAGATAAGTTTTTGTGTTTTATAGCTATCATATGTCCATTTGCATATTAGGAAGTTATTAGCACTGATATATAAACTTTATTCCCAATCTTACATGTAAACTTTTGGCAAGGGGAAGTTCACAAAAATTTGCATTGAAGTCTGAATGTAAATTACATACTTACAAGAGGTTATGTATTGACTTTTCGGAATTGGAGACTTTCTTGTGACCACTAGAGGGAGCCCACTATATTCATTAAATTCATTAAATTCTGTAGAAATCTCATGGGATTTTTTAAAATGATAATTAATATTAAAATATTTATTAGAAAGTACACAAAAGATCAAACCAAGGGCAATGAAATACAAAGTTAGCCTTTCACTCTGTTGTTTTTTCTACTAACACAGATCACTGAGAATTTTCCAGATGACTCCAGAATAGAGTGGTGTGTTGTTTGTTTCAGAAGGTGGTGCTGATTATGCAAAGGGTAAAAGAGCAACTAGCAAACACATTCCCACTCACCCAAAATTTATTGAGCACATCTGGTTTAGACCCAGTAGAGACTCCCCAAAGCTGTGGGAAGATCCCATCTTGGCCAACTCTATGCCAGCCGTTGGATGACAGGTGCAACTCTTCACCCCGTGAGGTGTCACGTAACTTTGTACATTGGGATTATTAAATGTCTCGCCTATCAAGAGCTACTCACATGGTGGGACCGCCTCTTCCCAGGGGTAAGTTCAATGCCGTCATAATATTTTGTTTCTTAGCTCTCTTCTTATGCCAAAGTATATTCCACATAGATTGAAGATTTAAATGTGAAAAATAAAACAATGGAAGGCAAGACAAAAATACAACAGGTCACTTTTTAAAATTATAGGTAGAAATAGACTTTTTAAGCTTGGTACTGAAGTCAGAAACCATAACACAGCAGTTCTCAACCAGGGATGATTTTGCCTTGTGGGGACTTTGACAATGTGTGGAGACATTTTTGATTTGTCTCAACTTGAGGGGTGGGGTGCTACTGGCATCTGGTGGGTAGAGGCCAGGGATGCTGCTAAACATTCTACAATGTACTGGAGATCCCCCAAAATATAACTGTCAATGGTGCCTATGTTGAAAAGCTCTGCTATAGAATAAATGTTTTCTTAAATGATTTAAGCTTAAAAGCTTAAATTTTCTGCCTAGAAAGAAAATTCCACCTTAAAGTTTAAAGATTAATGGCAAACTGAAAACTTAGCCTATATAACAAGCACATGGTTAATATCCATGAGATATAAAGTGCTTTTGCAAAAGAATAAGGAAAAGTCAAATACTTTAGTGGAAGAACGGGCAAAGGAGATGAATAGGGAGTTCACAGAAACGAAATGCATGCTGAGGAAGGAAGCTGGGAAAGGACAGGATGCGGGGCAGTTCCAGGAATCTAGGCAGCAGGAACGGAGGGGCAGTCCCCCAGGGAGTTAGAGGTCTCTTGGATGTGTCTGCACCAACAGTTTTTCGGTGTGTCATTCTGCCTGAGGTTCAGGGTCTCAGGAGAGAGAGCCCTACTGGGCAGGTCTGACCCCTGTGCCCATTCCTCTGCCGGTGGCTTCCAGGGCAGGGCTGAGAGGGAAGAGCACCTCCCCCACAGGTGCCAGGATGCTGCACAGTGTAGGGGAGGGGAGTCTGGGTTTAATACAGGTGGACTTGGCAGTGAATGCCAACTGTGGCCGCCCACTGGCTCTGTGAGCTTGGGCAAGTGACCTGATTCTTTCAACTCTCCATCTCCTTGTGTGTAAAATGGGAAAACATTATGTACCTCGGGGGTTTGTTTTGAGGATACTCTGAGACAAGTGGAAGTGCTAGGCACACCATAGGCATCTTGTAATATCTGTTCATTTATCCCTAAGGAAAGTGGTCTGTGGTCCTCAGGAGGTGAGAGTCAGACACAGATCTTTATTATGGGGGCGGGGGGAGGGTACTTAGTAAGCAAGCCCAGCCCTTTCCTTTTGGTGCCTCCTCTGCAGAAAAGAGTGTCATTTCTGCTTAGTCTCTTGGTTCATTTAGTGCCAGGATCCCCCAGCGAACCTTCTGCTCAAAGATTGAGAAAGAGCAACTCCTGGCTCCTCCGGGAGCCCTTGAACTTGGGGTTCCCTCTGCTGCCTTGTAGATTGTCAGCAGGCAGCATGGTAAAGCCCTTTTCTCTTGGGTGGCCCTGGGGTTTCCTTCCTGATCCACCAAAGCCGTATTCTGCCCTGATCCACTGTTATTTTACATTTTTGTTTAGTCCTGCCTTGAGAAATAGGATGAATGCAGCCAAGCTGCCTTCCCTATGAGGTCATGATTTTCATGACATATTAGGCTGGAGGTGGCCTGTTGTCTGGTAATTTCCTTAGAAGTAGCCTGTGTGGCCCACTCACAGGCTAGCACAGGAAGAAATTCAAAGCACCAGAGGCTAAGGCTCTGAGGGGAAGGAGGGTCTAAGGAAAAGTCCAGAAAGCAGAGGATGGTGTGGAGGATGGGCCAGCTCCCCCATTAGAAGCACACATGCATTCGTGGTGCATTGTGAAGAATGTATTTTTAAAATGCAGAGATGATTCCCAGGAGAACATGCGAACATTTACAAGAGTAGCTGTGCAGTGTGGAAAGGACAGCCATTTAGAGTATTATTGGACACAGGCTCTGTGCTAAGCCTAATCCCTGGGGATGCTAAGTATAACTGTGCTCAGAATGTGAGCTCATGGAGTCACGGGAAAATGGAGTTTTGACCCAAGTTGATGTCACAATGGGTCCAGTGGGGCTTCCCTGGTCCATT
This sequence comes from Mesoplodon bidens, assembly GCF_964165515.1. Taxonomy (NCBI): domain Eukaryota; kingdom Metazoa; phylum Chordata; class Mammalia; order Artiodactyla; family Ziphiidae; genus Mesoplodon; species Mesoplodon bidens. Next base: position 162,947 of record NW_027671777.1, on the reverse strand, counting down.
TTTGTCAGTTGTTAGGTAACACGTGTAAGTGATATCATAGGATATACGTCTTTTGCTTTCCAACTTACCTCATATTCTGTGATTACCTCTAGCTTCATCTGTGGTACCTCAAAGAGCAGTGTTCTGTTGTTTCCCATGGCTGATATTCCTTTGTGTATGTGGACCACATCTTTTTATCCATTCATCTGTTGATGGGCATTTAGGTTGCTTCCATGTCTTGGCTATTGTGAATAAGGCTGCAGTGCAGCTTTGGCAGCGTCTGTCTTCTGGATTCTGGTCTTCTCAGGTGAGAGGCACAGCGGTGGGCCTGCTGCATCGAACGGTACCTCAATTTTTACTTTTAAACGCAGCTCCTTTCTGCTCTCATTATTGGCTGTTACCACTTTACATCTCACCAGCACCTAGAGGGTACACAGTTCTCAAAAACCACTTCAGCATTCTTTATTTGTAGGCTTTTTGTTGATGGTCAGTTGACCTGTGTGAGTTGAAACCTTGTTGCAGATTAGATTTGCCTGATTCTAATAATTCCTGAGGATGAGCTTTTACCCATTTTCCTGTATTGTTTTTTTAAAGTGAGTCAGTCAAACGTACCTCTTCATAGTATCTTCTTGAAAATTTGGCCAGATTTGAATTTTCTTGTCCATTCCCTACCTCAGCTCAATTGTTTAGGGCAGGTGTCCTTTATAGCCCTGAGTCCTTGGGAATGTTAAGAGACCATTAGCTGTGGGCTTAAAGCCACTCTTGCGGGAAACGGCCACAAGGAGGCAGCATTTCTACATTTCCAACTCTGCGTTTCTGGGCAGCAGAGCCTTCCTGGAAATCGTGTTAGTAGGCTGCAAATTAGAGTGGAAAGTGCCAGGGCACATCCCCAAGAGCTTCTATCTCCTTAATTCTTGTTTTTTTTTTCAATTTAAATTTTATTAATTATCAGAGCAAATTTGATGAAACTATTTTGTTTCTCCTAGGTGTACAGAATCTGGTTCATTATATCAATGTATCTGTCTATTTATCTTTGAATCCTTTACCGTGTAGCTTATTACAGAGTGTTGAGTAGACCTGTCTTGGTATTCCATAGGTATTTTGTGATTATATATTTCATATGTATTAGTACATGTCTATTAACCCCCATATCGTAATTCATACATTCCTTACACTTTTCCATTTGGTTAAACGTAATTTTTTTCTCTTAATCCATGCTTTTCCTTCTCTTGGAAATAAGTTCATGAGTATCAATTTTTACATAACACGTATAAGTGATGGCATAGGATACCTGTCTTTCACTTTCTTTCTTACTTCAAGTTGGGTGATTATCTCTAGGTCATTATATGATGGTGCAAACGGCACTGTTTCACTGTTTTCCATGGCTAGTATTCCATTGTTTACATGGACCACTTCCTCTTTGTGCATTTTTCTGTTGATGGACATTTTGGTTTCTTCCAAGTCTTGGCAATGTTAAATGTTCCTGCAGGGCTTCCCTGGTGGTGCAGTGGTTGAGAGCCCACCTGCCGGTGAAGGTGACACGGGTTCGTGCCCCGGTGCGGCAGGGATACCACATGCCGCAGAGCACCTAGACCCATGAGCGATGGCCATTGAGCCTTCACGTCCAGAACCAGTGCTCCACAACGGGAGAGACCACAAAAGTGAGAGGCCCATATACCGCAAAAAAAAAAAAAAATGTTCCTGCAGTACAGGATTGCCAGACTCTGTCTGCTCCATTCTGCTCTGCTCAGCTGATAGGCGCATCAAAGGACCTACCAGTTCACATAGTAGCTCAATTTTTACCCTTAAACGCACCTCCATTATGTTCTCACTACTGGCTGTTAGCAGTTTACATCCCCCAGCAGCTAGAGGGTACACAGTTCTCTGAAACCCCTTCAGCATTTATTCTTTGTAGACTTTTTGCTGAAGAGCATTCTGACGGCTGGGAGGTGAATGTTTCTGTAATTGGATTTGAAAGGCTTTATTAATTGCTGATGTTGCACATTTTTCTATTCCCTTTTATTTTAAAGAAAAAAAAGAAAAGACAAAATGTGCATAAGATATGCCTCTTGAAATGGTCTTCTTGAAATGTTGATGTCTTTTGAATGTTCTGGTCCACTTAAGACCCCAGGATGTTTTTTTTTTTTTTTAATGGCAGGTGTCATTTACAGGTCTGCCATTATTTTGAATATTAAGTGACCATTACCGCTGTTGTGTGAAACGACCAGAAGGCACTTCTCCTTACCAAATCTGCTTACTAGGGCAACAGAGCCATAATGGAATTTGCGTTGTAGGTTGTAAATTAGAACGGAATGTGCCAAGAAAAGCCCCTTAAGATTATGTCTCATTACTTCTTGTTTGCTTTTTAAATTTAATTTTTATTATTTATCACAGCAAATTAGAGTACAATGTTTGGTTGCTGTAGGCGTGCAAGATGTGGTTCTTTTACACATATGCTTATATCTATTCTTCTTCAGATCCTTTTCTCATGTAGGTTAGGACACGACGTTGTGCAGTCTTCCCTTGGTATGCCGTAGGTTTTTGGTGATTATATATTTCACATGTGTTTGTATATGTCTGAAAACCCCAATATCGTGATGTATCCAATCCTCACAGCTTTCCATTTGGTGAACCATAAGTTGGTTTAATGAATCTGTGATTGCCTTTCTCTCTGGAAATATCTTCATTGGTATCAAGTTTTAGGTAACACCCATAAGTGATATGATAGGATATGTGTCTTTTGCTTTCTCACTTACTACAAGTTGCAATGATTACCTCTACACTCCTCTATGGTCCTGCAAACGGCATTGTTTCATTTTTTGCCTTGGCTAATATTCCATCTGTACACGTACCAATTCTTCTGTGTCCACTCATCTCTTGATGGACGTTTCGGTTGCTTCCATGTGTTGGCTATTGTAATACTTCCACAGAGCAGATTTGCCTTCCTGTGTCTTTCCAATTCTGTCTTCTTAGGATTTAGCCCGGGAAGTGGGCCTGCTGGATCATATAGTAGCTCAAGGTTTACCTTTTAAAGGCACCTCCATTCTGTTCCCATTAGTGGCTCTTAGCAGGTTACGTCCCACTACCAATTGAGGGTATGCATTTCTCCAAAACCTCTTCAGCATTGATCACTTGTAGTTTTTTTTTTTTTTTTTTTTTTTTTTTGCTGATGGTTATTCTGAGTGGTGTAAGCTGGTACTTCTTTGTGGTTGGGTTTGCCTGTGTCTCATACTCCCTTGAAATTGAGCTTTCAGGCATGTCCTTTGAGTTTTCAAACTGTTATTACAGCTGACTTCTTCAAATTGTTTTCTTGAAGTATGTGCCACATTTTGCAATGTTTTGGCCTTTACCTGCATCAAGACATTTTTAAGGGCAGGTTTCATTTGCAGCCCTGCAGTACTTGTGCATATGAAGTGCCCATTAACACAGATTTCAAAGCTGCTGTTGCGGATATCGGCCAGAGGACGGCAACATTTCTACGTTCCCCACTCTGGCACCTAGGGAAACAGATCTTCCTGCCAGTGGTGCTCCTCAGTTATAAATTAGAGTGCAATGTGCCCTGATATACACCCAAAAGCTTACATCTCCTTACTTATGTTTGTTTTTTAAATTTAATTCATAGTTTTTAGTGGAGCAATATTCCATTCTCTATATAGACCACTTCTTCTATGTGCAGTCCTCTGTTGATGGACATTTTCGTTTCTTCTAAGTGTTGCCTATGGTAAATATTGCTGGAGTGCAGTGTTGCCAGCCCGTGACTTTTGATTCTCATTTTCTCAGGTGATAGACCCAACAGTGGGTGTGATTCATTGACTGGTAGCTCAATGTTTAGCTTCTCAAAGCACCTGCATTGTGTGTTCATTAGCGGTTCTTACCACATCCCTATTAACACCGAGTGTGTGCGTTTTCCCACAACCCCTTCAGCATTTTTTGTTTGCAGAATATTTGCTCATGGCCATTCTGACTGGTGTGAGCTATTAGGTTTTTGTAATTTGGATTTGCATGTCTTTAATAATTCCTAATATTCATCATTTCCCCAAACGTTTCCCTTTTATTTAGAGAAAAAAATAGTGTAAGTACAATATACCTGTTGAAACTGTCTTCTTGGAAGGTTGCCCTCTTTTGAATTTTGTGGTCGTTTTTCGACCCCAGGATTTTTTTGAGAGCAGGTGTCATTTACATGCCTGCAGTGATTGTGAATATTTAGTGACCATTAGAACTCGGTTTACAGCAGGTATCGTGGGAAATGGCCACAAGGCGGCAGCATTTCTCCATTCCCAAATCTGGTTACTAGGACAGCAGAGCCTTTCTGGAAGTCCTTTTACTAGGTTGTAAATTAGAATGGAATGTTCCAGGAAAAAGCCCCTGGAGTTTATGTCTCATTACTTCTTGTTCATTGTTTTAATTGTTTTAACAAGGGTAATGATTAGAATACTGTTTGTCCTAGGTGTACACAAACTGGTTCATTCGTACATCATATATATCTATACATGTACACATCTTTTTCCCGTGTAAAGGATTCCAGAGTGTTCTGCACACCTCCCTTGCTATGTGCTCAGGCTTTCTGATATATGTGCTTAATCTGCATTTGTATAGGTATGGTAAATCTAATCTTAATTTATCCATTGCCACCACCTTTCCTTTTAGATACGCATAGTTTGTTTTTGAAGTCTGTGTGTGTCTTTCTCTGTGGAAATATGTCCATTTTTGTCAGTTGTTAGGTAACACCTGTAAGTGATATCATAGGAGATACGTGTTTTGCTTTCCAACTTACCTCATATTCTGTGATTACCTCTAGGCTCATCTGTGGTACCTCAAAGAGCAGTGTTCCATTGTTTCCCATGGCGAATATTCCATTGTGTACGTGGACCACTTCTTCTTTATCCATTCATCTTTTGATGGGCATTTAGGTTGCTTCCATGTCTTGGCTATTGTGAATAAGGCTGCAGTGCAGCTTTGGCAGCGTCTGTCTTCTGGATTCTGGTCTTCTCAGGTGAGAGGCACAGCGGTGGGCCTGCTGCATCGAACGGTACCTCAACTTTTACATTTAAACGCAGCTCCTTTCTGCTCTCATTATTGGCTGTTACCACTTTACATCTCACCAACAGCTAGAGGGTACACAGTTCTCAAAAACCACTTCAGCATTCTTTATTTGTAGGCTTTTTGTTGATGGTCAGTTGACCTGTGTGAGTTGAAACCTTTTTGCAGATTAGATTTGCCTGAGTCTAATAATTCCTGAGGATGAGCTTTTACCCATTTTCCTGTTTTCTTTAAAAAAGAGAGTCAGTCAAACGTACCTCTTCATAGTATCTTCTTGAAAATTTGGCCAGTTTTGAATTTTCTTGTCCATTCCCTAACTCAGCTCAATTGTTTAGGGCAGGTGGCCTTTAAAGCCCTGAGTCCTTTGGAATGTTAAGAGACCTTTAGCTGTGAGCTTAAAGCCGCTCTTGCGGGAAACGGCCACAAGGCGGCAGCATTTCTACATTTCCAACTCTGCGTTTTTGGGCAGCAGAGCCTTCCTGGAAATCGTGTTAGTAGGCTGTAAATTAGAGTGGAAAGTGCCAGGGCACATCCCGAAGAGCTTCTATCTCCTTATTTCTTGTTTGTTTTTTCAATTTAATTTTTATTAATTATCAGAGCAAATTTGATAAAACTATTTTGTTTCTCCCAGGTGTACAGAGTCTGGTTCATTATATCAATGTATCTGCCTATTTATCTTTGGATCCTTTACCGTGTAGGTTATTAGAGAGCGTTGAGTAGACCTGTCTTGATATTCCATTGGTGTTTTGTGATTATATATTTCATATGTAGTAGTACATGTCTGTTAACCCCGATATCGTAATTCATACATTCCTTACACTTTTCCTTTTGGTTAAATGTAAATTTTTTCTCTTAATCCATGCTTTTCCTTCTCTTGGAAATAAGTTCATGAGTATCAATTTTTAGGTAACACCTATAAGTGATGGCATAGGATACCTGTCTTTCACTTTCTTTCTTACTTCAAGTTGGGTGATTATCTCTAGGTCCTTATATGGTGGTGCAAACGGCACTGTTTCACTGTATTCCATGTCTAGTATTCCATTGTTTACATGGACCACTTCCTCTTTGTGCATTTCTCTGTTGATGGACATTTCGGTTTCTTCCAAGTCTTGGCTATGTTAAATATTCCTGCAGGGCTTCCCTGGTGGTGCAGTGGTTAAGAGACCGCCTGCCGATGCAGGGGACACGGGTTCCGGCCCCGGTCCGGGAAGATCCCACATGCCGCCGAGCGGCTACATGCATGAGCCATGGCCATTGACCCTGCGCGTCCCGATACAGTGCTCCACAACGGGAGAGCCCACAACAGTGAGAGGCCCACTTACCTCAAAAAACAAAAAAAAAGTTCCCGCAGTGCAGGATTGCCAGCCCGTGTCTTCTCCTTTCTGCTCTGCTCAGCTGATAGGCACATCAAAGGACCTACCAGATCACATAGTAGCTCAAATTTACCCTTAAACACACCTCCATTATGTTCTCACTACTAGCTGTTAGCAGTTTACATCCCCCAGCAGCTAGAGGGTACACAGTTCTCTGAAATCCCTTCAGCATTTACTCTTTGTAGACTTTTTGCTGAAGATCATTTTGACGGCTGTGAGGTGAACGTTTCTGTAATTGGATTTGCACGGCTTAATTAATTGCTGATGTTGCACATTTTTCTATCCTCTTTTATTTTAAAGGAAAAATAAAAGAAAAGACAAAATGTGCATAAGATATGACTCTTGAAATGGTCTTCTTGAAATGTTGACGTCTTTTGAATTTTCTGGTCCATTTACCACCCCAGGATTTTTTATTTTTAATGGCAGGTGTCATTTACAGGCCTGCCATTATTTTGAATATTAAGTGACCATTACCGCTGTTGTGTGAAACGACCAGAAGGCGGCAGCACTTCTCCTTACCAAATCTGCTTACTAGGGAAACAGAGCCATAATGGAAGTTGTGTTGTAGGTTGTAAATTAGAACGGAATGTGCCAAGAAAAGCCCCTTAAGATTATGTCTCTTTACTTCTTGTTTTTTATTTGCTTTATAACAAATTTAATCAGTTCTACATATACATATGCTTCCATATCCCCTCCCTTTTGTGTCTCCCTCCCACCCTCCCTATCCCACCCCTCCAGGCGGTCACAAAGCACCGAGCTGATCTCCCTATGCTATGCGGCTGCTTCCCACTAGCTATCTACCTTACGTTTGGTAGTGTATATATGTCCATGCCACTCTTTCACTTTGTCACAGCTTACCCTTCCCCCTCCCCATATCCTCAAGTCCATTCTCTAGTAGGTCTGTGTCTTTATTCCTGTCTTACCCCTATGTTCTTCATGACATTTTTTTCCTTAAATTCCATATATATGTGTTAGCATACAGTATTTGTCTTTCTCTTTCTGACTTACTTCACTCTGTATGACAGACTCTAGGTCTATCCACCTCATTACAAATAGCTCAATTTCATTTCTTTATATGGCTGAGTGATATTCCATTGTATATATGTGCCACATCTTCTTTATCCATTCATCCGATGATGGACACTTAGGTTGTTTCCATCTCCGGGCTATTGTAAATAGGGCTGCTATGAACATTTTGGTACATGTCTCCTTTTGAATTATGGTTTTCTCTGGGTATATGCCTAGTAGTGGGATTGCTGGGTCATATGGTAGTTCTATTTGTAGTTTTTTAAGGAACCTCCATACCGTTCTCCATAGCGGCTGTACCAATTCACATTCCCACCAGCAGTGCAAGAGTGTTCCCTTTTTTCCACACCCTCTCCAGCATTTATTGTTTCTAGATTTTTTGATGATGGCCATTCTGACTGGTGTAAGATGATATCTCATTGTAGTTTCGATTTTCATTTGTCTAATGAGTAAAGATGTTGAGCATCCTTTCATGTGTTTGTTGGCAGTCTGTATATCTTCTGTGGAGAAATGTCTATTTAGGTCTTCTGCCCATTTTTGGATGGGGTTGTTTGTTTTTTTGTTATTGAGCTTCATGAGCTGTTTATAAATTTTGGAGATTAATCCTTTGTCAGTTGCTTCATTTGCAAATATTTTCTCCCATTCTGAGGGTTGTCTTTTGGTCTTGTTTATGGTTTCCTTTGCTGTGCAAAAGCTTTTAAGTTTCATTAGGTCCCATGTGTTTATTTTTGTCTTTATTTCCTTTTCTCTAGGAGGTGGGTATTAAAGGATCTTGCTGTGATTTATGTCATAGAGTGTTCTGCCTATATTTTCCTCTAAGAGTTTGATAGTGTCTGGCCTTACATTTAGGTCTTTAATCCATTTTGAGCTTATTTTTGTGTATGGTGTTAGGGAGTGATCTAATCTCATACTTTTACATGTCCCTATCCAGTTTTCCCAGCACCACTTATTGAAGAGACTGTCCTTTCTCCACTGTACATTCCTGCCTCCTTTATCAAAGATAAGGTGACCATATGTCCGTGTGTTTAACTCTGGGCTTCCTATCCTGTTCCATTGATCTATCTTTCTGTTTTTGTGCCAGTACCATACTTTCTTGATTACTGTAGCTTTGTAGTATAGTCTGAAGTCAGGGAGCCTGATTCCTCCAGCTCCATTTTTCGTTCTCAAGATTGCTTTGGCTATTCGGGGTCTTTTGTGTTTCCATACAAATTGTGAAATTTTTTGTTCTAGTTCTGTGAAAAATGCCAGTGGTAGTATGATAGGCATTGCATTGAATCTGTAGGTTTCTTTGGGTAGTAGAGTCATTTTCACAATGTTGATTCTTCCAATCCAAGAACATGGTACATCTCTCCATCTATTTGTGTCATCTTTAATTTCTTTCATCAGTGTCTTATAATTTTCTGCATACAGGTCTTTGGTCTCCTTAGGTAAGTTTATTCCTAGATAGTTTATTCTTTTTGTTGCAATGGTAAATGGGAGTGTTTCCTTGATTTCACTTTCAGATTCTTCATCATTTGTATATAGGAATGCCAGAGATTTCTGTGCATCAATTTTGTATCCTGCAACTTTACCAAATTGATTGATTAGCTCTAGTAGTTTTCTGGTAGCATCTTTAGGATTCTCTATGTATAGTATCATGTCATCTGCAAACAGTGACAGCCTTACTTCTTCTTTTCCTATTTGGATTCCTTTTATTTCCCTTTCTTCTCTGATTGCTGTGGCTAAAACTTCCAAAACTAGGTTGAATAAGAGTGGTGAGAGTGGGCAACCTTGTCTTGTTCCTGATCTTAGTGGAAATGGTTTCAGTTTTTCACCATTGAGGACGATGCTGGCTGTGGGTTTGTCATATATGGCCTTTATTATGTTGAGGAAAGTTCCCTCTAGGCCTACTTTCTGCAGGGTTTTTATCATAAATGGGTGTTGAATTTTGTCGAAAGCTTTCTCTGCATCTATTGAGATGATCATGTGGTTTTTCTCCTTCAATTTGTTAATATGGTGTATCATGTTGATTGATTTGTGTATATTGAAGAATCCTTGCATTCCTGGAATAAACCCCACTTGATCATGGTGTATGATCCTTTTAATGTGCTGTTGGATTCTGTTTGCTAGTGTTTTGTTGAGGATTTTTGCATCTATGTTCATCAGTGATATTGGCCTGTAGTTTTCTTTCTTTGTGACATCCTTGCCTGGTTTTGGTATCAAGGTGATGGTGGCCTCGTAGAATGAGTTTGTGAGTGTTCCTCCCTCTGCTATATTTAGGAAGAGTTTCAGAAGGATAGGTGTTAGCTCTTCTCTAAATGCTTGATAGAATTCGCCTGTGAAGCCATCTGGTCCTGGGCTTTTGTTTGTTGGAAGATTTTTTATCACAGTTTCAATTTCAGTGCTTGTGATTGGTCTGTTCATATTTTCTATTTCTTCCTGATTCAGTCTTGGCAGGTTGTGCTTTTCTAAGACTTTGACCATTTCTTCCAGGTTGTCCATTTTATTGGCATAGAGTTGCTTATAGTAATCTCTCATGATCTTTTGTATTTCTGCAGTGTCAGTTGTTACTTCTCCTTTTTCATTTCTAATTCTATTGATTTGAGTCTTCTCCCTTTTTTTTGATGAGTCTGCCTAATGGTTTATCAATTTTGTTTATCTTCTCAAAGAACCAGCTTTTAGTTTTACTGATCTTTGCTATCGTTTCCTTCATTTCTTTTTCATTTATTTCTGATCTGATTTTTATGATTTCTTTCCTTCTGCTAACTTTGGGATGTTTTTGTTCTTCTTTCTCTAATTGCTTTAGGTGCAAGGTTAGGTTGTTTATTCGAGATGTTTCCTGTTTCTTAAAGTGGGATTGTATTGCTATAAACTTCCCTCTTAGAACTGCTTTTGCTGCATCCCATAGGTTTTGGGTCGTCGTGTCTCCATTGTCATTTGTTTCTAGGTATTTTTCAATTTCCTCTTTGATTTCTTCAGTGATCACTTCGTTATTAAGTAGTGTATTGTTTAGCCTCCATATGTCTGTATTTTTTACAGCTCTTTTCCTGTAATTGATATCGGAAAAGATACTTGATACAATTTCAATTTTCTTCAATTTACGAAGGCTTGATTTGTGACCCAAGATATGATCTATCCTGGAGAATGTTCCATGAGCACTTGAGAAAAATGTGTATTCTGTTGTTTTTGGATGGAATGTCCTATAAATATCAATTAAGTCCATCTTGTTTAATGTATCATTTAAAGCTTGTGTTTTTTTTTATTTAGTTTCATTTTGGATGATCTGTCCATTGGTGAAAGTGGGGTGTTAAAGTCCCCTACTATGAGTGTGTTACTGTCGATTTCTCCTTTTATGGCTGTTAGTGTTTGCCTTATGTATTGAGGTGCTCCTATGTTGGGTGCATAAATATTTACAATTGTTATATCTTCTTCTTGGATGGATCCCTTGATCATTATGTAGTGTCCTTCTTTGTCTCTTCTAGTAGTCTTTATTTTAAAGTCTATTTTGTCTGATATGAGAATTGCTACTCCAGCTTTCTTTTGGTTTCCATTTGCATGGAATATCTTTTTCCATCCCCTTACTTTCAGTCTGTATGTGTCTCTAGGTCTGAAGTGGGTCTCTTGTAGACAGCATATATATGGGTCTTGTTTTTGTATCCATTCAGCCAATCTGTATCTTTTGGTGGGAGCATTTAGTCCATTTACATTTAAGGTAATTATCGATATGTATGTTCCTGTTCCCATTTTCTTAATTGTTTTGGGTTCGTTATTGTATGTCTTTTACTTCTGTTGTGTTTCTTGCCTAGAGAAGTTCCTTTAGCATTTGTTGTAAAGGTGGTTTGGTGGTGCTGAACTCTCTCAGCTTTTGCTTGTCTGTAAACGTTTTAATTTCTCCATCAAATCTGAATGAGATCCTTGCTGGGTAGAGTAATCTTGGTTGCAGGTTTTTCTCCTTCTTCACTTGAATTATGTCCTGCCACTCCCTTCTGGCATGTAGAGTTTCTGCTGAGAGATCAGCTGTTATCCTGATGGGGATTCCCTTGTGTGTTATTTGTTGTTTTTGCCTTGCTGCTTTTAATATGATTTCTTTGTGTTTAATTTTTGACAGTTAATCAATGAATTTGGTAAAGTTGCAGGATACAAAATTAATGCACAGATATCTCTGGCATTCCTATATACTAATGATGAAAAATCTGAAAGTGAAATCAAGGAAACACTCCCATTTACCATTGCAACAAAAAGAATAAAATATCTAGGAATAAGCCTACCTAAGGAGACAAAAGACCTGTATGCAGAAAATTATAAGACACTGATGAAAGAAATTAAAGATGATACAAATAGATGGAGAGATGTACCATGTTCTTGGATTGGAAGAATCAACATTGTGAAAATGACTCTACTACCCAAAGCAATCTACAGATTCAATGCAATGCCTATCAAACTACCACTGGCATTTTTCACAGAACTAGAACAAAAAAATTCACAATTTGTATGGAAATACAAAGACCCCGAATAGCCAAAGCAATCTTGAAAACGAAAAATGGAGCTGGAGGAATCAGGCTCCCTGACTTCAGACTATACTACAAAGCTACAGTAATCAAGACAGTGTGGTACTGGCACAAAAACAGAAAGATAGATTAATGGAACAAGATAGAAAGCCCAGAGTTAAACCCACGGACATATGGTCACCTTATCTTTGATAAAGGAGGCAGGAATGTACAGTGGAGAAAGGACAGTCTCTTCAATAAGTGGTGCTGGGAAAACTGGATAGGGACATGTAAAAGTATGAGATTAGATCACTCCCTAACACCATACACAAAAATAAGCTCAAAATGGATTAAAGACCTAAATGTAAGACCAGACACTATCAAACTCTTAGAGGAAAACATAGGCAGAACACTCTATGACATAAATCACAGCAAGATCCTTTAATACCCACCTCCTAGAGAAAAGGAAATAAAGACAAAAATAAACACATGGGACCTAATGAAACTTAAAAGCTTTTGCAGAGCAAAGGAAACCATAAACAAGACCAAAAGACAACCCTCAGAATGGGAGAAAATATTTGCAAATGAAGCAACTGACAAAGGATTAATCTCCAAAATTTATAAGCAGCTCATGCAGCTCAATAACAAAAAACAAACAACCCCATCCAAAAATGGGCAGAAGACCTAAATAGACATTTCTCCACAGAAGATATACAGACTGCCAACAAACACATGAAAGGATGCTCAACATCTTTACTCATTAGAGAAATGCAAATCAAAACTACAATGAGATATCGTCTCACACCAGTCAGAATGGCCATCATCAAAAAATCTAGAAACAATAAATGCTGGAGAGGGTGTGGAAAAAAGGGAACACTCTTGCACTGCTGGTGGGAATGTGAATTGGTACAGCCGCTATGGAGAACGGTATGGAGGTTCCTTAAAAAACTACAAATAGAACTACCATATGACCCAGCAATCCCACTACTGGGCATATACCCTGAGAAGACCATAATTCAAAAGGAGACATGTACCAAAATGTTCATAGCAGCCCTATTTACAATAGCCCGGAGATGGAAACAACCTAAGTGTCCATCATCGGATGAATGGATAAAGAAGATGTGGCACATATATACAATGGAATATTACTCAGCCATATAAAGAAATGAAATTGAGCTAATTGTAATGAGGTGGATAGACCTAGAGTCTGTCATACAGAGTGAAGTAAGTCAGAAAGAGAAAGACAAATACTGTATGCTAACACATGTATATGGAATTTAAGAAAAAAAAATGTCATGAAGAACATAGGGGTAAGACAGGAATAAAGACACAGACCTACTAGAGAATGGACTTGAGGATATGGGGAGGGGGAAGGGTAAGCTGTGACAAAGTGAAAGCGCGGCATGGACATATATACACTACCAAACATAAGGTATATAGCTAGTGGGAAGCAGCTGCATAGCACAGGGAGATCAGCTCGGTGCTTTGTGACCGCCTGGAGGCGTGGGATAGGGAGGGTGGGAGGGAGACACAAAAGGGAGGGGATATGGAAACATATGTATATGTATAACTGATTAAATTTGTTATTAAAAAAACTGATGAATTACTAGAAACAACCTTTTCAGAACTCTGGAAATTAACTAAAGGTATACAAGTTGAGAAACATTTATTCAAGAAAAACTACTGAGCCTCGGTAAGAACAATAGGTTCTGTGACATTTTAACTTGGAACTTGTTCCATCCTCACTTTCCCCGACTCAGCAACATGGTATTATAGGCCTTGCTGGTGCCAGAAGGGATTGATATGATTTGGAGTTCCAAGGAAAATCTCCATGTCCACAGCTCTGTTCAAAACAATAGTGCTTGGTAGCAAACAGTCAAAGGCCAACATGGAAGCTGCCTAAGGCTGTAATAACAATTGAGGCAAGCAAGAGACCAGCCAAACCTTTAAAATGGAGGGAATAAGACAGTTGAAATAAGGATATGAAAACTCTGACTTTTTCCTGCTGATTTGGAACGCTGTGCACATGGGTAGGCCCTACATTTACACACAGGAATCACCAGAGAGGACCCCAGTCTACTGTTCATATCTGACTGACATTTAGACCCTGTGCAAGCAAGAAGTGAAAGCCCAGGCAGACTTGTTAACTCCCTGAATTTTGAATGCATTTCCTAACCCATACATAGATCACCTTTGCACAGAATGGAAGCCTAACCAACTCAAAGTGATAGAGTAGGGTAATTAAATGGTTAATTTGAATATCCCACTGGAGGATTGAAGACAGAGAGAGAATTTTAAGGGAGTCTGCAAGACTGTTGTAAGCTAATGACCATGCAAGAAAAGAATCCAGTAACCTAGCAACAATCTACACTCCTTGAAGGAAGACCAGGCACATTCAAGCACCAGGCACATTCAAGCCACAAGTCCTGATAATTAAAAAGCAAGACAGTAGATATGGGTTCTGAATCTTGTTACATGAATTCAGGGAGTTAATGGTTCTTGAAGAGTAGCATTTCTGCATGTGGCCAAGGCAGGAATATAGGTGAAAGGGGAAAAAAAACTAGGTGAAAGGGGACATTATACTGAAACCTGATATGAAGTACCATATTTTAGTATATGTCACCACCCCTCTGCTAATATACATATGTTTAACTAGTACCATGACAGTCCCATTTAGACCATATAGGGCCAAAGGAGGAACTAATGATGTAAGCCTTGATAGCTACCACAAAATGAGGAAGAAGGTGGTCGTCTCCCCTCCCCACTTTTTCTTTGATTATAAAAACATAGCCTGCTTTGTTCTTGGGGCTGCTGTGCTCCCTTGCCTGCCCATTTGTCAAGCATCCTATGCTAATAAGCTCACTCTTTGCCAAACATTTTGCCTCACACTGAATTCTTTCTGCATTGAGAAAAAAGAACCTGAGCTTCAATAAGTCCTGACACCAGGTGAGCAGTTTCAATTAAAAGACAGTGGGTTTGAGTCCTCTCCTCATGGGTTCAAGTCCCTATCTGAGTTTTGGTTGAGTTCAAGTCACATTCAAGAAGGAGTGTGGTTTCAGCAGCATTCAATCTGACTGACTACTAAGCTATGCTGACCCAAGGTAATCCCTAGGAAGCCAGAAATGACAACAACCCCAGGAGGTGGTATCAGAACAATATATTATCTAAAATGTCCAGTTTTCAACAACAAAAATAAGACGTGCAGATAAACTGGAAAGTGTGGCTATACACAGGATAAAAAGGCAGTCAATAGAAACTGTCCCTAAGGAAGCCCAGATACTGGGTACAATTCATAGAGACATCAAATAAGTATTAGAAATATGTTTAAGTGAAACCATATTTAAAGAGTTAAATGAAAGCTTGACAAAAAATTCACACACACACACACGACCAAATAGAAATTCTGGAGTTGAGAAGTAAAATAACTGAAATGAAAATTTTACTAGAGGGGCTCAACAGCACAATTGAGGCTGCAGAAGAAAGGATCAGCTGAATTTGGTGTAGATCAATGTAGATTATTCAGTCTAAAGAACAGAAAGTTAAGGGATGAAAAAAAAATAATGAATGGAGTCTCAGAGACTTGTAGGATACCATTCAGCATATCAACCAACGTGTAATGAAAGTCCCAGAGGAGAAGCAAGAGAAAAAAGGGCAGAAAAAATATTTGAAGAAATAATGGTTGAAATTTCTCAATCTGATGAAAAACATTAATCTACACACCCAAGAGTCAATGAAATTCAAATAGGATATAATCAATGTTACAACACTTTGACACATCACTGTCAGACTGCCAAAGGACAAAGAGAGAATCTTGAAAGTGTGTGGAGTATCTTTTGATGTGCTTCTCAGTCATTTGTATATCTTCCTTGGAAAAAATGTCTATTCAGATCCTTCACCCATTTTTTAATTGGGTTATTTGCCTTTTTATTATTGAGTTGTAAGAGTTCTTTACATATTCTATATACAATGCCCTTATCAGATATATGATCTACCAATATCTTCTTCCATTCTGAGATTGCCTTTTCACTTTCTTGATGGTGTCCTTTGAAGCACAAATGCTTTTAGGTTTGATGAAGCCCAATTTATTTTCTTTTATTGCTTATTCTTTTGATATCATGTCTAAGGATATATTGCCAAATCTGAGATCCTGAAGATATACCCCCATGTTTTCTTTTAAGAGTGTTATAGATTTAGCTCTTAGCATTTAGGTCTTTGATACATTTTGTGTTAATTTTTGTATAAGTTATGAGGTAAAGGTCCAATTTTATTCTTTTACATGTGGTAATCTAGTTGTTCCAACATCACTTATTGAAAAAATTACTCTTTCTCTATTGAATGGCCTTGATGCCCTTGTCAAAAATCAGTTGAGTATGGACCTATGAGTTTCTGAATGCTCAGTTCTATTCTACTGTTTTAGATATCTACCTGTATGCCTTTACCCTTCCCCCATCTTCATTACCATTGCTTTGTAGTAAGTTTTATATGGAGAAATATGGATCCTCCAACTTTTTTTTCAGACTTGTTTTGGCTATTCAAGGTCCCTTGCAATTCTACATGAATTATAGGATCAGCCTGTCAGTTTCTACAAAGAAGCCAGCTGGGATTTTTATGCGGATTCCATTGCATCATTAGATTAATTTGGGGAGTACTGTCATCTTAACAATACTGTTCATCTTCTGATGAACATGGGATATTTTTCCATTTATTTAGACCCTCTAATTTCTTTCAATGATATTTTGTTATTTTCAGTATACAAGTCTTCCACAAAAACTGTGCAATTTGCACCTAAGAATTTGATTCCTTTCAATGTTATCATAAATTGAATTGTTTTCTTATTTTCATTGTTAGATTATTCATTTAACGTGCATAGAAATACAATTGATTTTTATTTATTGATCTTGTATCCTATGACCTTGCTGGACTCATTTATTAGTTTTAATAATGCTTTATTGGATTCCTTGAGATTTTCTGTACATAATTTCATGTCATCTGTGAATGGATATAGTTCTACTTCTTCTTATTCAATACAGATGCCTTTTATAACTTTTCCCTGTCTAAATTGCCCTGACTAGAACATTCAGTACAATGTTGAAGGAAAATGATGTGCACAGACATCCTTGTCTTGTTCCTGACATTAGGTAGAAATCATCCAGTCATTTACCATTCAGGATCATGTTAACCATGAATTTTCATAGGTGCTCTTTATCAGGCTGAGGATGTTTCCCTGTATTCGTAGTTTCCTTCTATTTATTTATTTATTTATTTATTTATTTATTTATTTATTTATTTATTTATTTATGGCTGCATTTGTTCTTCATTGCTGCTCATGGGCTTTCTCTAGTTGTGGCGAGTAGGGGCTACACTTCGCTGTGGTGTGCAGGCTTCTCATTGTGGTGTCTTCTCTTGTTGTGGAGCATGGGCTCTAGGCACATGACCTTCAGTAGTTGTGGCTCACGGGCTCTAGAACGCAGGCTCAATAGTTATGGTGCATGAGCTTAGTTGCTCCACAGCATGTGGGATCTTCCTGGACCAGGACTGGAACCCATATCTCCTGCATTGGCAGGCAGATTTTTAACCACTGCACCACAATGGAAGCTGTATTCATAGATTCTTGAGTGCTTTTATCACATTGAATTTTGTCAAATGCCTGTGTCTACTGAAATGATTAAGTGGTTTTTATCCTTTATTCTATTGATATGATGCATACCCTTTTCTCCTCAAATAATTTTAAAGACAACTGCATAAAACAATAATTATAGTGCTCACTTCAGCAGCACGTATCCTGAAACGATTATAAAACATTTTTGGGCTCATAATGTTAAAGATATACTTTACATGAAAATAGCACAAAGGGGGGAGTAGGAAGAGAAACATATTTGAACAGTTTCTGTGTAATATTGGAATTAAGTTAACATTAATCTGAAATTGTTTTTTAACTTAAAATGCATATTTTATTCCTCACTTGAAAATATCTGTTTAACACAAAAGAAGAAAGTAAAAGAGGACAGAGGCACAAAAAAAGATATGAGATATATCCAAAACAAATAACAGGAACACCCCACCCCCACCTCAGTCAAAGCCTCCGCCAGGCAGCACAGGTCCTGGTGACCTGCGTGCTGCCCCCGACAAAGCCTCCTTTGGCCATGCAGGCCCCAGTGGGCTGTGAGCCATCCCCCTCCAAAGCCTCCTTTGGCCATGAAGGTCCCAGTGGGTTGTGCCGTCCCCTGTGGCCATGCCCATGGGAGCCTGCACCCCAGATGGCTTACACTAGCACACATGCTCCAGGCCAGCTTCAGGAGCAGAAGCTGGTGAGAGGAACACACGCAGAGGTGGGTCCGACAAAGCAGGTCCAGAGACCTACCTAGAGGTCTTTCAGGGCCTCCTGGGGAGTCAGGGGTTGACTGTAGCTCTCTGTGGGGGCAAGGACAATAATAGCGGAGGCACCAGGGAAATTTTTACATTTTAATTTTTTTTTATCTTTTAATTTTATTTTTTAATTTTATTTAAAAAATATATTTATTTCTAATTTTTTGAACATAATCATATAACGCTTTTAATAAAGGCAAATAATATAAGACAACAGGAGCAAGATAATTCAAAGAAACATCTAGGAACAAGCTTCCCAATGTCCTTATTTGCCTGAAGACATGATTCATCATCTCTGAATGAAACTGCTGTTATTTGTGCTGATGTACATGTGCTTGTAGAAACTTGGTTTCAGGAGAGGTCAGGCAGAAGTTTCCTACAGAGTCTAGTCACCTAGTGAAGATAGGATATCTAACTGATTACCTCAAGTGAAAATTATCAATAAACAAATTAGGCATACGTTCCAATCAGGAATTCTTTTTTTTTTTTTTTACAAATTTATTACAACTTTATTGGAGTATAATTGCTTCACAATGGTGCATTAGATTCTGCTTTATAACAAAGTGAATCAGTTATACATATACATATGTTCCCATATCCCTTCCCTCTTGCATCTCCCTCCCTCCCAACCTCCCTATCCCACCCCTCCAGGTGGTCACAAGGCACGGAGCTGATCTCCCTGTGCTATGTGGCTGCTTCCCACTAGCTATCTACCTTACGTTTGGTAGTGTATATATGTCCATGCCACTCTCTTGCTTTGTCCCAGCTTACAATTCCCCCTCCCCATATCCTCAAGTCAGTTCTCAAGTAGGTCTGTGTCTTTATTCCTGTCTTACCCCTAGGTTCTTCATGACATTTTTTTCTTAAATTCCATATATATGTGTTAGCATACGGTATTTGTCTTTCTCTTTATGACTTACTTTACTCTGTATGACAGACTCTAGGTCTATCCACCTCATTACAAATAGCTCAATTTCATTTCTTTTTATGGCTGAGTAATATCCCATTGTATATATGTACCACATCTTCTTTATCCATTCATTGGATGATGGACCCTTAGGTTGTTTCCATCTCTGGGCTACTGTAAATAGAGCTGCAATGAACATTTTGGTGCATGACTCTTTTTGAATTATGGTTTTCTCAGGGTATATGCCCAGTAGTGGGATTGCTGGGTCATATGGTAGTTCTACTTGTAGTTTTTTAAGGAACCTCCATACTGTTCTCCATAGTGGCTTTACCAATTCACATTCCCACCAGCAGTGCAAGAGTGTTCCCTCTTCTCCACACCCTCTCCAGCATTTATTGTTTCTAGATGTTTTGATGATGGCCATTCTGACTGGTGTGAGATGATATCTCATTGTACTTTTGACTTGCATTTCTCTAATGATTAATGATGTAGAGCATTCTTTCATGTGTTTGTTGGCAGTCTGTATATCTTCTTTGGATAAATGTCTATTTAGGTCTTCTGCCCATTTTTGGATGGGGTTGTTTGTTTTTTTGTTATTGAGCTGCATGAGCTGCTTATAAATTTTGGTGATTAATCCTTTGTCAGTTGCTTCATTTGCAAATATTTTCTCCCATTCTGAGGGTTGTCTTTGGTCTTGTTTATGGTTTCCTTTGCTCTGCAAAAGCTTTGAAGTTCCATTAGGTCCCATTTGTTTATTTTTGTTTTTATTTCCATTTCTCTAGGAGCTGGTTCAAAAAGGATCTTGCTGTGATTTATGTCTTAGAGTGTTCTGCCTATGTTTTCCTCTACGAGTTTGATAGTTTCTGGCCTTACATTTAGAACTTTAATCCATTTTGAGCTTACTTTTGTGTATGGTGTTAGAGAGTTAAGTGTCAAGACACTTTTTAAGAGGGACCTCATAAAAATGGAAAAGGATTTATCATTTGACGTAGGTATTTTTTATGAAATTGCCATGACTATCTTTTGAAATGGATTTTATTACTTGAAAAACTTTATTTTTTTTTACCTAGAGTTTGATGAAGAGATGCTAAGTAATACTGAAGAATTTATAGATAGTATTATGCACTTCAACAAATCAAATTGGAAGGTCAATTCTCAGTTATCAATTTTATGCCAACACATGTTCACTATAGTGGGTCATAATGCTGATTATGAGAGTCTTTTTTCACTAAAGAATAGTAGTGGACAAAAGAATGAAATAAGGGACTTCCCTGGCCGTCCAGTGGTTAAGACTTCCCCTTGCTATTCAGGGGTTGCAAGTTCAATCCTTGGTCGGGGAGCTATGATCCTACATGCCTTGCAGCCAAAAAAAAAACAAAAACAGAAGCAGTATTGTATCAAATTCAATAAAGACTTTAAAAATAGTCCACATTAAAAAAACTTTAAAAAAATGAAAGTTTATGTACAATTTAAATGGAACACAGATTATAACTGCATTAAATGTCTAAGCAAATTCTACAAAACCAGGAACTGTTGAGATCCAAACCATCAGGGAAACATAATTAAAGAGATGTAATTTAGATATGTAGAGTTTGTTTCAGATAAACAATAAATTATTTTGTAGTAGAAGTATGTCCCATGTAATGTTTCTTTTATTTTAATATATGTAGTTGATTCTCGTTATTTGCAGGAATTAGGTTTTATAATGTTGCTGAAAACACTGAATTGGTGACTAGTTACTCATCACTCCTAGGAGAAATAAGGTTGGGTTTCTGTGAGCCTCTGGTTCACAATACTTTCATCAGCCAATCAGCCCATAATTTTTGAAATGTGGTTTTCTGTTGACAAATACCTCATCTAGGGCTTCCCTGGTGGCGTAGTGGTTGAGAGTCCGCCTGCCGATGCTGGGGACACGGGTTCATGCCCCGGTCCAGGAGGATCCCACATGCTGTGGAGCAGCTGGGCCCGTGAGCCGTGGCCGCTGTGTCTGCGCGTCCGGAGCCTGTGCTCTGCAACGGGAGCGGCCACAACAGTGAGAGGCCGGCGTACCGCAAACACAAACAAACAAACAAACAAACCTTATCTAATAAACCTTGTTGATTCATTAACATTCACCTCATGACCAAAAGCACTATTACTCATGTCTGAATGAAGCTTATCTAACATTCATATTTTCTCCATAAGGTGCATGATAACTTTCTTGCTTTTAGAAACACTACATAGCACTTCAGCACCACACTTAGGGGCCATTTTAAACAGGGAAGTCACCAATAAAAAGCACAAAAATGTACTATTAAATAGACTGTGAAAAAGGCACTTCTTTTCAGTATGAGAACTGGAAAAGAAGGCAGAGCATTGCCTTGCTTGACTTCAGCTGGGAATGTACACATTGAGAAATTTTTTGCTGCTTTGCTCATGCCCATGAATAAGCATGAAGGCACTATGAGTATTGATTTGGGGGGTTACAAATAAATTTTAATGAGTAGCTGAATCCATCAATAATGAGGATTGGTTATATATAAGTATTAATTGGCATGACCTATTTCCACAATACATTTAGAAGAAAAGTTACAACATGAAACTTAACTAAAACTTTAGAAGCATTCCCTTTACAAACAGGAATAAGGCAAGGATGTCCCTTATTGTTGCTTCTAAGAGAGAGAAGGTGGTGAAACAGAATAAAGAACATAGCCCTTTGGGTCCAGGAAAAAACCCTCACTGGTGGTGAACTGGGATGAGGTTCAGATGGAAGTGAAACATCAGCTTATGCAATAGCTGGAGGCACTTGAATAGTATGGGGACAATTGCAGTTGTAAGAGTTATTGAGTTGTCTGCCTTTGGTCAGTTGTTTTAAAAGCTCTGAAAATGGAAACTGAGAAGATCAGGTCAGCCAGCTGTCAACTTAAGGCACACTATTGACTCAGCTGTCTCCTGTAGCCACAGGGAAGACTGTGTTGAAAATTAGACCCAGGGCAACAAAGCTACAAAGTAAACTGAGTGCATAGCCTAAATGGTCTCCTAGGCTAAAGTTCAGAACTCTGAGAAGCACGTCTCTAGTGTATTTAATATATTGTCTTTCCAATCCACTCTCTAACATTTATTTAAATATATACGTATCCTCGAAAACATGTGGTGTAGTTGCAGTTTTTAAATATCTGCCTAAATGATATTGTTTTATAAATCACATTTTCTTCTTCATTCAGCATTAACTTTTTAGGTCTATTTATATTGCTATATGTCAATTTAGCATAAATTTAGCAAAATTGTTCATTGCTTTTAACTAATGTGTAGTATATATCCATTTTACTTATATCCATTCCCCTAGTTGAGTCCTAAGGAGATGAAAGCCAGTAAGAAATTATCTGTGATAAGAAATGATTGGGACCTTCAGAATTGTGAATTCTGATACAAAATTTCAGTTCTTTTTGTTTCTGTGCTGTACCCACCCTCTGGTATTCTCAAAATTTTAAGCCTATTCCTCATAAAAGGTACCTAGTCTTTGGAGAATCAAGGAGAAGACTGTGTCAATACTTGGTACAAAATGTTATGAAGCAAGGACAGCAACTGCAGATGAGATGGTATAAGGGAACTGAGGGATAGAGCCAGGAATGGGAATTTAGAGTGAGAGGTGACAGGAAGCCACCAGAGAAGTTAACACCTCTATAGAAATCATCAGAATACTCTGAAGGATACTGTACTTCCTACAATTACATGAAATAGGAGCTTGATATTTATACATTAAAATAAAAGGTAACCCCAGAAGATTTGGAGACAAATATATATTACATGTTTTCATATGCTTATGTAGGATTCTACAATATTCATAGGAAATTTAGAACTTAGGAATTTACTTAGGCAAATATATTTTCCCTTCAGTGGTTTCACTGGATGGCTGGTAGTTGAGACTATTGGTAGCAGGTGTTGAGAAACTAATTTATTAACCTAGTTCCAAAGCCCTTTCACTAGAGGTAGTGAAAATTGACAAGGAGATTGGAAAGATCAGCTTATCCTATTCCCAAAAGAACCTCTGAATTAAATCACTCCTGGCACCCCTCCATTCCCCACCTTTGATACACTGCAAAGTGCACTGTGTATCAGGGAATGTTTCTGGCACTGTTTGATGATTAGATCCTGCTTCATGGTGTGCTGTGTGACTCTCCTCACAACCAGTCTCAGGAAATATTGGAGAAACCTGGGATGTTATCCATCTTAGGCAGCATGGGATGCATGGGAGACCCTTTGTGACTTGCTGTTGAACAGTGAATAAGGCACCCTGGGACCTTTGATGACCTTGGTGTGCTGGAGATAAACTGAGTCATTGTTTCATCATGAGGAGCCCTTGATGATATATCACCTTGAAAAGTGCTTTTTTTAAGACGAACTCCTTTGATCTTGCTGAAAGATGAACTCAGCCTGGTTTCCCTAATGACTAAGTAAAGTAAGTTGCTTTGTACTTTGCTGTATGAGTTGAAGCAGCCAGTAGAACGGGTTAAACACAAGAGCTTTGGAGCAAGTAAGTCCTGAGATTGAATCTCGGTTCTGGTACTTGATAACTTGACTGCAAGCAAGTAACCAATGATCACTTTACAGTGTTGTTTAGATTATTAAATGAGATCATGTATACAAAGTAGTTAGCACATCATGAGTATTTAATTGATAGCTAAAAACACAAAAAATCTAATTAAATACAGATTGGTAATTATCAGTAATAGCAACTTAGAAATTATAAACCCATAAAGGTTTATACCTTTGTAAAGATTTCTCCATATAGCTGACAGTCTTTTGTTAAACGTAATTTACACAACAATTTAGACTTTTACTCTGGAACTCTGCTTTCAGAGATGACTGTTTCCTATATCTGAAGTTAAACTTGTAGAATGTCTGTGCTAGAATATATGATAAGAATATTCCTCTGGTTGCTCTTCAAAGCTAAGATTTTCTTTATATATGGTTTAACTTAAGGATTTCTTAGACATACTTGTTCTTGTGTTAAGACAAAGTTACCAGATTAGACAGTTTTTAGGGTGTTAGTAGTAGATTCTGAGAAATTAGACAGACTTTTTATTAAATCCTCTGATACAAGGTATTCATTTTCCAGGTAACTGACTTAATAGAAAGGGTTAAGGTGCCAGGTAAGATTATTAAGCCAACTGGCCCAGGGATTCTGGGAGTAAATTTCAACCTTTGATTTAATCCAACTTAACCCAACTGAGCAAAACAACCAAAAGCAGCTTCCATAAACAACCTACAAATATGTACTGGGTTGTACCACTGAGATACCAAAGAGAGTATAAATCAAGTCCTTGTCTCCAGTCAAAGCACATAAGCCACAGAGAGTAAATAGGAGCACCATACATGTCGACCTCCTCCTGATCATGACACACTTTCAAATATTAGACCTTAATATTTAAGTGGCAGACAAACTTGAATATTCAAAATGACACTAAAATAAGATAGCAGCAACTACAAAGCAGACTCCACTACTGGGTAACGTTGTTTTGTGATGTCTATAAATCCCTCTGTAGGGGGCCTTTCCACTTGGCTGTCTTTTAACTTTATATTGTTGTTTGAGCAAAACTGTGCACTGTCCTGACCACATTCTCTTTTAGCCTCACAAGACAAAGATCCTTCATGTGCCAGGATAAAATGGGAACTTTTCTTTGCTGCCAGCTTAATTTATGCCTCTATATGCCTCAAGCTGAGTCCCACTTTACCTCGCAAGATGGCCCAGTCTACTCAGATAAACATTCCAACTGATAGATGTCCCTGAA
Source organism: Mesoplodon bidens (assembly GCF_964165515.1). Classification (NCBI taxonomy): domain Eukaryota; kingdom Metazoa; phylum Chordata; class Mammalia; order Artiodactyla; family Ziphiidae; genus Mesoplodon; species Mesoplodon bidens. Next base: position 138,019 of record NW_027671777.1, on the reverse strand, counting down.
ATAGTAGGTGTAATCAACTGTAGAACCAATACATTTCACACTATGGGCAAAATTGGTCATCATATTTTGGTGGTTCCAGGCACACCAGTGTGCCTTGGCCAACTGATTAAGGACCTCATCTCTAACCAGAGTAGTCAAGAGCAGGGAGATGGGTGGGAACTCATGTAGTCAGAGATAGCATCTTAGAGACAGACCTCAAAGGATGGGTAAGATTTACAATTGTAGATGCATAAATGGTGGCTATTCCAGGTGAGGAGAATAACGTCTGTTTCATTTACAGCATAAAGGATTTTCACTTCCAATTTTCCAATTATCTTTTCAACTTCACTTCTTCACTTCTTAACATGGGGTACAATCTCCATAACAATTCAATTTATCCAAAGTAGGTGGCACAAGTTTTCTACAATATTAGATCATGAAATGACAGGGCCCTCCTTTCACCTAACAAGGTACAAGGTACAAACCCACATGCTATTGGATTTATGCCTGCAAGAGTCCAACCGTGCCCTCCCAAATCTGATTTCTGACTTTCTCTTTTATCCATTGAATGTTTGTCAGAACACAAAATCCCCTTGACACTTTTCAGGACCAACCCTACCTGACTCCTTCCCAGCATTTGTCACTGTCAGCCTTTCCCTCATTTAAACCCTTCTCTCGCTTACTCTGACACCAAACTCTTGGTTCTCCTCTCCTTCTGATCATTCCTTCTCAGGCTCTTTTCCTCTGTCCCTTAAGTGCTCCCCAGGGCTCAGATTTTGGCCCTCTTCTCTCTTCTCACTCTACACGCTCACAAAGGGAAACTGTCTGGGGATCCTTAGAACTGTGAAATACCTTATTTGAGGTAAGCAAGCCCCTTAACGGGGCTCACTAGCTCTCAGACATTACTCTGCATTGGTTAAATAAAACTGACTCACAGGAATAAATAATGGGGAAAAGTTTGTTAGGGAAACTTCCAGCTACCGAATCTGCCCAGGAGGCAGGGACCACAACAGGAAAAATTTTGTAAGGAGTCTCAACTGAAACTTATTTTTTTGTTTTTATCAGGAACACAGGCCTTAAAAAGATAAGCACCTCTGAGCTTGTTTCCTAAGACATCTTATTTATCAGAATCCATTTTTAGACAGGACGTTCCAAGCGGGCTGGACTACACAATCGCGTTCACTGAGCTAACCCCAGCACCAGCCTGGGCCTAGCACCGAGCCGGTTAGGGGTTTGTCTATTGCACGGTGGCTCTGCCTGACAGTTCAGCCGTGCTGCGGCCCACTGGGGCGGGAGAGCAGGGAACGGAGCTAAGGTTGGCTCTGCTGAGAGGTGCTGCATTCAGAGTAACTCCTCGAGTAGCAGCAGACACCTGCCACAGGCTTAAGTCGTCTCCTCCTGACTTCACCCAGGTTCTCCTGCAACGAAAACAATCTAAGGAGTCGCCTCAGCCACAGCACATCTCGGGGCCGGGACTGCTCTGCCCACGCAGCAGCGCGGTGGAGGGCCGGGTGCGGCCCTGACGTCACGCTTGACCCCGCCCCTTAGGGGAGGGGCGTGAGCGCGGGAGCTCTGTTACATAGGCGCCTTCGTCCTATATAAGTGGCGCTAGAGGCCGACGGTGGGGTTTTGGGGAGATGGTTTTGCCGCCATTTTGTAGGGTGTTTGTTGCAGCGACAGGGAGAGAAGACGGCGGTTTGGTGACAGTTTACCAAAGGGCCTTTTGCTTTTGAGGAGGTAAGGTTTCGGATAGGGTGTTCTGGGCTGGGCGGTTTCCCAGTCTTTTAGGTCTCGAAAGCTAGGTGTCAGAAAAACGACGGGATTCGGGGCCTCGGCGACCGGGGTTTCTTCGGGGCACAGCTCTGCTCGTGGCATTTGAAACCTAAAGTTGCCCCGGTGTCATGGTAGATTTAAAATCCAAGGGCGGAAAGGCCTCGGCTCTGCCGTTGACTCGTCTCAGAGAGGCCAGGCCACTCATATCACGGCTCCTTAGGCCCGTGACCCGTCCCGCCGATCAGAGTGAGACCCTGCAAGAGCCTCCTGGGGCAAGTGTTGTCCTAGATCAAGCCTTACTCTGGGTCCCTGGCCTCGGCCGTTTGTAGCATTCTGGGATTTTCCGAGGTCAGACTTCTGCCTCTGAGTGTGCCAAAGGCCCTGGCCAGGTGCCCTGGTGGAGAGGCAGGGGGTGGGGACTGGGCGTCTGAGGAACTGCTAGTTTGCAAGTCCAGGTGGTGGAATTTAGCTCGTGCTTGTGAGAGGTCAATACGGAGAGGCTCATCCTTTGTGCAAACTGTTTTTTTCCTAAAGTGGAGCATAGTATTGTTGCATCAGATGTGCATTTCTGATACTTTTGGATCACCCTGTCCTTGATTACTTAAGTAACCATGAAATGCTTATACTATTCTTAGGAAACAGCGCTCCAAACTGACCACGTCAACCACCTGGTCTTATTTTATAGGTATCTTTGTATGATTGTGCTCCATACATACACCCACAGGCTTCTTGTTATCCATTACATACAGTACTCTTGGAGCCATCTAATCATAACTTTAACCTATATAGATATTTTTATATAGATAACGTCAAATTGTCGGGTAATATAGGGTGTTAAAGGGCAGTAGAGAATCAGGTTTCTAAGATGGATATAAACATCTGATGTTTATTGTATCTGATGTTTTTATTGAAGGACGTCCAATGATTCTAACATGTAGGATTCTTTGTTACTAAGAAATAGTGTGATAATTCTAGATAGTTTTTCTTTTTTTTGTATGCGAAGGAACCTAATCTGTATAACCTGGATCTGGGATTCTTCTCTTGGCCCCCTGAGAAAATATCTCTGAACAGTAGTGGTGGTGGGGGGGGGACAGCTTCCTAACAGCTGAATTAAATTTAAAGTAATGAACTTGGCTAGAGAAATAAAAACCTTTGGCTCTCCCAAGATGCTTATTTTAATACTTGCATATTGATAACTGTGGTTATTTAAGAATTCTGCCTTGGTGAGCTAGTTATGGCCTACTGATAGTAGAAGGAAAAAAACAAAACTGAAGCAGACACACGTGTTTTGCAAGAAATGCATTATAATAATCATAGTAATAAACCTCAGTCATCAGATGTTGTAATTTTGCTTGCTATGATTTAAGAATGCTTAACTAAACATTTTTAAAGAGTTCCTATGTGGTTAAAATATAATTTGGGTAATTGAAGGGTTAGAAGAATTCCACTAGAAATATAATTTTTTTGATGGCTTTTCTGATGGTCTTTTGGCTCAGGTTAATTTGTAATGTCATTTATTTCAGTTTCCCATATTCAAATGACTATGTAAATCAGAATGCTCACTTATCAATTTCCAGTGAGAACCCTGACTAGAGTTTTAGGATTTTTGTTGGACCTAAGAATCAACAAGAGAAGTGAGTTAAAAGATCTAAATATTTGGTGGCTTCGGTCCCTGATGGCATGATACCTACATTTTCTTAGGGAATACCTCCCAGGAGATGCCTCATTTTAAAGTCTTTTAATTCATTTGAAATCTTTTAAATTTTTTACTTGAATTTGTTTGCTTGTTACTGAGTCATTTGGGCTAACTGAAGGAGGTTAACTAAGTTGGTTTTGCTCCATTTTACCTGTTTTCAGCTCCTTGCTGAGTTGTGAACCTCACCCTCTTCAACAGTTTGGACATCACTGTTAAAAACTTAACTGCTTTGTGAAAGAATTAAGATTTGAAGAGGCAGAATGGGATGACATTGTTAGAACACAGATCCTGATCCTGAATGGAACCTGTGAGGATGTAGTTGGAGCCAAGGAATTGTCACAATTATCTGATTTCAGTGTGACCATATTCATCCTTATAGGTTCATTTCTTCAGTCACCCCAGATCTACAACAAATATGTTTAATTTTAAGAATGGTTGCAGGATGATCTGAAAATAAACAGTCATCTCCTATATTATATCCCTAAGTGTTTCTCTGACTTCAGTTATTTGTATCACAGTATTTCAACAAAGCTGCATGACACTTGCGATATTTGTTTTAAATTAGTTCACATTTAAAGTTAACATCAATAACTTAATAATTTGACTATATCAATAACTTAAGAGATTAGTAATAATTTACCATAGAAAGAAGGTAATGATAAAAATAAAACCAAAAAAGTTATTAATTTCTAGCTAGATATTGTTGTCTACTGAAGGCTGTAAGCCTGAATCCTGACTCTTTTTTTAAAAATGGCAGTTAGCAAGTGTTAGTTGAAGATATGCACCAAGCTGAGAATTTATCCAGAAGAATGAAAAGAAAATGCATTAAGGTCTCACAGTGTTATCATTTAGTACTAGGTGTGTATGCCACTTAGAATCATCTGACATACCAGTGGGATAGTGCCTCCATGCCTTGGGAACCATTACCTATGAAGATTTTAGAACCTGTATGACCCCATGTGCTGGTTTTTTTCTATTTAATTAATATTAATGTGAAATATTTTATTTACTAAATATAACCATCTGTAAATTCCACAACTCACTTTTCATTTCCATTAACAGATGAGGCATTCCAGAAGAACTCACTGCCCTGACTGGGATAACAGAGAAAGCTGGGGACATGAAAGCTACAGTGGAAGTCACAAACGGAAAAGGAGATCCCACAGTAGTACACAAGAGAACAGACATTGTAAACCACATCACCAGCTTAAAGAATCTTATTGGTAAATTACGCTTGAACTAGTACCATTTTAACACTAATAGTTGTAATGACTTGTCATTAGCTTATATAGCTTTCATCTGTCAGATTGTTTTATAAATCAGTCAACAAATACTCATTCAGAAAATATTTACTGAGTGCCTCTTATATGCTAGACACTGCTGTGAATAGAACAGAGTTCCTACTCTCACATATCTGTGTACATTTGGGAGCTGTAGGAAACAGTTGCTGGAGTCCCAGCTGCCAGTAATATAGTTGTGGGAAATGAGACACACGAAAGTTAAGTAAGTGATTAAAGGACCAGTGTGTGCCTTTAACTTGTATGTAGTAGGGAGAGCTGTACATTGGGGCACTTATTTAGGGTTCCACAAATGAGAGCTAATGAAGGGTCGGGAGGAGTTCATCCAGATGGAAAAATAGCATGTGGTGTGTGAGAATGTTAAAGTGTGTTGGGGATTAGTTGCTTATACTGTATTCTACAGGTTATATTTGTAGATAAGGCCAGTGGATATGTTTGGGATTTTTAGAAGCTTGGCTGTTGTAAGAAGGACCTCATTAAAAATTTCCAATGGCATGTGTCCTGTTCTGTTGTATTCTTACCAGTGTAAAATTTGGAGGTACTACGTTTATATAGAATTGAAGGAATTTTTCAAGTTCCTAAATGATTAAACAAAGCCTAGGTGAATAGAGTTTCTTTCATTCTGTCCTCCGTTAATTTCCCTTTCTCATTTGTTTTTGGTGGTTCTATGTTTTCTCCTTGTTTTGTGCAGATGTTCCACTGGGACTGTTTGCCAGATTGCTTTCTAAATTAGCCAACTGGCGTTATTTAAAAAACAGTATGCAATTTTTTTCCTTCTCCATGCCAAAACAGACTTGTTCTGTAGAACAGTGAGCTTGTTGTTAATCAGTGCAGACTAATCATTCTTCACACACTATCATATGGAGGGAAGAGGGAGAATCTATGCCAGGATTTCAATGACCTGAGCTAATTAATGTATTATACAAGAATATCTGTACCCTATATTATGATAACTACAAAATACTCTGTAAGCCTTAACATATAGTACTAACCATTCATGGATTTATTATGCATTGTATGTGTCGCAAGGAAGTGATATGAATGATGAACAGTTATTCATATTCACAATTAACCACATCAAGATGATACTGAGTCAGTGCAATAACCACTAGGCCAATAGTTTCTTCTTTGATATTGGCACCAGAGATGTCTGGTGGTAATTGCTCTCCGTAATCTGGAGTAATCTAATAGTCTTTTTCAAGATTCAAATCTTCATAAGAGTTTTTCTTTTGTAAAATTATTGGAAAAAAAATGAAAAATACAGAAGCATATAAAGAAGGTACTCTTGGTAGGATGCTAGTCCCTCATTTGGATGTAAAGTTATTTCTTCTGAAAAATATCTTTGTATACAAATCTTTGCCTCTGAATATTTCCTGAAAATAGGTTCTAAGAAGGGACAGTTTCAAGTGAAAGGGTGTGACCTCTTATAAGGCTCTTGCTACATATTCACATATTTTTCCACATATTTTTCTAGAAAGTTTGTACCAAGTTACACTCCCTACGACATGCTGTCACTAGTCTTGTGTATTTTGAAATGCCAAGAATAGTGTTTTCTTTTCATTTGAATGTTTAAATTTCTGCTGAATTTGTCCTCTGTCATGTGCTTATTGAACACTTGAATATTTTTTTAATTGAAGTCTAGTTGATTGTGAACATTATTTTTGTATTCTTAGCCTATTTTTTCTATTAAAGCATATTTTTCTTATGATTTATCAGCGCTTTTATTGTATATCAATTATCTTACCTTTTTTCCTATATATTTCAGAGTGTCTTTTCTTTCTGATTTGTAAGTAGCCTGTGAATTGCTCCCTTCCTACAAGCTTAATCAATTAATTCTACACAGGAAGACTGATGTGGCTGTGAACACTGTGAACACATTTTATATCCTTAAATGTCTTGTTGTAACATAGAGTATCAAGCCTTAAACCAGTGATTCTCAAACTTTAGTGTGAATAGAATCACTTTGAAGGTATGTTTAAAATGCATATTACCAGATTATTCAGTGAGTCTGACCTGGGGTCCAGGGATCTTCATTTTTAAAAATTCAGTATTTCGATATTGTTAATAAACAGACCACCCTTTGAGAAACACTGTTTTAAGCCCTTTAGCCTGGCATGCAAGATTTTGGATGATCTGTTCCCAGCTTATTTATTTGCCTATGTTCCCCTATGTGAAAATTGCTCTTGCTGAAATTGTCTACTTACTATTTCCTAAGTAACATGTAGACAAACTCATCTCTAAACCATTCTGGCTAAAAGTACTCTATAAATGTAAGATGGTCATATGCCATTTTTCTTTCCTGGCACCACTTCTACTTCCTACTTTATCCAAATCCTGATGTCCCTATAAGATGCAACTCTTCCCTTCTTTTTCACGAAATCTTCCCTGACCATTTTAAGCATTATGAGTTTTTTCTCCTAAGCACTCATATCCAGGCTTTCGGCATTTCCTGCATGGTTGAGTTTTGTTTTATTTTTGTGTGAGTAATCTCAAATTGAACAGTTATTTGTTGGCAGGGATTTTGCCTCATATATTTTTTATCTTCCACAGGACCTGTGTGGAAATAGAAACGAATGCCCATAGCCTCATTAGTCTTGGCTGTTTTAAAGAACTACAGTGAAATATTCACTGGACATTCAGTGACTATTTTTAGAAATTCAATCAGTCTGTTCATCCTATTCACTCTGTCCATATAGCCTTTATAATTCTGTAGACTTTGTTTATATAATCTCTAAGGCTCGGTTGTTGTAGGCTGAAGAGGTCCTCATCTTTTTAGTTTATCCTCATAGTATTACTTCACTCCATGTTTGTTATTCTATAGATTATTTATGGATTATCAGCAGCTCTAATTTCATGCACTAGTCCCGCTAAGGATTATTAGTGTTAGAGTTTTCCGATACATTTTAGACTTTTATGGGAAGGATGTCTTACAGAATTAAACAGATGCCCTTTAGAGTATGGTAATTTCTAGTTTGACGTATTGTAGGTCTCTCCCTTAACGGTTCCAAGCAACTGATCAGATCCCTGACTTAGACCCAGATTTAGACCCTAATATCCTGAGTTGTTTCTCCAATGGCTAGAACTTAAGGCTGACACTGGGGAAAGGGGGTTTCTGCATCTCCCCAGCCTGGATTTGATGCCAGCCCTGTTGAGTAGCAGTTTTAGAGATGCTTCTCCTTTATTTTTGCATAAACCAGCCTCCTGAGAAAAAAGAATGACCACATATTCTGGGAAAAAGAACGAGGTTAGTGAGGGCAGTCTAGTTAACATCTGTCACTCCATTGCTTGTCAGGATTATTTTAGCTGGTGTGTCTGACTGGGCAGGTGTCCCCTCTCTCCCTCAGTGCTCCACGTGCATCCCTCTTGAAGCTTCCCACTGTTGGAAAGGATACTCATCCCAGGTAGAGAGGGGGACAGGAAACTGGGTCAGTTGACTCTGTCTTTTTCTTTCCATCAAATCAAGGCTGCTTAACTGGAATCCATTGACTTCCTGAGGTCCATGATCTCTGAAATTCCTTGCCAAGTTTTGTTTACGCATTTGTGTGTTTCTTAGGGAAGAGGGTCCATACCTCTCAATTAGATTTTCAAAGGGATCTGTAGATTCAGCAGTTAAGCACTATGGGGCTTACCTGGTGGTGCAGTGGTTGACAGTCCGCCTGCTGATGCAGGGGACACAGGTTCGTGTCCCGGTCCGGGAGGATCCCACATGCCACGGAGCGGCTAGGCCCATGAGCCATGGATGCTGGGCCTGTGCATCCGGAGCCTGTGCTCCACAACGGGAGAGGCCACAACTGTGAGAGGCCTGCGTACCGCAAAAAAATTAAAAAAAATAAAAAAAGAAGGTAAGCACTATGGCACCAGATGATGCTGTTTTCCCTGAATTCTTGTTTATTTCACAAGCAGGAGTGACAGGAAATTCAAAATGCAAAGGGAAGTAGGGGGTTGGGAAATCCTAAGCAAGCAATGACAAGAACCTTTTCTCATTTGAGGGGCATATATTTTGGATATTTTTGGCACATGAAGCAGCCTTCAAAAACTGTGTTGCCTATTTCTCAGAAAGATACAGGAAGCTCGAAATAGAGGAGAGGAGATGGAATAGGTGGTGTGTATAATAATACTGGCACATACAATAGGATTTAGAATGTGCTCTACAACCATGGCAAATCGTTTTCCTTCTAGGGATCTCAGTGTAGTCATCTGTAAAATGAAAGGCCTGAAATATATTTAAGATTCCTTTTAGCTCTAATACACCTTTTGTGAAAGAACTCTGTGTGCCAGAGATACCTAACTTACATTAAGAAGGAAAGGAATCCTGTTTTGCCTGCCTCATGTTGTGTGTGGCTCTGCAAAAAGGAAGAGAGCTTAGTTACAGATGCATATATCATAAGATTGATGAATTTCAGAAGAGCAGTTTTGTGAATTTTTGGTCTTAACTTTCACCAGAAGGTAAAGGGACACTTAATCAAGTAAACACTGAATATGTTGAATGATTTGACCCAAGGTTTGTTCCTTCATAGCAGTATATATTAATAGAGATATATGTACCCATTTGCTTGTTGGTTAAAGTAAAATTATTTAAGTTTTGTGAGTTAAGTATAAATTCTAATACATCAATTTGTATTTTTTTCTTTTATTGAGTTAGCTGTTGAAACCAGGAATTCTTGAGAGAATGTTTTATTTTAACCACATTAAAATGTGGTTAAACGTTAAAGCATTCTAGAATGAAAAGAGTAATTTTAAATCCTTTAATGTGTTTGCAGTCATTATTTAGAAGCAAGGTTCTTGATTGAGAGATATTATCGGGACCTGAGATACATTGATGAATACAGAAGTGACTGCTGCAAAAGATACGTTCTTAACATTGATGAATACAGAAGTGACTGCTGCAAAGGATACGTTCCTAACATTGATGAATACAGAAGTGACTGCTGCAAAGGATACGTTCCTAACATTGATGAATACAGAAGTGACTGCTGCAAAGGATACGTTCCTAACATTGATGAATACAGAAGTGACTGCTGCAAAGGATACGTTCCTAACATTGATGAATACAGAAGTGACTGCTGCAAAGGATACGTTCCTAACATTGATGAATACAGAAGTGACTGCTGCAAAGGATACGTTCCTAACATTGATGAATACAGAAGTGACTGCTGCAAAGGATACGTTCCTAACATTGATGAATACAGAAGTGACTGCTGCAAAGGATACGTTCCTAACATTGATGAATACAGAAGTGACTGCTGCAAAGGATACGTTCCTAACATTGATGAATACAGAAGTGACTGCTGCAAAGGATACGTTCCTAACATTGATGAATACAGAAGTGACTGCTGCAAAGGATACGTTCCTAACATTGATGAATACAGAAGTGACTGCTGCAAAGGATACGTTCCTAACATTGATGAATACAGAAGTGACTGCTGCAAAGGATACGTTCCTAACATTGATGAATACAGAAGTGACTGCTGCAAAGGATACGTTCCTAACATTGATGAATACAGAAGTGACTGCTGCAAAGGATACGTTCCTAACATTGATGAATACAGAAGTGACTGCTGCAAAGGATACGTTCCTAACATTGATGAATACAGAAGTGACTGCTGCAAAGGATACGTTCCTAACATTGATGAATACAGAAGTGACTGCTGCAAAGGATACGTTCCTAACATTGATGAATACAGAAGTGACTGCTGCAAAGGATACGTTCCTAACATTGATGAATACAGAAGTGACTGCTGCAAAGGATACGTTCCTAACATTGATGAATACAGAAGTGACTGCTGCAAAGGATACGTTCCTAACATTGATGAATACAGAAGTGACTGCTGCAAAGGATACGTTCCTAACATTGATGAATACAGAAGTGACTGCTGCAAAGGATACGTTCCTAACATTGATGAATACAGAAGTGACTGCTGCAAAGGATACGTTCCTAACATTGATGAATACAGAAGTGACTGCTGCAAAGGATACGTTCCTAACATTGATGAATACAGAAGTGACTGCTGCAAAGGATACGTTCCTAACATTGATGAATACAGAAGTGACTGCTGCAAAGGATACGTTCCTAACATTGATGAATACAGAAGTGACTGCTGCAAAGGATACGTTCCTAACATTGATGAATACAGAAGTGACTGCTGCAAAGGATACGTTCCTAACATTGATGAATACAGAAGTGACTGCTGCAAAGGATACGTTCCTAACATTGATGAATACAGAAATGACTACTGCAAAGGATATGTTCCTAGACGTTATCACACAGATGTTGAAAGCAGTTATCGAATTCACTGCAGTAAATCTTCAGTCCGAAGCTGGAGAAGCAGTCCTAAAAGGAAGTGTAATAGACACTGTTCAAGTAATCAGTCACTTTCGGTATGATTGATTTTGTTTTTATTTTGGGTGGATACTTATTTGTGTGTAAAAGCTCTTACTGAGCCAATAAGTTTGAAAAAGTTTATAATACTATATGAATATAATTGTGTTTATATTACTTGAATCCTTAAAGGAAACTTCCAAATTCTTACAACTTATCTGCATTTATTAGTAAGTCCTCATTTGCCCACATTTACTCATTTTCTGCAGACCAGATCATGAGGTTCTTGATTTTAATGTTAAAAATATTTTTATCTTTTATAACATAATCATATGAAAAGATGAAGCACCCATCTTTTCTTTCATCTTAAACATTTTTTACTTTAAAAGAAACCCCTTTTCTAGTACTTGGAGACAAATGTAGAAAGTTGCACTGGTGGATACTTACCCTGTGTATAGCACAATCTGCAATTAGTTCCATTGGAGTTCTGAAAGTGGGTGCTGAAGGGGAAATTATTGTCCAGAAAGCCTGCCCTTTTTTTTTACACTCATGAATCTTCACTTGTTTGCAGTAAACTATGAATTATTATTTTCCTCCCCAAGTTTTCTTCACTAGAACTATCATTGATTAGATCAAACATTGACATTAGCCTTTATTTTCCCCTTTTATTTTAATAAGTATGTTTAAAAATATTGCTCAGTATCAATTTGTACTAATCTTGACATTTTAAAACATTTTCCTGCCAAACTAGACATTTCAACTCACAGCATAGGCTATTTTATAACGAGATTAATAGATCATGACATTGCATTCTTTAAATTTCAGACTTCAATTAAGTCAGTATTTTAGAGACAATTGTGTTGTTTTTTCTATTGCCACTTTAAGTAACTTATCTGAAAATCTTGCCATGTTTTTCTTCTGTAACATAAACTGTGTCCTGTGAATTTCTGGGGACTGAATTTGAAATTGCTCCTGCCAACTGTTCGTGGCCTGGTTCTTATCTGAATGCCTGAATATCTGCCCGCTGAATGAATTGCGTATTCTGCCCTGAATTCACTCTGCTATATTGATTGGCAGGACGATCTTGGTGCTGCCCACTTGCCGTTCCAGAAGAGCCACCAAAGGAAAAGATCCAGGAGTATAGAAGATGATGAAGAGGGTTACCTTATCTGTCAAAGTGGAGACGTTCTAAAAGCAAGATGTATAGAATATTTTTCAACACTTTTTAAACTTTGCAGACAGAATAATCTTTTTATGAATAGTTTGTCAGCGGGGGGCTAAAGAACTCTTCATTGTTTTTTTGTTTTTTTTTGTGGGTTTGTTTGTTGTTCTTTTGTATTTCTTCTTTTCTATAGAGTTTAAATATTTCTACTCTAAAGTTCCAAAATAATCAGTGGAATTTGAGATTAGAGCAAGAAAGATAGCTCTATCTAAATTATTTTTGTAGCAGCTGAAAATAAAATAATTTGAGTGCTGGAACCTTAATTATGCTTTAATAGAGAGCATTTGAAAAAATTCCACACTTAAGCATTCATTATTTGAATAACTGATAATTTGTACTCATGTACTTACACTTCTTTCTCCCCCCTCACTTTAGATGAAATCGTGAACACTTTGGGAGAAGGGACCTTTGGCAGAGTTGTAGAGTGCATTGATCATGGCATGTAAGTTTGTTGTTTTTCTTTTTTGAACATTCTGATATTTTTGGTGGAGAAGGATCCATAATTTAGATGAAATGGAATTTAAGTGGTAGCTATGTGTTTTCCTGGGAGGTATAAGTATTCAAAAGTTCTTGGACTGTGTATGATTTATTTACCATAAGTATGGATTTTGACCAAGAATGTTGAAAATTTTTATCAGATGGAGTTCATTGAAATTAATGTCTGTGTTCAAGTGAAGACTTTCCCAGAACTTAGGTCCTTAGCTTTCTATAAGAGATTTGGAGTGCTTTACCCTACTTTTGAATTGCAGAGACAATAAATTAGCATGTCTAATCTTCTTGGTTCAAAAACTTTTATTTCCAAAGGATAATATTTGCACGTTAGGGTTAGCTTCTCAAACTATAAATAAATTATATTACTTGAAGCCTACAGAATAAAGTCCAGATTCTTTAACGAGTTATACTAAACTTTTTGTTATTTGACCCTCTCTGCTTCATTTTCACGTTTTCCTCTAGGATCTCTATTCTGCAGTTGCAAATTTTTTTGTAAGTGAACGTCTTACAACAGTTTAGTGGAAACTGCACATTTCTAAATTGACATCTCAACTTTTCATCATAAAATAGTTGAGGATGTAATTTCCAGCTTATTGTAAATGGAGATTTTTTTAAAAAAAAAACATATTTCTCTTTCTAAATATGTTTGGGGGACTCTAAATACAGTAGCTTGATACCTCCTGTCATCCATGAACAAACTTTTCTTGAATACTTAGAAATGCTTTATCTTGAACTTAAATTTTACTTCTCTTTTCATAAAGAATATTATCCTAAGTGTCTTTTATTATCACCCTTTCCTCTCTATGACAAAAATGTGACCATAAAGTAAAATTTTAAGATATTTTGAAATACTTTGACTTAGGAAAGTTGCTAAGAATTCCCATATATTCTTCACCCAGATTCCACAAATGTTAACATTTTACAGTGTTTAATCATTCTCTATATTTACATGTTATATGCATTTTCAAGTTTTGCCAGCTTATCTACAACCTGGTTCACATTTCACTAGTTGTCCCATTTAGGTCTTTTAAAAATTTCTTGAAGTTCCAAGACTTGAGTATTTGAGATATTCCAATGAATAGTATTCAATTGATCAAGTAAAAATCTGTTACAAATTTTGATACTTATTAGACCTAAAATATACAATGTAATTGAAAATATATCTTTTATTGAGATGGTTGGGGCCTTTGAAAAATGAGTTCCTGTGTCCATAGATAAATCTTACTGTTTTAACATTAAGTTTCCATTTTTCTTTTTTTTAATTGACAAGTAATATGAAAGCTTATAAGTTTAAGGTGTATAATGTTGGTTTGAACATTTATATACTGCAATATGATTACTATAGTAGCATAGCTAACACCATTATCCATTTTTCATTTTTATAGCTATTAGCACTGTTCATTTTTATAGCTTATTAGCAGTTAGAAAACTTGTCCATATGATGAAATAGATGAGACTAGAAGAAGTTTTGTCACAGCAGTTTTATAGTAATTCTTTTAAGTCTTGACATATATGCTATACATCATAGGGAGATAAATCATTAAAAATTTATTTTGATGATTATATATCAGACCACAACTTCATTGGGACCTTGTCAAAAGAAATGAGTTTGGAATCGGTTTGCTATCCAGCAACTAGAAAAATTTTTGCCTCAAAGAATTTTTTCTTTCTTTTTTATAAACAGCCTGGTGCACAAACCTTGCCATATTAATTTCACGTGCATGGGGTTCTCTTTTGTAATGTGGGAAGGCCATAGTGAAAAATGCAGGGTTGACTGCTGGCTTGTATTCAAGAAGATCAGGTTTAGAAAAGAGGACCGAAGGAAGCTGAAGATTTGGAAATCCTTTTCCTCAAAATCATTTACGGCTTTTTTTTTTTGGCCGCGCCACATGGCTTGCGGGATCTCAGCTCCTCGACCAGGGATTGAACCTGGGCCCACGGCAGTGAAAGCTCATGTCTTAAGCCACTGGACCACCAGGGAATTCCCTCTGTACTTTTTAGGAAGTACTACAGATGCCCCGGTCTAAAACACGCTACCCTACATTGTTGCTATTTATACCTATTCGCATCCGTGAATGCACTAAACATTTTTTTGGCTTGATGACTTATTGCTGGTGTCTCCTTTGCCAGAATTATCTAACAAACTGATAGTTGTCTTTCTTCTCTGAAGAAGTCTGAGCTCCCCTAACTCTGATGGTTAGGCTCTTTCTTCTCTCTATTCCTTATACCAGGCACTTCTAACCTAATGATAAGTTGTTCAAGTGTCTGTCTTTTCCATTAGACTGTGAGGTACATGGAACAAGCTCTTTCTAACAGTGATTCCAATGCAACATCTGGCACATTCGGTGCAGCCTGGCGAATGAGTGAATGTTTTCAGCAGTAGTATGTTCAAGGTTTATATTTTTATCCTTTTTTTAAAAAAAACTACTTATAATATCTAGGTAAATTTTAACTTTTGGAAACAAACATTAACGTTCATAAGTATTAAGAGAAATCATCACTCTGTATAATGTATATTTTGTCAAAATGTTTTGAAAAAAATGTTTATAGATCTGCTATAATATACCCTGAAAGATTATTTTAGGAAAATAGCATAGAGTGATTGGTACTTAACAAGATGATGCTTTAGAGCAGGGGTCCCCAACCCCTGGGCCGTGGACTGGTAGGAACTGGGCCTAACAGCAGGAGGTGAGCAGTGGGCGAGTGAGTGAAACTTCATCTGCTGCTCACCATAGCTTGCATTACCACCTGAACCATCACACCCTCCCCTCAACCATGGAAAAATTGTCTTCCATTTAAACGGTCCCTGGTGCCAAAAAGGTTGGTGACAGCTGCTCTAGAGGATACATGTCTTCAACGCGCTTCTGTACATTTACCATTTTCATTTTGTTTTTAAGTGGTGGCATACATGTCGCAATGAAAATCATAAAAAATGTGGGACAATATCGTGAAGCAGCTCATTCAGAAATCGAAGTATTGGAACATTTAAATAATACTGATCCCAATAATGTCTTGTAAGTAAGAAACTTGGAACTGTGATCCATTATGTTACATGAAATAATCAGAATTCTGTGAACTGAATTATTTGTATTCTGATCTGTTTCAGCCGATGTGTCCAGATGCTAGAATGGTTTGATCATCATGGTCATATTTGTATTGTGTTCGAACTCCTGGGACTTAGTACCTATGATTTCATTAAAGAAAATAGCTTTCTGCCATTTCAAATTGACCATATCAGGCAAATGGCATATCAGATCTGTCAGTCAATAAATTGTAAGTATACTTGTTAAATTTTTAAATACCAGTAAATTAAAGGTTTTATTGGACAAGCAACATATCAAACCATTGTCACTAAAAATGCACGTTGCAAGTAAAGATGAAACCACTTTTGATCCCTACCTCTACTACTAATTCTCCTTTCCCCCGGTACAGATTAAATTTGTAAGTGAAACTAATAATGTCTTTTTGTTCTTTTGTAGTTTTGCATCATAATAAATTAACCCATACAGATCTGAAGCCTGAAAATATTTTATTTGTGGAGTCTGACTATGTAGTCAAGTATAATTCAAAAATGGTAAGTTACACTTGTTTTAATTTTGGTAGTTGTCTTTAAAATTAATTTAACTTGGTGATCCTTGGATGAGGAATTTTACCTTTGAGGCTTATTATATCCTGACGTTTAACCCAAAAAGGGTAATCCTTTGCCTTTCTCATGGGGTTATTTTGAAAATCAAAAAGAGAATTCATGTGCAAGCCTTTTGGATAGTGCTATAAAATATTTCATATCTTTATTGATCTTTGTGTTTACTTAACTGTATCTCTAGAAACGTGATGAACGCACACTGCAAAACACAGATATCAAAATTATTGACTTAGGAAGTGCAACGTACGATGATGAACATCATAGCACTTTGGTATCTACACGGCATTACAGAGCTCCAGAGGTCATTTTGGGTTAGTAGATACCAGACTTCCTGATATTTTAATTGAAAAAGAGATTTTTTGTTCTCTATAGCTTTTATTGGGGGGCAGGTAGTTGGGAGATAGCTGTAATTTTCTCAGCAGTGTACAGAAAATGTTTTCTGTTTTCATAAAAGCTGTCTGGACATTGCTATAAATATTTTTCCTGAGTGGGAAAAATGTGATATCATCTGTAAGGATATTCCAGGTGGTGGTTCTTTTTGAACAAGTCAGTCTTACAAGATCATAAGAGAACAAGCTGTATTGGCTAAGTCCATGACAGCAGTGTGATTTTGAAGCGATGTGGGCACCTCTTTTCGTCTCATCACAAAGCATGGTGCTGGGGAAAATGCTAAAGATTTGGCTGGCAGACGTCTAGATGTAGGGTGGATGGAGGTTAAGAGGAGAAGAAAGAGGGGCTAGTCTATGAGGAGAGCTTCTTTGATCATCTTTGACATGGGACAGCATGGAAAGGAAAATTAGTTAAGGTGCAGCGTTTTTCAATATTAATAAAAGGGAACTCAGTGAGGGAGAGCACATCTTATGCCTCAAAATTTAAAAGTTCGAGACCGAGTCATGTTGATAGAGCAAGGAAGTCAGGGATGGATTTGGGGGCTTGGAGACAGTGGGAAAAATTCAGATCAGGTGATATTGGGAGATAGTTAAATGGTATAAGCATATTACTTTGCCAAAAGTAAGTTTCAACCGAGGTTGATAGTAAAACATCTTTGTGGAATCAGTCTTTTCCACTTTTTACCTTTTGTCTAAGAGGACTTGGTAGTTGAGAATATGAGTGTGAGAGCAAACTAATGATGTTTACCTAGAGTAAAGAATTAGTAAAAGGGACAGGAAATTAAGAATAGTTTGTAGTGCTGGCTAGTAGAACTTTCCATGATGATAGAAATGTTGTATATCTGCACTATCCAACATGGTAGCCATTAGTAGCCACACGTAGACTACTGTGTACTTTCAGTATAGCCAGTGTGACTGAGGAACTGAATTTTAAATTAATTAAACTTTTCGATTTAAATAACCACATGTGGCTAGTGGCTACCACATAGGATAGCACAGGTTTGGAGCTCATCTTTGAGAGTGATGTTACTAGGATTTCTGCTTAGTATGGTCTGAAAGAAGCTGCTGTGTTGCAGTAGTTTAGAAAGTGTATTCATGGTTGAGGACTGAAGCCTGCAATGAAGGTAAAAGAAAAGAGTGTGGGAGGAGATTGTGGACAGATAGGTATTTTCAGAGCTTAAAAAGAGATAACTTGCTGTGTTTTATCAATTTTAAGAAGAAGATTTTTCTCCACATTTTAACATGTGAGGAAACATAAGACAAAACGGCATTTTTTCTTGGTTATTGGTTCATAAAACAGTGGTGTATCTTACAGTTAGTTAATGGCCTCCTCCTAGATTGTGTAAGATACAGTGATTCCTAGTAATAATACAGTCCCATGTGTGGCCAGGCTGGGGATAGTTGATATAAATCTGAAATTGGGGTTATTGGTGTTTAGGAAAAGAAATGAACAGATGGGAAGATTAGAAGGGTTCTTTGTGTGTTTGTGAAGTGTTACTCCTGAGGATTAAGGCAGAATTAGGTTGAAGAGGAAGATGTTGTCAGGTGCCACCACTGAGGAGGGCAGTTGGTCTCATGTCTTGGGTGTTGGTAGTAAACAGAAGTTGGTAAAAGTGAATGATGTGAAATTCCAAAGAGTATGAGAGCTGAGCCATAAGAGAATGAGGTAGTTTACAGTCACTTGGGAGAAAGCTGGACTGGGAGACAGGAGTGGCTGGAAAAGAAAACTTTCATCTTAGATCCAAGCTCTATCATTTGCAGATTTTGTATGTGTTACTGTAAGTAGAAACCATGCTCCATTATCCTTTTGTTCAAGTGATAAGTACCATGAGGGTTAACAAAAATGGCTAAATCATAGTCAAGTTCCTTGAATATATTGTTTCTTCCTTTGTCTTTAAATTCAGTAATGTTACTGAAAGTAATTGAAATGTCTTTTAAAGTAGGTTTTATTTGTACATTATTTTTTTATTAAAAACTTAATCTTTAAAAGGTTAAAACATCTGTATGGTTTAGGTTTACTCTTTTCCTTTCTAAATAGATAGAGACTTAAGGCTAGGTGTTTTTTTCTTTTCTGAATAATGTTACTATTGAGAATTCTGAAGGAGAAAATATATGATCATGTATAGACAACCTGAAAGTACATATATAGATACCTCTCTATGTGAACTTTAAATATCTGTATAATTCTGCTTATGGGTGACACTGCTTATAATATCCATTATAATTCTTACATAATTTATGTGACACTACTATTTCTTTTAATGGAAGAAATAAACTCAGATATCAAGCTGATGGTAATTGATAAGGGGTTAGTAATTACACTCTGAGGATAATTATTGACCTATGTTTGCACTAATAAAATGTAAAATTTCATAGAACAACCGTTAAGTGGGTATAACAGTGCTCCTCATTGCACAAGCAATTCAGAGACTATGGAATATTTGCTAACCCCTCTTACTTTCCATAAAATGCCTCCTCCCCCAGGTTAAAATACTGTAAGTTGATACAAGGATATGGAGGACTCTGAAAGCATACTGAATAATGTTTGGTAGAAAACTAAAAATGTAAACCCTGAATTTACTATCATATTCTCCTAAATGGGCTATATAAAGAGAGCACCCACATAGGAAAAGATATTGTGTATTGGCAATTAAAAATGGTTGCATAATAAAATGTTTGGTTTTGTTTTTAAATAGCTTTAGGTTGGTCTCAGCCATGTGATGTTTGGAGCATAGGTTGCATTCTTATTGAATATTACCTTGGTTTCACAGTCTTTCAGGTATGTATTTAGTAAATGTTACTTACTGATTCATAATGAGCTTTAATGTTAAAGGCATGTTAAAGTTTTTGTTTCCATATTGGAAAGTTGCCATAGTGTCATTATTCTTAAGATGTAAACTTCCATGTGCAAAATAGTCATCCTTCTCTAAAACCATAGTCGAATGAAATACTCTCAGTGAATGGTCATAATTCATTCTGCATGTGGAGCTTTTAAACACGTGGTTCATATTGACTTCATATGATCCATTTTATTGTGATGCTCTTTCATAACTTTACATTAGTGTTACTATGGTCAGTTTTAATTCAGCTCTGGTTATGTTGCACTTTTATTAAAAGAATTCAGAAACAGTAAGTTGTATTAAGCATGTATGACACCCTAGGCACATTTCTAAGCACTGTGTGTATAAAAATGAAAAGACAGCATCTCTCTCCTCAAGGAAGACATACACAGGATAGACATGGGAAAACGTACAGTACAATGTGATACTTGCTATAATGGAACAATGTAGAAGGGAACCCAGAAAAGGTGAACGGTTAAGTTTCCTTCGAGAAGGCATCACTGAGGAATAGGGAGTTTAATCCAAGCTATAAGGAAGAGTAAGAGTTTGTCAGAAAACTAGAGTGTGTGATGGCCATATCAGGAAGAAATGGTATTCATAAATGCAAGAGACATAAAGGAAGCTACTCTAGTTGAGGAAGGATGAATAGTGCTGCCGGAGTGTCTTGGATAAATAGGAAAATGGTGTCAGTAGGCAAGTACTGATTCATAGTGGACTTGTTTGCCATAGAAAGGTATTTGTTTTATCCTAGGAGTCAGTGGTTTCCAAATGTAGACCGGTCTAAAATGAAAATGATTTTGTAGGGTTGCCGTTCTGGCTTTCATTTAGAAATTATCTCTCCTCTTTTTTTTTGGTATTAAAATGTTCTTTCTATGAAATGATAATAGTTATTGGCTTACTTGGCAGAACAAAAAGGAGAAAATATTATTTAGGTCTCTACTTGTTTTGCTCATAATTTTGCTTATGTCGGAAAACTAAAAGTCTTGAAAGCTTCAAGTGGTGTAACCATTGGAGAACTTTAAGAGGGTTGTGATTTGATCAAGGTGTGTTGTTGGATGGGGTGAGGGTGGTAAGGAAGTTCCTGGCTAATACTGTCAAGGTTGCTTTGAGGTTATGGCAATGCAGGATGAGGAGGGAGGAAGCTGTGATGAATTATAAGTCACTTAGGTGGCTGTTGCAGAATATATGTGTTCACTGCTATGGGGCACCTCACCAAACTTCTGTCTACTCCGTAGAGATCTGTTAAAAGTACTCTGAGTTTGTAGACAAGTTTGATATCTAGAACGTAGCTGTCGGACATTTCTCGGGGGTGGTGTCTGGTTTTGTGGTAGTAAGCTATAGGGTCAAGGAAAAAGTTGAGCACAGTGCATGCTTTCTTCATTCTGACACTTATAAAGTCCTTCAGATGGTTTTATGATTGTAAATCATTCTGAGATCTTAAGCGTCGATTATTAACTTTGGTGTGAGATGTGGTTTATATTTTAATTCCACCCTCCAAAATAGTCTTCAACTAAGGAACTTTTTGAAGATAATGGAGCTTGTATTATTTATTCCTGTCATGACTTAAGAACATTTTGAAAGCAGTGTGCTAGGCACAGTAGTTAATGGATTTAAAAAGCATTGCACATAGACTCTGCTCTTCAGAGCAAGGATTGGCAAACTATATCCTATCTGATGCCTGCTTTAAAAAATGAAAAAGGGATGCGGAGATCACCTTCCTCCCCACGGATACACCAGAAATACAGCTACACGTGGAACAACTCCTACAGAACACCTACTGAACGCTGGTAGAAGACCCCAGACCTCCCAAAAGGCAAGAAACTCCCCACATACCTGGGTAGGGCAAAGCGGAGAGATTCCCGCACAGAGGATCGGTGCCGAGTGGCACTCACCCGCCCGAGAGGCTTGTCTGCTCGGCCGCCAGGGCGGGCGGTGCTGGAAGCTGAGGCTCGGGCTTCGGTCAGAGCGCAGGGAGAGGACTGCGGCTGGCGGCGAGAACTCAGCCTGAAGGGGGCTAATGTGCCACAGCTAGCCGGCAGGGAGTCCGGGAAAACTCTGGAGCTGCCGAAGAGGCAAGAGACTTTTTCTTCCCTCTTGGTTTCCTGGTGCGCGAGGAGAGGAGCGCTGCTTAAAGGGGCTCCACAGACGGGCGCGAGTCACGACTGAAAGCGCGGAGCCCAGTGACGGGCGTGGGACGCTGGGGCTGCTGCTGCCGCCGCCAAGAAGCCTGTGTGCGAGCGCAGGTCACTGTCCACAACGCCCTTCCGGTAGCCTGTGCAGCCCGCCACTGCCGGGGTCCCGGGATCCAGGGGCAGCTTCCCTGGGAGAACGCACGGCGCGCCTCGGGCTGGTGCAACGTCACGCCGAACTCTGCCGCTGCAGGCTCGCCCCGCACTCCGTGCCCCTCCCTCCCGCCCGGCCTGAGTGAGCCAGAGTCCCCGAAGAGGCTGCTCCTTTAACCCTGTCCTGTCTGAGCGAAGAACAGACGCCCTCCAGCGACCTACACGCAGAGGCGGGGCCAAATCCAAAGCTGAGACCCAGGAGCTGTGAGAACAAAGAAGAGAAAGGGAAACCTCTCCCAGCAGCCTCAGAAGCAGCGGATTAAAGCTCCACAATCAACTTGATGTACCCTGCATCTGTGGAATACATGAATAGACAACACATCATCCCAAATTGAGGAGCCAGGAGTCAGTGCTGTGCCTCTGAGGTGGGAGAGCCAACTTCAGGACACTGGTCCACAAGAGACCTCCCAGCTCCACATAATATCAAACGGCGAAAATCTTCCAGAGATCTCCATCTCAACACCAGCACCCAGCTTCACTCAACGACCAGCAAGCTACAGTTCTGGACACCCTATGCCAAACAACTAGCAAGACAGGAACACAACGCCACCCATTAGCAGAGAGGTGGCCTAAAATCATAAAAAGTCCGCAGACACCCCAAAACACACCACCAGACGTGGACCTGCCCACAAGAAAGACAAGATCCAGCCTCATTCACCAAAACACAGGCACTACTAACTTCCACCAGGAAGCCTACACAACCCACTAAACCAACCTTAGCAACTGGGGACAGACACCAAAAACAACGGGAACTACGAACCTGCAGCCTGCAAAAAGGAGACCCCAAACACAGTAACATAAGCAAAATGAGAAGACAGAAAAACACACAGCAGGAGAAGGAACAAGATAAAAACCCACCAGACCTAACAAATGAAGACGTAATAGGCAGTCTACCTGAAAAAGAATTCAGAATAATGATGGTAAAGATGATCCAAGATTCTATTTCCCAGATCCAAAATCTTGGAAATAGAATAGACAAAATGCAAGAAACAGTTAACAAGGACCTAGAAGAACTAAAGATGAATCAAGCATCGATTAAAAACACAATACATGAAATAAAAAATACTCTAGAGGGGATCACTAGCAGAATAACTGAGGCAGAAGAACGGATAAGTGAGGTGGAAGATAAAATAGTGGAAATAACTGCTGCAGAGCAAAATAAAGAAAAAAGAATGAAAAGAACAGAGGACAGTCTCAGAGACCTCTGGGACAACATTAAACGCACCAACATTCGAATTATAGGTGTTCCAGAAGAAGAAGAGAAAAAGAAAGGGACTGAGAAAATATTTGAAGAGATTATAGTTGAAAACTTCCCTAATATGGGAAAGGAAATAGTTAATCAAGTCCAGGAGGCACAGAGAGCCCCATACAGAATATATCCAAGGAGAAATACGCCAAGACACATTTTAATCAAACTGTCAAAAATGAAACACAAAGAAATCATATTAAAAGCAACAAGGCAAAAACAACAAATAACACACAAGGGAATCCCCATCAGGATAACAGCTGATCTCTCAGCAGAAACTCTACAAGCCAGAAGGGAGTGGCAGGACATAATTAAAGTGATGAAGGAGAAAAACCTGCAACCAAGATTACTCTACCCAGCAAGGATCTCATTCAGATTTGATGGAGAAATTAAAACGTTTACAGACAAGCAAAAGCTGAGAGAGTTCAGCACCACCAAACCAGCTTTACAACAAATGCTAAAGGAACTTCTCTAGGCAAGAAACACAAGAGAAGGAAAAGACCTACAATAACGAACCCAAAACAATTAAGAAAATGGGAATAGGAACATACATATCGATAATTACCTTAAATGTAAATGGACTAAATGCTCCCACCAAAAGACACAGATTGGCTGAATGGATACAAAAACAAGACCCATATATATGCTGTCTACAAGAGACCCACTTCAGACCTAGAGACACATACAGATTGAAAGTAAGGGGATGGAAAAAGATATTCCATGCAAATGGAAACCAAAAGAAAGCTGGAGTAGCAATTCTCATATCAGACAAAATAGACTTTAAAATAAAGACTACTAGAAGAGACAAAGAAGGACACTACATAATGATCAAGGGATCGATCCAAGAAGAAGATATAACAATTGTAAATATTTATGCACCAAACATAGGAGCACCTCAATACATAAGGCAAATACTAACAGCCATAAAAGGAGAAATCGACAGTAACACAATCATAGTAGGGGACTTTAACACCCCACTTTCACCAATGGACAGATCTTCCAAAATGAAAATAAATAAGGAAACACAAGCTTTAAATGATACATTAAAAAAGATGGACTTAATTGATATTTATAGGACATTCCATCCAAAAACAACAGAATACACATTTTTCTCAAGTGCTCATGGAACATTCTCCAGGATAGATCATATCTTGGGTCACAAATCAAGCCTTGGTAAATTGAAGAAAATTGAAATTGTATCAAGTGTCTTTTCTGACCACAATGCTATGAGGCTAGATATCAATTACAGGAAAAGAGCTGTAAAAAATACAAACACATGGAGGCTAAACAATACACTACTTAATAACGAAGTGATCACTGAAGAAATCAAAGAGGAAATTAAAAAATACCTAGAAACAAATGACAATGGAGACACGACGACCCAAAACCTATGGGATGCAGCAAAAGCAGTTCTAAGAGGGAAGTTTATAGCAATACAATCCCACCTTAAGAAACAGGAAACATCTCGAATAAACAACCTAACCTTGCACCTAAAGCAATTAGAGAAAGAAGAACAAAAACACCGCAAAGTTAGCAGAAGGAAAGAAATCATAAAAATCAGATCAGAAATAAATGAAAAAGAAATGAAGGAAACCATAGCAAAGATCAATAAAACTAAAAGCTGATTCTTTGAGAAGATAAACAAAATTGATAAACCATTAGCCAGACTCATCAAGAAAAGAAGGGAGAAGACTCAAATCAATAGAATTAGAAATGAAAAGGGAGAAGTAACAACTGACACTGCAGAAATACAAAAGATCATGAGAGATTACTACAAGCAACTCTATGCCCATAAAATGGACAACCTGGCAGAGATGGACAAATTCTTAGAAATGCACAACCTGCCAAGACTGACTCAGGAAGAAATAGAAAATATGTATAGACCAATCACAAGCACTGAAATTGAAACTGTGATTAAAAATCTTCCATCAAACAAAAGCCCAGGACAAGATGGCTTCACAGGCGAATTCTATCAAATATTTAGAGAAGAGCTAACACCCATCCTTCTCAAACTCTTCCAAACAATATCAGAGGAAGGAACACTCCCAAACTCATTCTACGAGGCCACCATCACGTTGATACCAAAACCAGGCAAGGATGTCACAAAGAAAGAAAACTACAGGCCAATATCACTGATGAACATAGATGCAAAAATCCTCAACAAAATACTAGCAAACAGAATCCAACAGCACATTAAAAGGATCATACACCATGATCAAGTGGGGTTTATTCCAGGAATGCAAGGATTCTTCAATATATGCGAATCAATCGATGTGATACACCATATTAACAAGTTGAAGGAGAATAACCATATGATCATCTCAATAGATGCAGAGAAAGCTTTCGACAAAATTCAACACCCGTTTATGATAAAAACCCTGCAGAAAGTAGGCATAGAGGGAACTTTCCTCAACATCATAAAGGCCATATATGACAAACCCACAGCCAACATTGTCCTCAATGGTTAAAAACTGAAACCATTTCCACTAAGATCAGGAACAAGACAAGGCTGCCCACTCTCACCACTCTTATTCAACATAGTTTTGGAAGTTTTAGCCACAGCAATCAGAGAAGAAAAGGAAATAAAAGGAATCCAAATTGGAAAAGAAGAAGTAAAGCTGTCACTGTTTGCAGATGACATGATACTATACATAGAGAATCCTAAAGATGCTACCGAAAAACTACTAGAACTAATCAATGAATTTGGTAAAGTAGCAGGATACAAAATTAATGTACAGAAATCTCTGGCATTCCTGTACACTAATGATGAAAAATCTGAAAATGAAATCAAGAAAACACTCCCATTTACCATTGCAACAAAAAGAATAAAATATCTAGGAATAAACCTACCTAAGGAGACAAAAGACCTGTATGCAGAAAATTATAAGACACTGATGAAAGAAATTAAAGATGATACAAATAGATGGAGAGATATACCATGCTCCTGGATTGGAAGAATCAATATTGTGAAAATGACTCTACTACCCAAAGCAATCTACAGATTCAATGCAATCCCTATCAAACTACCACTGGCATTTTTCACAGAACTAGAACAAAAAATTTCAAAATTTGTTTGGAAAAACAAAAGACCCCGAATAGCCAAAGCAATCTTGAGAACGAAAAACGGAGCTGGAGGAATCAGGCTCCCTGACTTCAGACTATACTACAAAGCTACAGTAATCAAGACAGTGTGGTACTGGCATAAAAACAGAAAGGTCGATCAGTGGATCAGGATAGAAAGCCCAGAGATAAACCCACGCACATATGGCCAACTTATCTTTGATAAAGGAGGCAGGAATGTACAGTGGAGAAAGGACAGCCTCTTCAATAAGTGGTGCTGGGAAAACTGGACAGGGACATGTAAAAGTTTGAGATTAGATCATTCCCTAACACCATACACAAAAATAAGCTCAAAATGGATTAAAGACTTAAATGTAAGGCCAGAAACTATCAAACTCTTAGAGGAAAACATAGGTAGAACACTCTATGACATAAATCACAGCAAGATCCTTTTGGACCCACCTCCTAGAGAAATGGAAATAAAAACAAAGATAAACAAATGGGACCTAATGAAACTTCAAAGCTTTTGCACAGCAAAGGAAACCATAAACAAGACCAAAAGACAACCCTCAGAATGGGAGAAAATATTTGCAAATGAAGCAACTGACAAAGGATTAATCTCCAAAATTTATAAACAGCTCATGCAGCTCAATAGCAAAAAAACAAACAACCCAATCCAAAAATGGGCAGAAGACTTAAATAGGCATTTCTCCAAAGAAGATATACAGACTGCCAACAAACACATGAAAGAATGCTCAACATCATTAATCATTAGAGAAATGCAAATCAAAACTACAATGAGATATCATCTCACACCAGTCAGAATGGCCATCATCAAGAAATCTATAAACAATAAATGCTGGAGAGGGTGTGGAGAAAAGGGAACACTCTTGCACTGCTGGTGGGAATGTGAATTGGTACAGGCACTATGGAGAGCAGTATGGAGGTTCCTTAAAAAACTAAAAATAGAACTACCATATGACCCAGCAATCCCACTACTAGGCATATACCCTGAGAAAACCATAATTCCAAAAGAGACATGTACCAAAATGTTCATTGCAGCTCTATTCACAATAGCCCGGAGCTGGAAACAACCTAAGTGTCCATCATCGGATGAATGGATAAAGAAGATATGGCACATATATACAATGGAATATTACTCAGCCATAAAAAGAAACGAAGCTGAGCTATTTGTAATGAGGTGGATAGACCTAGAGTCTGTCATACAGAGTGAAGTTAGTCAGAAAGAGAAAGACAAATACCGTATGCTAACACATATATACGGAATTTAAAAAAAAATGTCATGAAGAACCTAGGGGCAAAACGGGAATGAAGACGCAGACCTACTTGAGAATGGACTTGAGGATATGGGGAGGGGGAAGGGTGGGCTGTGACAAGGCGAAAGAGAGGCATGGACGTGTATACACTACCAAACATAAGGTAGATAGATAGTGGGAAGCAGCCGCAGAGCACAGGGAGATCAGCTCGGTGCTTTGTGACCACCTGGAGGGGTGGGATGGGGAGGGTGGGAGGGAGGGAGATGCATGAGGGAAGGGATGTGGGAACAGATGTATATGTATGACTGATTCACTTTGTTATAAAGCAGAAACTAATTAAAAAAAAATCTAGAAACAAAAAAAAAAAAAAAAAAAAGTTGTTCCTCAATCAGCTATACAAACCTTACCAATTCATTTCAGAAATCAGACAGTGTAGCTCATTCAGTTTTATTCCATCTTTGAAGTAGAGTGTAATATAAATTGTACAGATGTCTAATCTAGTCCTTTTATGGAAACACTATTTTCTTTTTTTTTTCTTAACATTTATTTATTTACTTTTTTGGGGGGTTTACATTGGGTCTTCATTCCAGCACGTGGGCTTCTCTCTTGTTGCGGTACATTGGTTTTCTCTCTCCACTTGTTGTGTGTGGGTTCCAGAGTGTGTGGGCTCTGTAGTTTGTGGCTCGTGGGCTCTCTTGTGGTGGGCAGGCTTAGTTGCCCCGCAGCGTGTGGGATCTTAGTTCCCCGACCAGGGAGCGAACCCACGTCCCCCGCATTGGAAGGTGTATTCTCTACCACTGGACCACCAGGGAAGTCCCGGACACACTGTTTTCTTGTGTTATCCTTTTATGTGCATGTAGGGAAATGGAAAGTGCTAAGTTTCTTTTTCCTATTTTTTTAGACTAATGATGATAAAGAACACCTGGTAATGATGGAACGTATATTAGGACCCATACCAACACACATGATTCAGAAAACAAGGTATGCTTTTTAAGATTAAAGTCCTTATTGTGTACATGCAGTGGCCTATATTCAAACTATAGAAAACCCATCTTTGTTGTTATTGCTTATTCCAAAGACTGTAGATTTTGAATTATTTTTCATGAAGTCAAGTTTTTGAAAAGTAATGCAATATTTACTTTGTGATCCAGTAAATAAAGTGGTGTTTTTATACTCAGGTTAACCTTTGCATAAATGTTTTCCTAGGTTGATTTAAAAATAATACATAGATGGGCTTCCCTGGTGGCGCAGTGGTTGAGAGTCCGCCTGCCGATGCAGGGGACACGGGTTCGTGCCCCGGTCTGGGAAGATCCCACATGCCGCAGAGCGGCTAGGCCCGTGAGCCATGGCTGCTGAGCCTGCGCGTCCGGAGCCTGTGCTCTGCAAGGGGAGAGGCCACAACAGTGAGAGGCCCGCCTACCGCAAAAAAAAAAAAAAAAAAAAAATAATACATAGAGTAGTAAAACGAGCTTGATTTTGGAGTCCTATCTAAATTTGAATTCCAGACTGTTGCAAACCACATGTACGTCTTTGGACAAGAATACTATAAGTGGTTTCAAAACATAGCTTCACCGCAGAAGTCATCCAGGGAATTGTTAACGATTTCTAGCCCCATTCCAGATCTAGTGAAATCAGAATTTACAGGAATGGATCTAGGAACCTCTGTTTTTGAAGCTGGCATTGTTTCACATATGGTACAACTTAGGTGGGATACTAAAACTTCAGAGGGTACAAGATTAGGAAAAATACCATATAAGGTATCCAATATAATTATTGCTGAGATTTTTAGAAATTGTATGTTTATGTATATATAGAGAGATGTCTATGGTTCCATATTTTCCCCCAATCCCCTGTTTGGGGCAGGGTAAGAATGTGGGTTTGGGGTTTCTTTTTTTCTTAAAATTTAATCCAGACTTCTCTTTCCTATAGGAAACAGAAGTATTTTCATCATAATCAGCTAGATTGGGAGGAACATAGTTCTGCTGGTAGATATGTTACGAGACACTGCAAACCATTAAAGGTAAAACAAAAAAACCCCAAAAAAACCTGTTTTAACTATTTTTTATTGTCTTTCTTAAACAAAGTCATTTCTCCCCTCAGGAATTTATGCTCTGTCATGATGAAGAACATGAGAAACTGTTTGACCTGATTCAAAGAATGTTAGAATATGATCCAGTGAAAAGAATTACCTTGGATGAAGCATTGCAGCATCCTTTCTTTGACTTATTAAAAAAGAAATAAAATGGAAATCAGTGGTTTTACTATACTTCTCTAGAAGAGATTATTTAAGACTGTGTCAGTCAACTCTAAACATTCTAATATTTTTATAAACCTTAAATTATTTTGTACAGTTAAGTGTAAATGCTGTATGTTTTGTATCAATTGCATAATTATCTTGTTAAGCAAATATGGTCTTGATAATGAATGAAATATAAAAGCTAAAATTAATTTTCCTTTTTTGAGATTAATTACCATTTTTAAAGACCTTTGGAATATCCTTTGTGTCTAGTGATTGATCTTGCTTTTTTGTACATGGAGGTTGACTCTTGGAAGTGATTTTTGTGTTTTGTTTTTTGTTTTTTTTGAGTAAAAGGAAATCTTGACTACTTCATTCTTAAATGAATATTCTTTATTTACCTCAAACTTTCCTTAACTTTAAAAGATTTTTCTGTAATTGTTGAACAGGTAATAAGTATTATTAACTTTAGGTAGGCAGGTATTAGAAACCAAAACCCATAGGAACTGTTTGCTGTTGGAATTTCATTAAATTGTAAGTATTGTGTTCTGTTTCATTGGTTGATGTCAGTGGTGGTAAGTAGCATTCATGGAAAGACATCCAACTTGTGCATCGTAATAGATTAATAAAACCACATACACACTTCGTTTAAGATTAAAGTCTAACTGGAAAGTTAGCTTGGAAAGTCCTGTTTTCCAATGGTTATTTATGTAGTTAGTCACAAACGTAGAAATAGGAATTCTGATGACTGAGGTTTTTGTTTTTAATGCCAAATCTTCAGGAGTCTAGAAATTGTCCAATATCTGTCTCCTTACCATATGAAGTATAAATACTTAAACCTCAGCCTTTGAGACTTTATGGTTATTATTAAACAATTTGTATTTATGTTACTGTTTTCTGGAAAACAAAAAAAAAGATGATTTGATCGGAGAACACTTGGGAAGAAAACTGCAGAAGTTTCCAGGCCCTGATTGGTTAACATAATGAACTTTTTGTTTGTCTGTAGGTATTTTTTTCTGCTTACCTATTTACACATGAAAAACTAAGTGGTAGGGGCTTCCCTAGTGGCACAGTGGTTGAGAGTCCGCCTGCCGATGCAGGGGACACGGGTTCGTGCGCCGGTCCAGGAAGATCCCATATGCCGCGGAGCGGCTAGTCCTGTGAGCCATGACCTCTGAGCCTGCGCGTCTGAAGCCTGTGCTCCGCAACGGGAGAGGCCACAACAGTGAGAGGCCCGTGTACCACAAAAAACAAAAAACAAACAAACAAACAAAACTACATGGTAAATGTTAATTTAGTAAAAAAAAAAAACCCCAAAACTATTGATCAGTCTGCCAGGTAAAAATATTTTTTGTTGTAGAATTCATGATTGCTTATCCAGATAAAGTTTTTTGTTAAAAGTATTCCCATTTCTGAAGTGCATTACCAAAAATTTGAGTTTCATCTGCATTCTGAACATAAGATGCATGTAATTTTTTGGTATGACAAATGGTGATACCAAGTGGGTTTCTCTACATGATCCGCTGGTAGCATTTGCACATATAGTAAAGCTATGTTCCTGACGTTGACTAGGAATTTAAGAAAGCTGAAATAAGTTTTGCCATAGAATCACTGCCTAAATTATTCTTAGGCCTCTGATGCAGTCCACATATAGTTCAACTATGTTATATGTTATAAGGTTTTTTTTTAAAGGAGCATTTGATGTAAAGGAAAGGTTTTTCCTTAACACAGCAATCTCGTTATAGAGATTAAGAAGTCAGCCATCCTTTATTTTCCTCTCCATTTCCATACTGCTAGTGCCACTGTACTACCGAAGCCTCCTGACCTTTCCCTACAAGTGCTCCAGGTTCCCAAATTAATGTTTACTTTCTCCCCCATCAGAAACTCATTCCTTTGGAGTAGCTGATCTCAGGATATAGGAGGAAAGAAAACTATCCACACTCTTTCTTACTAAGAAGTTAATGATTGCTAACCCCTTTCCCTGCTGAAAAGTATTTACATTCTTCACTAAGGGCATTTGCTAGTTCCCAGGCCCAATTCATGGAAGTTTAGGAATTAAAGTGAAACTTCAGTGAATTAGGTAGGATAGAAGAAAAGTTTAGTGGTGAGGATGGTACCTCTGGTATCATATGAGTGTCTCCTGCTAACCTTCCTTCCCATCTTCTGTGAACTCTCAGGTTCCTACTCTTATTTGCCTTTTTCCTTGTACTTCTGGACTCAATTTCTGAAAGCACCAGGTTTTTATTTGACAGTGTTGGGAGCTACAGCACTAACAGGAAAGGTTTAGAATGGCCAGTGTATAAATATGGATCATTTGTAACTGGGTATTTTCCCTCATGATTTGATGTCTCATAGTTTACTATTTCTAGAAATTCCATTGACGTCAAACCTAGTTTTAAAAGTGCAGCTAAATAGGTTATTTCCAGTGTTTTCTGCTACTGCTTATTTGCTCAGGTGTTCTCATCCATGCATTCATCAAAATTTTTGGAGTAGACGAATAAAATTCACTTATGCAGTTGACAGTAGAAAAATACGCAGTGGAGTTTTGTAGTTCGTACAGCTGAAAACTATTCCTCTGAATAATCTTGAAGGGCTTGATGCTAGAGAAATTAGAAATGACTCAGCCACGACTCCTAATAATTGCGGCTGAATTGTGACTTAAACTCAGGTATCCTAGATTCTAGCATTGTGCCTTCTTGTGATAATACACCTTACTGAGTTAAAAACTTCAGTTTGATTCTTGTTCATGGTTCTGTGAAATGGGATGAAATGAATGTAATGGCTAATAGTTTAATTACTTGGATTCCATTTTTCTCACGTTTTTCTTTAGTAGTTGATACATAGCTTCAACCATCAAAATGGTTAAAATGGTATGATAATTTGAAAATATACGCTATTTTAAGTAGATAGGCAGATAACCTATATTTAAACTTACCTTGACATCCTGGAATGAAGAAACACTTTGTCAGTTAGTGGCCTGGCTTTTTAACTCATTTCCAGTTTGAAATTTCTGATTCCCACAAAATTTGGTGCAAGTAAGGTATTTTAAATTTAAACATCCAGGGACTTCCAGGGTGGTGCAGTGGTTAAGAATCCACCTGCCAATGCAGATGACGCAGGTTTGAGCCCCATTCCGCGAAGATCCCACATGGCGGAAGCACCTAAGTTAGTGTGCCACAACTGCTGAGCCTGAGCTCTAGAGCCCGAGAGCCACAACTACTGAGCCTATGTGCTGCAAGTACTGAAGACCGCATGCCCATGTGCTTCAAGTCCTGAAGACCGCATGCCTAGAGCCTGTGCTCCTCAAGAGAAGCCACCGCAATGAGAATCCTGCGCACTGCAACGAAGAGTAGCCCCCATTCACCGCAACTAGAGAAAGCCCACACGCAGCAATGAAGACCCAACACAGCCAAAAATAAATAAGTTTTAAAAAATTTGTAAATGTGAACATCTAGTACTTTGTTTAACAAGCTGCATTTTCAGGGAATTCCCTAGTGGTCCAGTGATTATGACTCTGCTTCCACTGCAGGGGGCACTTGTTCAATCACTGGTCAGGGAACTAAGATCCCACATGCCAAGCAGCCAACAACAAAAAAAGGCAACCTTTCCAAATAGAACAGAAGAATTCATGAGTCATTAACAGTATTAATAGCATCAGTAATTGTTGGCTTAGTAGATTGCACGTTTGCAAATAAATAGGTAGAAACAATTTTAATTTTTAAAAGAGTTGATCCAATTAGTTGGTTAATTGGTTTTATTTTTTCCATATTTTCATAGAGGGAAGGTAAAGTTTTAAGTCGGGTTGGCTTTACAACTCCTTGGCCAGTCTAGCCTTTGTGGCCAGTTTTATGTTAGTGATTTTTAAAAATAAAATGCAAAAGTTGAATAATGAACCTCTAAATATATATAGCCCAGCTTAAAAAATCAAAAGCATTTTGCAAATTTTGTTTCATCAGTTCCCCAACTTATTTTCCTGTTGCATTTAAGTACAAATGTCATTTACCATTTCATCCATATTTCTGTACTGTATATCTTTTACCATGAGTTTCTAATGCGAGTATCACACCTAACAAAATAATTCCTTATCTGG
Source organism: Mesoplodon bidens (assembly GCF_964165515.1). Lineage (NCBI taxonomy): Eukaryota > Metazoa > Chordata > Mammalia > Artiodactyla > Ziphiidae > Mesoplodon > Mesoplodon bidens. Next base: position 104,117 of record NW_027671777.1, on the reverse strand, counting down.
TAGGGTGTATAAAGTTTCATGATTGTCTAAAGAGTTATTTTAAGTTAGTTTGAATCAGTACCGAGTCAGGGTCCACACATAGCTAATTTGTCTCAGATCTCTTAATCACTATGTGCCTTTTTCTCCTCTTTTTATTTCTTTGCTAATTGAAACTTGGTCATTTGTCTTTAGAGAATTTCCCATATTCAATATTTCATTGCAGTGGTGTCCTTTCCTCTAGTCCCCACTTATCCTGTAAACTGATAGTGAAGTTTTTTTATAGTATTCCTTCTGATAAATACAGAAGGGATGTTAGAAATACACTGTGTTGCTACTCTTTATGAAATACTATATTTGGGCACCAATCATCAGTGGATGCTAAAACCATGAGGGGAAAACTGATGGAGAACTTTAAAATGAAGGGATCAGGCTGAACCTCAGGTTGGCAACCAGATAGATGTGTTGATATGCGTCTGAGGTGGTGCAATAGGAAATACACAGCACCTGTGGGGTATCACTGCCTTTAAAACAAAAAAAAAATGAACTTGGATCTAGTCAAGCCTGTAGATTGAAATTGAAATACAAAGAAGCATCCCGATTCTTTTTGTTCATTTCTTACCTGTCTGTAAATTCTTTGCGGTAGCAGGTCAATGAATTAAAAGAGCTCAGACTTCTTACTAGCATGGTTTCAACTTTAGTCCTAGGTCTTCTCTGTGTTTGGAGGAGTAAGTTACTTTAAAGTAACTGTACTTCCTTACTTGGAATTACTGAGGGATAATATCTGTTATCTAATAGCCAATGCAGGGGACACAGTTTCAATCCCTGGTCTGGGAAAATCCCACATGCCACGGAGCAACTAAGCCCGTACGCCACAACAACTGAGCCCACGCACTGCAACTACTGAAGCCCATGCACCTAGAGGCCGTGCTCTGCAACAAGAGAAGCCACAACAGTGAGAAGCCGGTGCACCACAACTAGAGAAAGCACGCACTCAGCAACAAAGACCCAACACAGCCAAAAATTTAAATTTTTCTTAATCTAGCAGATTACCTGGCTTTTAGTTGACCCACTAGTAAATAGCAGTTATGTACTTTGTTTTCTATAAATGCTTTAACCCCTAGTAAATAGCAGTTACTTTGCTTTCTATAAATGCTTTAACCCAGGTGACTTCATGTTGTTTTAATTTTCCCAGTAATGTTGGTTGTTCCTCTTTAGGGCACCAGGAATTACAAAACTATCAAGAATTCTACTTTTTTTTTCTCTTTTTTTTTTGTGGTACGCGGGCCTCTCACTGTTGTGGCCTCTCCCGTTGCAGAGCACAGGCTCCGGACACACAGGCTCAGTGGCCATGGCTCACGGGCCTAGCCGCTCCACGGCATGTGGGATCTTCCTGGACTGGGGCACAAACCCACGTCCCCTGCATCGACAGGTGGACTCTCAACCACTGCACCGCCAGGGAAGCCCAAGAATTCTACTTTTGACTCTCTATCATAGCAGTTTTTATTGTGACATTTCACTGAAACTGGAAGGGGGAATAGAATTTTCAAAGAATTTTCAAAGAATTTTTCTTTTTTTAACCAATCAAGAATGGTCAACTATTCAGATATATTTTCTTATATTCACTCCTTTCCTGGTTTTAGTTTGTTTTTAAATGTTGCAAGTCTGGGGAGAAGTTATATATAATTAAAAGACTTTAGCATAGATTTAATTGTAAAGGGACACTTTGTTGTCCCTTTGGGATATTTAATCCTAAATCCTAAATATCCCAAAGGAGCAGACACCTCATAGGTCCAGTTCTTTAGATACTATCAACAGCAGTTACATGTAATGAGATTAAAGATTAATTGTAGATTTGGAGGAGTTCCCATGCACCCCTTCCTCCCAGTGGCTTAAAATGTTTCCCATTACAAATATAAATGAAAATTAAGGTTTTTTAACTTAAAAAAAACAGTGCTCCTTTTTTTATCATGAGGTTTGAATTTTATTTTTATTGAAGTATTAGTTTCAAGTATACAGCAAAGTGATTCAGTAATATATATACATATATATGTGTATATATATATATATATATATATATGTGTATATATATATATATATATATATTCCTTTTCAGATTCTTTTCCATTATAGGTTACTACAAGATATTGAATATAGTTCGCAGTGCTATACAGTAGGTCTTTGTCATTTATTTTATATATAGTAGTGTGTATCTGTGAATCCCAAACTCCTAATTTATCCCTACCCCACTTACCCTTTGGTAACCATTTATTTTCTATGTCTGTAAGTCTATTTCTGTTTTGTACATAAGTTCATTTGTATCATCTTTTTAGATTCCACATATAAGTGATATCAAGATATTTTTCTTTGACTTATTCACTGAGTATGATAACCTCTAGGTCCATCCATGTTGCTGCAAATGCCATTTTTCATTCCTTTTTCATGGCTGAGTAATATTCTAGTGTGTGTGTGTGTGTGTGTGTGTGTGTGTGTGTCTGTGTGTATCCACTCATCTGTCGATGGACACTTTGGTTGCTTCCATGTCTTGGCTATTGTAAATAGTGATGCTATGAACATTGGGGTGCATGTATCCTTTCAAAGTAGAATTCATTTTCATCTTTTCTGGGTATATGCCCAGGAGTGGGATTGCTGGATCATATGGTAGTTCTAGTTTAGTTTTTTGAGAAACCTCCATGCTGATTTCCATAGTGGTTGCACCAAATTATGTTCCCACCAACAGTGTAGGAGGGTTCCCTTTTCTCCACACCCTCTCCAGCATTTATTTTTTGTAAACTTTTTGATGATGGCAATTCTGACTGGTGGAGGTGATACCTCAGTAGTTTTGATTTGCGTTTCTCTAATAATTAGCAATGCTGAGCATCTTTGTGTGTGTCTGTTGGCCATCTGGATGTCTTCTTTGGAGAAATGTCTATGTAGGTCCATTTTTTGATTGGGTAGTTGGGTTTTTTGTTATTGAGTTGTACGAGCTGTTTGTATATTTTGAAAATTAAGCCCTTGTTGGTCACATCATTTGCAAATATTTTCTCCTAGTCCATAGGTTGTAGTTTTGTTTTGTTTATGGTTTCCTTTGCTGTGCAAAAGCTTATAAGTTTGATTAGGTCCCATTTGTTTATTTTTGCTTTTATTTCTTTTGCCTTGGGAGGCTGTCCTAAGAAAACATTGCTATGATTTATGTCAGAGAATGTTTTGCCTATGTTCTCTTGTAGGAGTTTTATGGTGTCATGTCTTATATTTAAGTCTTTAAGCTATTTTGAGTTTATTTTTTTGTATAGTGTGAGGGAGTGTTCTAACTTCATTGATTTACATGCAGCTGACTGTCCAGCTTTCCCAACACCACTTGCTGAAGAGACTGCCTTTTCTCCATTGTATATTCTTGCCTCCTTTGTCGAAGATTAATTGACCATAAGTGGGTGGGTTTATTTCTGGGCTCTGTATTCTGTTCCATCGTTCCATGTCGTTTTTTGTGCCCATACCACACTGTTTGGATTGCTGTAGCTTTTGTAGTATTGTCTGAATTCTGGGAGGGTTATGCCTCCAGCTTTGTTCTTTTCCTTCAGGATTGCTTTGGCAAATCTGGGTCTTTTGTGGTTCTGTATAAATTGTAGGATTATTTATTCTAATTCTGTGAAAACTGTCATGGGTAATTTGATAGGGCTCACATTAAATCTGTAGATTGGTTTGGGTAGTATGGACATTTGAACAATGTTAATTCTTCCACTTTGAGAACATGGGATATCTTTCCATTTCTTTGAGTCATCTTCAGTTTCTTTTATCAATGTTTCACAGTTCTCAGCAAATACGTTTTTCACCTCCTTGGTCAGGTTTATTCCTAGGTTTTTTGTTTTTTGTTTTTGATGTGATTATAAAATGAATTGTTTTTTTACTTACTCTTTCTGATATGTCATTATTACTGTAAAGAAGTGCAACAGGTTTCTGTATGTTAATCTTATATCCTGCTACCTTGCTGAATTCATTTATCAGTTCTAATAGCATTTGTGTGGAGTCTTTATGGTTTTCTATATAGAGTATCATTGTCATCTGCATATAATGACAGTTTTCCCTCTTCCCTTCCAATTTAGATACCTTATAAAAAAAAACCCAGTGCTTTTCAACACTGCTGGATTTACTCTTAACTAAAAGCAACATGAGTAGGTACAGTTTTGAGAATGATTGATAATAACAGGCCTAAATGATTAGAGTATGTCATTAATAGAGGAGTTTAATTTTTAAAGATCTTGCTATTAATTTTTAATATTTTTTCAAATTATTTTCAGGAACATTTAAGTTATGTTGTGTGTCCTCACAATAATTGCACACGTGAGAACAATATGACTTGTGTGACAATGCTTACCTGCAGAGTCAGATTGAATTTAGACCCTGGGATTCCCTGTATAGGTAGACAAATTAGGTATTCTCTGTAGTCTCATCTATGAGTTGAAATACTAATACCTAACTTCCCGAGTGGTTGTGAGGATTAAATAAGGTAATTTATATAAAGTAGCTGTTATTTTCACCATTTCTTGATTTATACCCTATATTCTTGATTTATACAGTATTCTATAGTCTATAAATGATTTTCTTATCCTTTTGGTTTTAGTCCTATTGGAGCTATATGAAATGACCACAAATAGATACTATTTCCATTTTTATGTTACCATGGTACATCTTTTTTCCATCCATTTATTTATTTATTTATCTATGAAGTGTTTTATGTAGGAAGTATATATTTGGGTCTTGCATTTTTATCTAATCTGACAATCTTTTTTTTAAAAAACATCTTTATTGGAGTATAATTGCTTTACAATGGTGTGTTAGTTTCTGCTGTATAACAAAGTGAATCAGTTATACATATACATACATCCCCATACCTCTTCCCTCTTGCGTCTCCCTCCCTCCCAACCTCCCTATCCCACCCCTCTAGGTGGTCACAAAGCACTGATCTGATCTCCCTGTGCTATGTGGCTGTTTCCCACTAGCTATCTATTTTACATTTGGTAGTGTATATATGTCCATGCCACTCTCTCACTCTGTCCCAGCTTACCCTTCCCCCTCCCCATATCCTCAAGTCCATTCTCAAGTAGGTCTGCATCTTTATTCCCATCTTGCCAATAGGTTCTTCATGATCATTTTTTATGTTTTTTTAGATTCCATATATATGTGTTAGCATATGGTATTTGTTTTATCCTTCTGACTTACTTCACTCTGTATGACAGACTCTAGGTCCATCCACCTCACTACAAATAACTCAATTTCGTTTCTTTTTATGGCTAAGTAATATTCCATTGTATATATGTGCCACAATCTTTGCCTGTTAGTTGTGTTTAGACCATTTATATTTAATGGGATTTTTGATATTTTGGGGTTTAGATTACCATCTTCCTATTTTTTTATTTTTCCCATTTCTTCCCATTTTCCTTTTTCTGCTTTATTTTGAACTGAGTATTTTTCATAATTCTACTTTATTAGCTGGTTTATTAGCTAAACCGTGTGTATGTGTTTGTGTGTGTGCGTGTGTGTGTGTGTTTAGCATGTGCTTTAGAGTTTGTAGTATACATCCTTATCACAGTATGCTTGTAATTGACATCATACTATGTCACATACAGTAAAAGAATCTTGTAACAGTAAACTACCATTTTCCCCTCCTGGGCTTTATACCATTTTGCCATACATTTTACTTAGCCATATGTTAAAACCCTGCAATACATTGTTATTTTTGCCTTAAGCCATCTAATATCTTTTAAAGAGATAATACATGTTCTTTTTTTTTCTTTTTTTTCAAGCTTTTTCCTTCTGTTACATTTTAGATAGTTTCTACTGCTATATTTTCCTTTTTTAAAAAATATATTTATTTATTTATTTGGCTGTGTTGGATCTCCATTGCTGTGCATGGGCTTTCTCTATTTGCCATGAGCGGGGGTTACTCTTCGTTGCAGTGTGCGGGCTTCTCATTGCGGTGGCTTCTCTTGTTGCAGAGCATGGGCTCTAGGTGCACGGGCTTCAGTAGTTGTGGCTCATGGGCTCTAGAGCGCAGGCTCAGGAGTTGTGATGCACGGGTTTAGTTGCTCCATGGCATGTGGGATCTTCCCGGACTAGGGCTTGAACCTGTGTCCCCTGCATTGGCAGGTGGATTCTTAGTCACTGAGCCACCAGGGAAGTCCCATCTACTGCAACTTTGTTAACCTCCTGCCGTGTCTAACCTACCTTTAATCCCATAGAGTTTAATTTTCATCTCAACATTGTCATTTTAGCCTCTAGATTAGACTTTTAACAAAAATCTTGTGTCTCTACTTAACATGTTCAGTCTCTCCTCTTAGTTCCTTGAACATATAGAATACAGGTATAACCTTTAATATCCTTATCTGCTAATGCTATCATCTCTTTCATTTCTGAGGTGGTTTTGATTGATTGCTGTCTCTCCTATCATGGGTCATATTTTCTTGCTGTTTTGTGTGCCTGGTAATTTTGGCTTTTTGTTTTACCTTGTTGGTTATTGGGTATTTTTATATTCACTTGAGCTTTATTATGGAACATGATTAAATTACTTGAATCATTTTGATCTTTTCAGGTTTGGGGTTTAAGCTTTATTAGGCAGGACGAGAGCAGCATTTAGTCTAGGGCTAGTTTATGCCCACTATTGATGCAAAATCTTTTGAGTACTCTACCCAATGCCCTCTGAATTATAAGGTTTTCCATGCTGGCTGGTGGGAAGAAGAGCTCTCCCTGTCCTGTGGGCTGTGGGGATTGCTTCCTCTCTAATTAGAGTCTCATCCTTTTGAGTGGTTCTCTCCTGGCCCCAGTAGTTTCCTCACAAATGTGATGACCTCAGGCGGAGAGTTCTCTTTCTGTGTGCAGCTCTGCTCTCCAGTCCTCTACCCTGCAAATTCTAACTGCCTCATCTTCTTTGGACTTGCAGCTCCTTCACCTTAGGGTGGCTCTGCCTGGGTCCCCCTTCCTGCACTGTGGCCTGAAAACATCTCTCCATAGAGTAAGGTGGGACAATCCTTGGACTCACTTCATTTTTCCCCCATCTCCCAAGGGTCACTGTCCCTCATTGCCTGATGTCCAGTATCTTGAAAACTGCCGTTTCATATAGTTTGTTTAGTTTTCTAGTTTCAGATTGAGTAAGTCTAGTCCCTGTTGGTATATCCATTTTGCAAACTAGAAAACTGGGGGTCTGAAATAGTAAGTAGCTGTGAGCTATTAGTGGAACCAGAACTGGAATTTACGAATTATACATCAATACCTGATGCTTTTTCCACAATATCATACTGCCTTTTCTAAGTAACAATTTCCTCATGTATTTGAAACTTATCCTTTTAAGACTTAAATCTTAATTTCAACCATTTTGTTGGAAATTTAAAAAAAAATGTTTAAGTACCCCTGCTTTCTTAAACAGAGCATTTTGTATATATCTGAACCTCTTCATTATCAACATTATTTATAATCTTATACAGTGCTTATCAACCCTATCTGACCCAAGTAATCCCTTTTGAATAAAATATTTTATAATGCCCTTTTATTCTGAAGAGTCTGAGCCCTTGACAATCATCAGGCTGGGTTTCTGCACTTGCTATTTACAGTTAGGAAGGGCAAAGGAGTGCCAGAAGGTGCCTGGCATATTCCTCCCTGTCCCCACTGTGTAAAACTTGGCTCCTCTCCCTACTGTTGGGGGTCAGTTACTCCTGCCAAAATGGTGACTCTTAGACTTCAGGTCCCTGGACACAGAGTTCAAAGTGCCCTGGGGGGCAGCCATAGCTTGTAGTTGAAAGGATCCTTGTTGTGTGCCCATGCAAGTGTAACACTCTTGAGAAGTAGGACCTCCAATCCTGCAGGGCCCAACTTTGTGAGGACAGCAAGCACAAAATCCCCCAGTGAGTCACGGGACGTGATGGTGAGTGAAGCTACACTTGCTTCTACCCGTTGGTTCCTGGACCCATGCATTATTGGAAAAAAAGGGTCATGTAGAGGTCCCTCTTTTTTTTTTTGTGGTTCGCGGGCCTCTCACTGCTTTGGCCTCTCCCACTGTGGAGCACAGGCTCCGGACGCGCAGGCTCAGTGGCCATGGCTCAGGGGCCCAGCCGCTCTGCGGCATGTGAGATCTTTCCAGAGCGGGGCACGAACCTGTGTCCCCTGGATCGGCAGGCAGTCTCTCAACCACTGCCACACGAGGGAAGCCCGGGGTCCCTCATTTAATGCGTATTCCACATCCTGAAAGATGGCACTGCAGTCTTTTAGCATATTGTCTCTGAATACTCTGAGTTGGTGCTTCACTTGTGCCTTCAAAAGGCAGTTCCAGTGTTCTGTGAGGCTGGCTGCTTCTGGCTGGTGCAGGATGTAATACAACCAGTGGATTCCATGGTCATGGGCTCACTGCCCCTCTTCCTCTGCTGTAAAGTGGGTTCCCTGGTCAGATGCTCTGTTATATAGGACTCCACACCTGTGGAATGGGGAATCTGTATGGATAGTGGTGCTGCCTGAGGCTCTGCAAACAGGGAAGACAATCTCATACCTAGTATAGCTATCCACCCCTGTGAGGGACAAATTGCTGGCCCTTCTGGGATGAAGGGAGTCCAAAGTAGTTGATTTGCCACCAAGTAGCCAGTTGGTCTCCCTGAGGACTAGTGCCTATCGCTGACAGGTTAGCCATTTCAGAGGCAGCAGTAGCTAGATTGACCTTGGTAATCTATATGCATCTTAGGGATGGCAGTGGACTCCTGCCGACCCCCCAGATCTGCTCTCCACCACTCTGACTCAGCTCTCTGCCCTTAGGAGGCTGACCTCTTTGCATTGCATCATCTGGGCTCCCTTGCCCTGTAGGTTTGGTCAGTGGGAGGCCCAGCAGATCAGAGAGTAAGAGGAGAGAGAGATTATCCCCCAGCTCCTTACCTTCCAAGCCATGGTTTTGCAGAGGTGGTATCCCTTGACCAAAGGCCACAGCTCCTGTTGAGCTGACCTTTGTTGAGCTCCGAGCATTCACAGGGTTCCCACACACTTCCTTCTTCTCCCCCCTGTAGCTAGAGATGGTAATGGCCTCCCACTGTTTATACTCCAGAGTGCTTCTTCAACATCCCCTGTTGGCTTCCCTTTATCTGCCCCACCATGTAGACAGTCTCTACAATCAGACTGTCTTCAGTCTGAGGATGCCATCTGTTCCTTCCAGGACCCCAGCTTACAAAATAGAGTATTTTCTGCCTTGTCTTTTAAATTAAGCTGTAGACAGTAAACATATTTTCGCCTTTCCTTAATTCACTTGACAAATATTTGCCAGATCCTGTACTGCTCTTTGAGAAAACAGGGGTGAACAAGACAAATGGATAACTTTGTCTTGTTAATAAAAAGGTAACTTCAAACAGTCTTAAATGATCTTCCTGAGTAATCCTTCTGAGGACTGCGAGTGAAGCCTCCTTAGATTGGACAGTCTGGGTAGGTCTTTTGGAGATAGTGAGGTTTAAGGACCTGAGGACCTTGACCTAAAGGAGGAACTTGCTCAAAGATCGAGAGCAGGATATTCCAGATAGTGAGGCTGTAGGCAAGGGCAGAGGTCAAAGGGACCAGTGAGCTTGGCTTGTTTAATACACAGAAGCTTCTGGAATATGGTGAACAATACATGCAGGTGATGGGCAATTTGCCTATGTGTTTGTAGCAAGAATGATGTGCCCACTTGTAACATGGTGTTGGCCTCTTTTCAAAGAAGACAATCCAGTTTGCTGAGCAAGTACTTTTCAGACAATTTATTGGGCATACGCTAGATCTTAGCAAGATCTATCTCTGTATAACTACTTAACTGTGACCCCAAGTTACCTAAGGTCACAGCTACAAAGTTGCAGAGGTGAGATGCCAGCCATTTGTTTTATTCCAATCTTGGAGGTAACTTTCCCCTCCAAATTCAGGAGTTAACTAGGAATATGTCAGCTGAATGTCCTCAACAGCGTTAAGTGATAAGTAATCTATCCAAAGACGCTAATAAATCCAAAGATACCCAGAGAGTGGGAAGATATAACAGGTCTTGTTTTCAAAAACGGCTGTGGATTTGCCCAAATTACAAAGGTCCAAGCAAGTCTGTTGTTTTTATTTGATTATTACTGGAGTTAGTGGGAGAGTTATGTGGGACCCATTTTAGGATACAATATGGCTGGTAGGAATCTGAGCCAGCAGAGAATGTGCTTGACTTCCAGCCTTGCCCCCCTTTCTTGAAAAAGACAGTTCCGGCCATTTGATTCTCATTCAGGCTTTCCTACTTTACCCCTGGGGTGTGCATTTGCATCAGAATCGCAGTATAGGTTAAATGTGGTGCATACTAGATGATTATTTTTGGCCAAGTGGTGTTTCCACTACAGAATTAAGCCATCAGCTCATCAAAAGTTGGAGTTCTTTTCCCCTATCTTTTGCATTTGTTAAAGCCTAAATTTTCTCAAATGAAAGACTTCTCTAGGTCAGGAACAAGGTCTTACAATTTGTTTCCAGCACCGCATGTCTGGCACATAAAAAATGGTGAGAGTATTAAATATTCTAAGAGGCATCCTTCCACTGGGCTCAATCCCGACCCTGACTGTGTCTGTAAATATGAATGCACAAGAGGTCGCTTTACACCACCAAGCGGCGCTAGGGCACCATCTAGAAAGGATTCACTAAGTTTTCCACAGGGTTTGAAGTTTCGTACTTCAAAACTTCTGACACTTCAAAGTGTCAGGTTAATTCACAAGTCGAGGGGAATTTTCCCAACAAATGAATGATGTCGCAGCCAGGGGTAGGCTGCAGAAGGCGCTCTGAGTCTCTGGGTGCACCACAGACCTTTGGGATCACAGCTGGAACTCGGGCTGTGGAGTCGCAGAGGTGCATGTGCGGGAGTGGGTGCAGCCCGACGTCCAGGTGAGGGCGGAGGTGCGTGCTGCGCGCGGGGTCAGCCAGGTACGCGCTGTGGGTCTCCGAGGAGCCAGCTCCGTTTCCAACCCCGCCCCCTCGCCGCACAGTGCCGGCCTGGCCGCTCCTCCCCTGGGTGGGTCCCGGCTCCTCTTCTGGCAGGGTCTATTTGCATAGAGGAAACTGCCCAAAGAGGCCGCTGTGGAGGAGCTGGCGGCAGGGAAGGGGGCGTGCGCCGAAGTCCGCTGCTGCCCAGAGGCCAAGCCCCGTGCCGGGCCGACCTCATGCCTCAGGCTCTCCAGCACGCTCAGACAGCGTCCCGGGCTCTGTGCACCGTCCTCTGAGAGTCCACCCGCGATGAGCACACCGTGAGTCCAGGCCAGGGCGCCGGCGGCAACGCGCAGAAGGGCTGCCAGATGGGCAGCGGCGGTGCGCGGCTCCCCGCGACAGCAGCCGGGACCTGGGCGGTGAGCGCGGTTTGCCTGCTGCTCTCCACCGGCTCGGCGGTCGCCTGCCTGCTGCTGGGTGTCCAGGCTGCCGCGCTGCAGGGCCGGGTGGCGGCACTCGAGGAAGAGCGGGAGCTGCTGTGGCGCGCGGGGTCGCCGGACACACAGGTCGCCTGGGCCGAGCCACAACTGGAGCACCTGCTGCGCAAGGTAAGTCGCCGAGCCCGGGGATGGGAGTGTCCGTGGGCTGGGAGCTGTCGCGGTGAGGAGCGGTCGCCCGCCAGCCGTGAGCGCCCAAGTCCGTCCGAACAGCCTGCGCGGGGTTGGGGGTGGGGTGGGGTGGGGAGGGAGGCTGGGATGCTAGTGGCCGAGGGGTCCTGCTGTTCCCGCTCCAGCCTCAGGGTCGGCCTGCGTGAAAAACGACCTAGAAGGGCTGTTTCGTGGACGAGCAGAGGGAGGAAGAGGAAAGACTGCGGGCTTTGAAATAACTGATTTGGGGGCGAGTCTCCACGGGTGTGTGAGCTCGGACCGGTGGCTTCCCGCCTGCATTAAGGGCCTGCCTTCCTACCTGTGCCGGGATAATGAAGAAGCTCTTGAGGGAAGTGTGTGGTGACTTCTGTCACTGGTAGCAGCTACTGTTCCCAACGCTTATATACCTGCAGAGGTGTGGGGCCCCCAGCAGACCGGAGGTTTCCTGGTGGCAGGAAACCTCAGTCAGAACCTGGACGGGGCCCTTGGAGGGACATGGTCAATCCAACCTGCCCTGTCCACCCTACGGCCCCTCAGGAAAGTGTTTCAGAACAGCTCCATCTTGGAGATGCTGTGCTGTGCCTGGGGTTGCTTGGGCTCAGTGCTCACCCAGGGCAACCCAGACCTGAGGGGGTGCCAACATCAGCTTGGCAGGGTGAAGGGAATAAAAAACAGTCCGGGCCAAAAAATACAGACTCTGGATTCGGTCGAAGCCACCTAGGCGATGCCACCTGGGCATTGTGGACCCAGCAGATGCTGAGTTTCCTTGCTGGAAGCATCATATGAGACTCTCTGACACTTCTGTTAAGGTTGCTGCTATGTGTCTTCAAAGCAGGAGCCACATTTGGGACTTCAAATCTCTCACCCATCATGCTGATCAAAACCTGCAGCAGGGCACCTCCCCATAGAACAGTGGTGGTAGACTGGCCAGAGTGCCCCTGTTTGTGCTGGCCTCCCTTGCCTGAGCCATCCTCTTCTTCCTAGGAAAGGCAGCTACCCCAAGGTCGCAAGCATACTCCCCAAAGGTGTATCCTCAACTGTAGTATGAATAGCACCACAGTGTTTCAAGGTAGAGGAGAGGATGGGCAGGGCTGTTACTACCATTTCCCCTGAACTGTGCCCAGCTGTGATCTTTATTAATGTAGCTGTGTATCCATTTTTGAGTTAATTTGGATTCTTTAAGGTGAACGGGAGAAGACTGTACCATGCCTTTGTGTTCACCATACCTATTTCTTAGTCACTTTAATTTAAGCCAGTATTACATCTCTTCTAACTTGGTTTTGGGCAAAATTGCTGCTTCATGAAATGATTTCCTATGTTCCTCTTGAAAGTGCCTGCAGACTTTAGAAATCTCTCTGCAGCCCTGCTGGCAACTCCTGGTGATGTTTTCATAATTGCAGCCCATTACCTTTTTGCAGATCCTTAGAGACAAGGATGTTGAATTGATTTATGGAGGGCCAGTAAAATTTCTCCCTGTTAGTGCTATAACTGTGGCTGTTCTTTCGAATGGGGGTCCCCCTTTTACTTAATAAAAAATAAACTGCAAGCTTTGATTGAGTAAATCAGAAATCGCAGTAAAACCTTTTAGAAGGAACTTGCAAATTGTGTCCATTCTAATAGGGAGGGCAGTCCTGGGAAAGCAGCCACTGATGAGATTTTCAAGTCCTGAACTATGCAGATCATAGGAGGCTTCATCCTGCTTTCAAGGAGTTACTGGGCAGAGTATTCCCCCTCTCTCTCCCTCTCTGTTTCTCTCTCACCCTCTCTGTTTCTCTCTCTCTCTCTCTCTCTCGCTCCATACCACCCTCCCCCCCCACTTTCCTCTTCATTAGTGAGGGGAAGGGAAAATTTGAAATACTGGGATTTCCACTTGAAATTTGCTATAGCATTCTGCAGGCTATACCATTAGCATAGGACACATCTTAACACTTCGTGCTACTAGCTAACCAAATTTGGTGTTGAGGAGTCTCTACTTGGAGCATCTGAGATGCCACACTATGAATGCAGTTGGGGTTCAGCTTCTGGCTGTTTGAGTGTCCCTCTGAAAAGGCATCTCTTTCCCAGGGCACCAGTCTGTTCCTGCTCCTAGCCATTCTTCTTACAAATGTCACTGGATGCGAAATGTACATGGCCTGGCCAGGGACCCTGAGAGTCCCTGGCTGAGATGAGGGGACACATGGCAGGTGCATAGTGGGAGTCGGTAATTGGGTTTAAATAGATGTGAAGATAATTTAGAAAAACTCCTCGATATGAAGGACAAATAAATAATGAACTGAAAATCTCTTAAAGAAAGAACCTTTGTACTTGAACATGTTTTTCAGTTCTAATTTGTTCTCAGTGAAGCATCCTTTCAGCCTGTGCTGAAGTAGTTGTGTATGTGAGGATGCCTGCAGCTTGTCCTTTACCAACAAGCTTGTTTTCAGAGAATAGAAATCCTTACCAACCATACACAACTTTAATGTCAGAAAAAAATAAGGAAACAATAAGCCAACAGAAGCCACTGTTAATATGGGACCCACTGTCTTTGTTCCCTTGGGAACAGAACTGTGAAATAACTTCTTTGGGACTGGCTGATGTGCCTGATAATGTAGATATAGAAGCTACAAAAAAGGGATATTCATGATAACTCATCATTATTAAAGACCCTTCCCATGGTACAAAATAAAGAAATGGTTTTCAGAAAATAAAGCAAGATTATTGAGCAAGAGTCATTAACAATAGTATCTTCAGTATGACCCCAAAATATAAATGCAAAACAAGCATATGATATTATGCTTTTAAAGTGCTTTAAAGAGCTTGCCTCGGTAATCAACCCCCCCATTAGTTATACCTATAGTTACAGTATTATAAAGCTTAAATTTTAGAGTATATAAAATAGCTGCTATACTACAGCAAAAATTTTAATGCAAGAATTAAAGAAATATTTAGTTGTATTCAGAGGAAACTATTTTCAGCTTACGAGTGATTTATTGTTGGCTGTTGGTCTTCCATTCTCCAGACCAATCAGTTTGAAAACAAGAAAAACCCAGAGACTCAGGGTAAAATTCAAGCCCTTTCCTTCCCTACCATCAACTATATATATTGGTTAAGTTACCATAAAACCCAGAATCAAATGTAGCTTTTTTTGGCCTCTGTGGCAGCTTTTCACTTATCAGGACTGCTCTAAGGTGTATGCTTTAATAAAAATGCCAATTTTTGAATCCCATGGCACAATTGGAGATGGAGTATAAATCATAGCTACATTTGTTTCCTTGACATTTCCTAGCTGCCAAACCAAAGAAGTTTATAGTTACTTCCTGGCATGCTCACTTTATCTCTCCACTCTTTTTTTTTCTTGTTTTTTTTGCAGAAGTTTAGGAGAACTTTATAATAATAGCAGCACATTTAGAATGAGCCAACTGTTGGGACATTCCTTTCACAGATATATTTTGGAATTGTTGAATTGGACTTTTACACATTAGCTTTGAAGATTTGCAACATCGCTCCTGAAGTTCGGGGATCTGAAAGCTGAATGAATTTACACCAGCAGGCAGAGAGGGGTAGATGATAAATGGGGTTTCAGTCCCACTATTTACTAGTCCTGGCATCTAACCTCTTCAACTTCCTGAGCTCCTGCTTCCTCTTCCCTAATACGATGGTCGCAACTACCTGTGTACTGATGAGCAAATAAGATAATGTAGAGGAAAGTGGTGGTCAGTAAGTCTTTGATGGTCAGTACCAAAATCCCCAAGTGTGATTCCTTAAACAGTACAGTCATTGAATTATCTTGCATAACCTGAGAATCCTGGAAGTCAGGCTGCAGATCCTGGGTTAGTTCAATAACTTGGCCATGACTGGGTGCCAGGTGATTCTCTGCCATTCTCTCTCTTTTTTTTTTTTTTTGGTTTGGTTTTGTTTACCCTGTCACTTTATTTTTATTTCTTTTTGGTTTTTTTTCCTCTCAACTTTACATATAATTTCTTTTTTCTTAACATCTTTATTGGAGTATAATTGCTTTACAATGGTGTGCTAGTTTCTGCTTTATAACAAAGTGAATCAGTTATACATATACATATGTTCCGATATCTTCTCCCTCTTGCATCTCCCTCCCAATCCCACCCATCCAGGTGGTCACAAAGCACCGAGCTGATCTCTCTGTGCCATGCGGCTGCTTCCCAGTAGCTATCTATTTTACATTTGGTAGTGCATATATGTCCATGCCACTCTCTCATTTTCTTACAGCTTACCCTTCCCCCTCCCCATATCCTCAAGTCCATTCTCTAGTAGGTCTGTGTCTTTATTCCCATCTTACCCCTAGGTATTTCATGACATGTTTTTTTCTTATATTCCATTATATATGTGTTAGCATATGGTATTTTTCTTTCTCTTTCTGACTTACTTCACTCTGTATGACAGACTCTAGGTCCATCCACCTCACAACAAATAACTCAATTTCACTTCTTTTTATGGCTGAGTAATATTCCATTGTAAATATGTGCCACATCTTCTTTATCCATTCCTCCGATGATGAACACTTAGGTTGCTTCCATCTCTGGGCTATTGTAAATAGAAATTCAGTGAACATTTTGGTACATGACTCTCTTTGAATTATGGTTTTCTCAGGTTATATGCCCAGTAGTGGGATTGCTGGGTCATATGGTAGTTCTATTTGTAGTTTTTAAAGGAACCTCCATACTGTTCTCCATAGTGGCTGTACCAAATTACATTCCCACCAGCTGTGCAAGAGTGTTCCCTTTTCTGCACACCCTCTCCAGCATTTATTGTTTGTAGATGTTTTGATGATGGCCATTCTGAGTGGTGTGAGATGATATCTCATTGTAGTTTTGATTTGCATTTCTCTAATGATTAATGATGTTGAGCATTCTTTCATGTGTTTGTTGGCAGTCTGTGTATCTTCCTTGGAGAAATGTCTGTTTAGGTCTTTTGCCCATTTTTGGATTGTGTTGCATGAGCTGCTGGTAAATTTTGGAGACTAATCCTTTGTCAGTTGCTTCATTTGCAAATATTTTCTCCCATTCTGAGGGTTGTCTTTTGGTCTTGTTTATGGTTTCCTTTGCTGTGCAAAAGCTTTGAAGTTTCATTAGGTCACATTTGTTTATTTTTGTTTTTTTATCCATTTCTCTATGAGGTGGGTCCAAAAGGATCTTGCTGTGATTTATGTCATAGAGTGTTCTACCTATGTTTTCCTCTAAGAGTTTGATAGTTTCTGGCCTTACATTTAGGTCTTTAATCCATTTTGAGCTTATTTTACTGTATGGTGTTAGGGAGTGATCTAATCTCATACTTATACATGTACCTGTCCAGTTTTCCCAGCACCAATTATTGAAGAGGCTGTCCTTTCTCCACTGTACATTCCTGCCTCCTTTACCAAAGATAAGGTGACCATATGTGCGTGTGTTTATCTCTGGGCTTTCTATCCTTTTCCATTGATCTCTCTTTCTGTTTTTGTGCCAGTACCATACTGTCTTGATTACTGTAGCTTTGTCGTATAGTCTGAAGTCAGGGAGCCTGGTTCCTCCAGTTCCTTTTTCTTTCTCAAGATTGCTTTGGCTATTCGGGGTCTTTTGTGTTTCCATACAAATTGTGAAATTTTTTGTTCTAGTTCTGTGAAAAATGCCAGTGGTAGTTTGAAAGGGATTGCATTGAATCTGTAGATTGCTTTGGGTAGAAGAGTCATTTTCACAATGTTGATTCTCCCAATCCAAGAACATGGTATATCTCTCCATCTATTTGTATCATCTTTAATTTCTTTCATCAGTCTTATAATTTTCTGCTTACAGGTCTTTTGTCTCCTTAGGTAGGTTTATTCCTACCTATTTTATTCTTTTTCTTGCAGCGGTAGTTGGGAGTGTTTTGTTGATTTCACTTTCAGCTTTTTCATCATTAGTGTACAGGAATGCCAGATATTTCTGTGCATTAATTTTGTATCCTGCTACTTTACCAAATTCATTGATTAGCTCTAGTAGTTTTCTGGTAGCGTCTTTAGGATTCTCTATGTATAGTATCATGTCATCTGCAAACAGTGACAGCTTTACTTCTTCTTTTCCAATTTGGATTCCTTATATTTCCTTTTCTTCTCTGATTGCTGTGGCTAAAACTTCCAAAACTATGTTGAATAAGAGCGGTGAGTGTGGGCAACCTAGTTTTGTTCCTGATCTTAGTGGAAATGCTTTCAGTTATTCACCATTGAGGATGATGTTGGCTGTGGATTTGTCATATATGCCCTTTATTATATTGAGGAAAGTTCCCTCTATGCCTACTTTCTGCAGGGTTATTATCATAAATAGGTGTTGCGTTTTGTCGAAAGCTTTCTCTGCATCTATTGAGATGATCATATGGTTTTTCTCCTTCAATTGGTAAATATGGTTTATCATGTTGATTGTTTTGCATATATTGAAGAATCCTTGCATTCCTGGAATGAACCCCACTTGATCATGGTGTATGATCCTTTTAATGTGCTGTTGGATTCTGTTTGCTAGTATTTTGTTGAGGATTTTGGCATCTATATTCATCGGTGATATTGGCCTGTAACTCTTTCTTTGTGACATCCTTGTCTGGTCTTGGTATCAGGGTGATTGTGGCCTCGTAGAATGAGTTTGGGAGTTTTCCTCCCTCTGCTATATTTTGAAAGAGTTTGAGAAGCATCACTGTTACCTCTTCTCTAAATGTTAGATAGAATTCCCCTGTGAAGCCATCTGGTCCTGGGCTTTTGATTGTTGGAAGATTTTAATCACATTTTTAATTTCTGTGCTTGTGATTGGTCTGTTCATATTTTCTATTTCTTCCTGATTCAGTCTCGGAAGGTTGTGCATTTCTAAGAATTTGTACATTTCTTCCAGGTTGTCCATTTTATTGACGTAGAGTTGCTTGTAGTAATCTCTCATGATCTTTTGTATTTCTGCAGTGTCAGTTGTTACTTCTCCTTTTTCATTTCTAATTCTATTGATTTGAGTCTTCTCCCTTTTTTTCTTGATGAGTCTGGCTAATGGTTTTTCAATTTTGTTTATCTTCTCAAAGAACCAGCTTTTAGTTTTATTGATCTTTGCTATGGTTTCCTTCATTTCTTTTTCATTTATTTCTGATCTGATCTTTATGATTTATTTCCTTCCGCTAACTTTGGGGGTTTTTGTTCTTCTTGCTCTAATTGCTTTAGGTGCAAGTTTCGGTTGTTTATTTGAGATGTTTCCTGTTTCTTAAGGTAGGATTGTGTTGCTATAAACTTCCCTCTTAGAACTGCTTTTGCTGCATCCCATAGGTTTTGGGTCGCCCTGTCTCCATTGTCATTTGTTTCTAGGTATTTTTTGATTTCCTCTTTGACTTCTTCAGTGATCACTTCGTTATTAAATAGTGTATTGTTTAGCCTCCATGTGTTTGTATTTTTTACAGAGCTTTTCCTGTAATTGATATCTAGTCTTATAGCATTGTGGTCAGAAAAGATACTTGATACAATTTCAATTTTCTTCAATTTACCAAGGCTTGATTTGTGACCCAAGATATGATCTATCCTGGAGAATGTTCCATGAGCACTTGAGGAAAATGTGTATTCTGTTGTTTTTGCATGGAATGTCCTATAAATATCCATTAAGTCCATCTTGTTTAATGTATCATTTCAAGCTTGTGTTTCCTTATTTATTTTCATTTTGGATTATCTGTCCATTGGTGAAAGTGTGGTGTTAAAGTCCCCTACTATGAATGTGTTACTGTTGACTTCCCCTTTTATGGCTGTTAGTATTTGCCTTATGTATTGAGGTGCTTCTATGTTGGGTGCATAAATATTTTCAATTGTT
The DNA here is from genome assembly GCF_964165515.1 of Mesoplodon bidens. Classification (NCBI taxonomy): domain Eukaryota; kingdom Metazoa; phylum Chordata; class Mammalia; order Artiodactyla; family Ziphiidae; genus Mesoplodon; species Mesoplodon bidens. The sequence continues at coordinate 84,778 of NW_027671777.1, read as the reverse complement.
AGATCTTCTTCTTGGATCGATCCCTTGATCATTATGTAGTGTCCTTCTTTGTCTCTTCTAATAGTCTTTATTTTAAAGTCTATTTTGTCTGATATGAGAATTGCTACTCCAGCTTTCTTTTGATTTCCATTTGCATGGGATATCATTTTTCCATTCTCTCACTTTCAGTCTGTATGTGTCTCTGGATCTGAAGTGGGTCTCTTGTAGACAGCATATATATGGGTCTTGTTTTTGTATCCATTCAGCCAGTCTGTGTCTTTTGGTGGGAGCATTTAATCCATTTACATTTAAGGTAATTATCGATATGTATGTTCCTATTCCCATTTTCTTAATTTTTTTGTGTTTGTTATTATAGGTATATTCCTTCTCTTGTGTTTCTTGCCTAGAGAAGATCCTTTAGCATGTGTTGTGAAGCTGGTTTTGTGGTGCTGAGCTCTCTCAGCTTTTGCTTGCCTGTAAAGATTTTAATTTCTCCATCAAATCTGAATGAGATCCTTGCTGGGTAGAGTAATCTTGGTTGCACTTTTTTCTCCTTCATCACTTTAAATATGTCCTGCCAGTCCCTTCTGGCTTGCAGAGTTTCTGCTGAAAGATCAGCTGTTAACCTGATGGGGATTCCCTTGTGTGTTATTTGTTGTTTTTCCCTTGCTGCTTTTAATATGTTTTCTTTGCATGTAATTTTTGACAGTTTGATTAATATATGTCTTGGCAGGGTTTCTCCTTGGATTTATCCTGTATGGGACTCTGTGCTTCCTGGACTTGATTAACTATTTCCTTCCCCATATTAGGGAAGTTTTCAACTATAAGCTCTTCAAATATTTTCTCAGTCCCTTTCTTTTTCTCTTCTTCTTCTGGAACCCCTAAAATTCGGATGTTGGTGCCTTTAATGTTGTCCTAGAGGTTTTTTTCTTTATTCTGCTCTGAAGTAGTTATTTCCACTATTTTATCTTCCAGCTCACTTATCCGTTCTTCTGCCTCAGTTATTCTGCTGTTGATCCCATCTAGAGTATTTTTAATTTCATTTATTTTGTTTTTCATCATTGCTTGTTTCATCTTTAGTTCTTCTAGGTCCTTGTTAAATGCTTCTTGCATTTTCTCTATTCTGTTTCCAAGATTTGGGACCTTATATACTATCATTATTCTGAATTCTTTTCCAGGTAGACTGCCTATTTCCTCTTCATTTGTTAGGTCTGGTGGGTTTTTATCTTGCTCCTTCATCTGCTGTGTGATTTTCTGTCTTCTCATTTTGCTTATCTTACTGTGTTTGGGGTCTCCTTTTCTCAGGCTGCAGGTTCATACTTCCCTTTGGTTTTGGTGTCTGTCCCCAGTGGCTAAAGTTTGTTCAGCGGGTTGTGTAAGCTTCCTGGTGGAGGGGACTAGTGCCTGTGTTCTGGTGGATGAAGCTGGATCTTGTCTTTGTGGTGGGCAGGTCCACGTCTGGTGGTTTGTTTTGGGGTGTCTGTGGACTTACTATGATTTTAGGCAGCCTCTCTGCTAATGGGTGGGGTTGTGTTCCTGTCTTTCTAGTTGTTTGGCATAGGGTGTCCAGCACTGTAGCTTGCTGGTCGTTGAGTGAAGCTGGGTGCTGGTGTTGAGATGGAGAACTCTGTGAGATTTTCGCCATTTGATATTATGTGGAGCTGGGAGGTCTCTTGTGGACCCGTGTCCTGAGGTTGGCTCTACCACCTCAGAGGCACAGCACTGACTCCTGGCTGCAGCACCAAGAGCCTTTCATCCACACGGCTCAGAATAAAAGGGAGAAAAAGTAGAATGAAATAAATAAATAATTAATTAAAGAAACAAAGAAAGAAAAGAGGAAGGACGAAAGAAAGAAAGAAAGAAAGATGATAAAATAAAACAAAATAATATAAAATAAAATAGAGTTATTAAAATAAAAATAATTACTAAGAAAAAGAATTTTTTTAAGTAAAAAAAAAAGGACGGATAGAACCCTAGGACAAATGGTGAAAGCAAAGCTATACAGACAAAATCTCACACAGAAGCATACACATACACACTCTCAAAAAGAGGAAAGGTGGAAAAAATAATAAATCTTGCACTCAAAGTCCACCTCCTCAATTTGGGATGATTTGTTGTCTATTCATGTGTTCCACAGATGCAGGGTACATCAAGTTGATTGTGGAGTTTTAATCCACTTCTCCTGAGGCTGCTGGGAGAGATTTCCCTTTGTCTTCTTTGTTCTAACAGCTCCCAGGGCTCCCCTTTGTATTTGGCCCCGCCTCTGTGTGTAGGTCGCCAGAGGGCGTCTGTTCTTCGCTCAGACAGGATGTGGTTAAAGGAGCAGCTGCCTGGGGGGCTCTGCCTCACTCAGCCCTGGGGAGGGAGGGGTGCGGATGCAGAGTGAGCCTGCGGTGGCAGAGGCCAGCGGGACGTTGCAGCAGCCTGAGGCGCAACGTGCGTTCTCCCAGGTAAGTTGTCCTTGGATCCCGGGACCCTGGCAGTGGCAGGCTGCCTAAGCTCCCAGGAGGGGAGGTGTGGATAGTGCCCTGTGCTCACTCACAGGCTTCTTGTTGGTGGCAGCAGTAGCCTTAGCATCTCATGCCCATCTCTGTGGTCCACGCTGTTAGCCGTGACTCACGCCCGTCTCTGGAGCTCCTTTAAGCAGCACTTTTAATCTCGTCTCCTCACACACCAAAGAGGCCAGAAAAAGTCTCATGCCTCTTCGGCAGGTCCAGAATTTTCCCCGGACTCCCTCCCAGGTAGCAGTGGTGCACTAAGCCCTGCAGGCTGTGTTCACGCCGCCAACCCCAGTCCTCTCCCTGAGCTCCAACCAAAGCCAGAGCCTCGGCTCCCAGCCCCGCCCACCCCGGCGGGTGAGCAGACAAGCCTCTCGGGCTGGTGAGTGCTGGTCGGCACCGATCCTCTGTGCGGGAATCTCTGCGCTTTGCCCTCTGCACCCCTGGTGCTGTGCTCTCCTCCTCAGCTCCGAAGCTTCCCCCCTCTGCCACCCGCAGTCTCCGCCCACGAAGGGGCTTCCTGGTGTGTGGAAACTTTTCCTCCTTCACAGCTCCCTCCCACTGGTTTAAGTCCCATCCCTATTTTTTTGTCTCTGTTTATTATTTTTTCTTTTGCCTACCCAGGTACGTTTGGAGTTTCTTGCCTTTTGGGAGGTCTGAGGTCTTCTGCCAGTGTTCAGTAGGTGTTCTGTAGGAGTTGTTCCACGTGTAGATGTATTTCTGGTGTATCGTGAGCCCCAGGAGTGGCTTAGGGGGTGCTGGGCGATCAAGGGGAACTGACTCTGTGTCTCAGGCTGGCCCAAGGGTGCCGCACATGGATCTAGGTCCTCCTGACGCCTCGACACAGACAAAATGCTGCCACTCACTTGGTCTTTCCTCATGGTCACAAGATGGCTGCTGCAGCTCCAAGCACATGTCTTCACACAAAAATAGCCAAGGTAGAAGGGAAGAGGGCAGGAAAAAGCTATCTTCTCGAGAGGCTTTCTTTTTTATTTGAGTTAGGGAACTTTCCTTTATAGCCACCAGCCAGAACCAGGGCCAGTGATCACCATCATCCTGTCAAGGGTGATGGGGTTGCCACAGGAGACTTTGGCCAAGCTTGGTGAATCCTCTGAGTCTGGGCATGTTGCCAGAGGAACAAAATTGTAGTTTTGTGAGAAAGGGAGCCTAGGAATGGCTATTGTGGAGCAACCAACAGTGTCAGATAGGTGCCCTAGAACATTACCCTAGAGGAGGACAGGGCGGGGGTGGAGGGAGGGGGAAGTCATCCAAACTGCTGCAGTTTTCATGACCATGCCCCCTTCACTGCTCTGCACTTTGGGAACACTCTCCAGCTGCAAAATTTCTGTTTCTCTCAGGGTCCTGCTCTCCAGCCCTGCATCTAGCCATAGTAGTCAAAGGCAAGGTTGATGCATTTGGGGTTCTCTCTGGCTCAGTCCCATGCTTTGTAGTTTGTGGTCTTTAACCCTTAAGTGCATGCTGTTCTGATCCCAAAGTGACTGACTGGAGGGGCCTCCTCACTGGTGATGGCACTGTAGGGTCTTGCTTTCCAGCTCTTTCCAAATCGTGGCATACACAAAAAATGAGGACACCTGCATATCACCCTTCAGTAAGTGGAAGAGGCTGCTCGGGCTGGAGGGAACTGGCTCAGCCACTCCGAGGACCAAGGAGATCAGTGTACCTGAAAACGTGTGTGGTGCCCTATACACATCAGGTGTGCCTAGGCAGCTCTGCTTCCCCTCCTCACCCCAATCCCAGCCATAGGTCCCCTTGGCTTTTTCAACAGCCATATCTCACTGTGGCCTCCAAATCCCCTTCCAGAGATCATGGAAGAATTATGGTCCCCAGAGCAGGGTGTCTCTTTTACCTTCATTGAGCATCATCTCCTTAGATTCCACCTTTCTAGTTGTCTTTGGATCCTTATACTTTCAAATAACAACGTGACAGGACCCCAGCTCAGACTGACTTAATTAAAAAGGGAATTTAACTGTAATGTCCAGGGAAATGTCTGCTCAGGCACAGCTAGAGGTGCCTTGATTTTGTGTTTCCTTGTGTTGGCTCCATATTTGTCAAGGATGCCCTCACTCTTTCCCATGAAGTGGGAAGGCAACTGTCAGCAGCTCCAGGTCCATATACTCAGCATTAGAGTTTCTCTTTCCCAATAGTCCCACTGATTCACACCAAATGTCAATATGGATAACCTGCACCAGTCACTGAGATGAGCCAGGCAGCATCTCTGATCTGTGTGTGTGTGGCGGGGGTTGTGTGCAACTGTGCACATCTGTGCGTACCCCACTGGAGATGAAAGGACCAGGAGTGGAGGATGGTCCCCAAAGGACAATTTGGAGTGTTGTTATTAGGACGGGAAGAAGACAGGGGCCTGGTAAAATCAAGTAGATGACCATCCAAGGAATAACAAGAGAGAGGCTTGGGCAACAAGCTGGAGCCACATTCTGGAGAAATTCTTCCTCAATGGCTTGAAATCCAGCTAAAGGATTTTTGATCTAATGGGCTAGGCAGTAGGTTGGTAGGTGTTTGTTCTGCAGGTGTTTATGTATATTGATAAATTTTAATTTATCTGTAGGATCAAAATCTGTATTTCTCTCTGACTATAATGCAATCACAAAATGTGAGCTTAACAAGTTATAGGATAACTTAAAATCTTAAAACTTTCCCACAACAGCATGATGAATTGTGGAAGACAGAGGTTATTGTCATTGTTTTACAAGGGAGAAATGTCATTAAGAGGGAGGCCATGACCTGTTCCAGGCACAGAGGCCAGGCCTGAGCTCCCTCAGGTCAGCAGGAGGCCTTGGAAAGAGGAGTGATAAGGACGGGTGTGTTCTCTCCACCCTTTAAATGAGTTTCATGTCCAGCCGAGGGCAGTCAGGGCCGCCTGCTGCTGGGGTCCACCTTCCTTGGCCCACTTTCTTTTCTTTTCTTTTTTAAGTCTTTATTGAATTTGTTACAATATTGCTTCTACTTTATGTTTTGGTTTTTTGGCTGTGGGGCATGTGGTATCTTAGCTCCCCCAGCAGGGATAGAACCCATACCCCCTGCATTGGAAGGTGAAGTGTTAACCACTGGACCACCAGGGAAATCCCCCTTCAGCCCATTTTCATCTCCTTCCCAGGGAGTGTTCTCCCCATAGGAGTATACTCATGAGAAAGGAGGCTCCTCTCCGGACTGGTGGAGGAATCTGTTGGGGTGCCCTGAGTCCCAGTGACCAGGAACAGTGAGGCCAGGAGGTTGCCCAGCTTTGCCTGGTGCTGTGTGTCATGGTGGCCTTGAGGGGCCTGAGTTTGAAGAGGAAGCGCTCTGGACAAGGAATCAGAAGGCCACTGTCTTTAGTCTGTTCATGCTGCTGTTACAAAATATCACAGACTGGGTGGCTTAAACAACAGATATTTATTTCTCACAGTTGTGGAGGCTAGGAAGTCCAAGACCAAGGCGCCATCAGACTTGGTGTCTGGTGTAGACCCACTTCCTGGTACATAGGCGGTCTTCTCTCTGTGTCCTCTCATGGCAGACAGAAGGCTTGAGGGAGCTTTCTGGGTTCTCTTTTATAAGAACACTAATCCCATTTATGAGGGCTCTACTCTCATGTCCTAATCACCTCTCAAAGACCCCATCACCTAATCCCATTACAGGGGGGCGTGGGGCTGAATGATTCAGTCTGTAGCAGCCACCACCACCTGCTGGCTGTGTGGCCCAGGTTGGTCCAGAGCTTCAGTTCTCTATGCATGAGGCAGGGCTGAGAGCACTGCTCAGCCTGTGGGGAGGGGCCATGGTGATTCAGGAAGAGAAGAGAGGGCTGGACAGAGTAGCTTTTACAGCCCAGGGTGAGCTCTGAGCACTAGATCCTGCTGTTCTTCAGTGTCAGGGTCCCAAAGGCCTTTGGTGTAATCCTACACCTTCAGGGAACCCTCTCCTTCACCACAGATTTCTATACATTTCCCCCTTTTCCCTTAATTATTCTGGCCCCTGCCCCCCACTAAGCATTGTTAGGTGTTGGTGGGAGACAGAGTTCTTTCAAACCCATTTCTCTTTCCTCAGCAGCTCCCCAGCTCCCACTGCTCCTGGGCTGTGGCCACCTCCTTTTGGATGTTAGACCCAGTGTTGGGAAATAGCACACCTGCTTGGCAGCCCTTCCCCTTCCTCCCTTTTAAACATTTAAATAACCAAGATGTATGTCGATTTAACATGATTAATATTATTGATAATCCCACCACCCTAAAACAAGAACATTTAACCTTTTGCATGATCCCTTCCAATTCTTATATGGATGGACAGATTTATGTGTACCTAAGTGCACACACCATTTACACCTTGCGTCTGTGTATTCCAACCTTTTATCAAAAACATTTTTCCAGGTGCTGCACAGTCTTTATGGTCATGTTGCATGACCACATAAGATTCCATCAGTGGAATCTGCATCATTCTATCAACACGGCATCTAGGCCTCTCCACATCTTCGTTGGCACAGTACAGCTGATGGTTTTATGGGGAAAGTTTCTTACTTCTGTTATTTTTTATGATGTAGAGTACCTGCCTAAAGAGGATCATTTTTAGGGCTTTGTGTTTTATCTTGATTTTGGACCATCCAAGTTTGTCCATGACATACATGTTCATCCTCCTGTGGAATTCCAAAACTGTTACACCACTGTGAAATCATGCTTCAAGTTTTATGATGGGAAAAGTGGATGCAATCTGTCTTTAGGTTGAACTTTCATTTCAGTTGGGTCTCTTGCTGTTTTTGAAAGCAAAAGCAAAAAGCAAAAACAAATGATAAAGAAGTCTTAAAATAAGATTTGGAAGAACTCTGAAATTTTCATCTCGGAATTAGGCTCGTTTGTTGGTTTGGTGCAGAACCCTCCGTGAGTAGTGTTTTGCAGTACCAGGCATTGCACTTGGTCTGCTCTGCGACTTCTAATTTTTTGAGCAAATGTAACTCTGTTCAGTAAACTTCTATGTAGGCTACACATGACCTCCAGCTCCTCCCCAATCGATTTTCTTCATGTGTAGGATCAGGATTAATCTTTAATTATTGACACAGACACTTAGAAAACATCCCTTCATCATGTCTGGAAACATATTTCAGTACTAATCACCAACCACTGGGAGAAAACATAAGGTTGCAGATACAGTTTTTTAAAAAAATATTATGTCTCCCCTACCAGATTTTATTTTACGTATTATTATTATTTTTTGCACTGCATGGCATGTGGGACCTTAATTTCCTGACCAGGAATTGAATCCGGGTGCTCGGCAGTGAAAGTGTGGAGTCCTAACCACCGGACCACCAGGGAATTCCCTGCAGATATAGTTTTAAAGAAAGGCATGTCACTGTTCTCCTGGAGACTACAGGGGAAACAGTTGAGGGCCTCCCAAGTGCCCGCCCTGGACAGAAGGTTCACGTATTCTTCCTTGTGGTGTTTCTTAACAGCCCCATCCCAACCCCTGAGAGATAGGCTTCACCCTCCCAGAAGTGACAGTGACCAGCCCCAGGTGGCAGCGTGCGCCCGAGCCTGGGTGACCTCACTCCTAGCTCTGAGCCCTTTCTGCAGCCTCACAGCAGCCCCCCATGGAAACAATACTTTAGCTTGGAGCAGTGGCAGCTTTTTCTGCCAGTGTGGACATCCTCCACAGGTGTCCGATATGGAGGGTGATGGGGAAGACTTTAGCTTTAAGCAGAACTGGGTTCACATCCCAGCTCTGTCATTTCTCAGCTGTGTAGCTTCAGGTAAATGGCTGTTTTTTCCAAACCTCAGTTTGCTCATCCGTTAAATGGGGATTATAGTACTTGCGTTATAAGGTTTCTGTGGGGATTAAACAAGTTGATATGTGCGAAGAGCTCAGTGGATCAAACACATCCTGAAAATCGTTCTTCTTGTTGGAATTCTTCTTTGACTGAATCCAGAAGGAATGTCTCTGTTTGCTAATTGGACAGGAGGTCCTGTGGTTACAAGGATGATCTTAAGATCTTTTTACCACTGGGGTTCTGCCATCCTGTTAAGGCCATACAGAAGCAAAAAAGGTATTAGCATATGTCCAGTCTCTGAGTCAATGATGGAGAAATGTGACTTGGTTGTTGAAGAAAGCCAAAGACTGCATTAGCTACATAGCCACGTTTTTTCAGTCTCTCATTTGAGCAGAATGAGATTTTCCACTTAGATAAAAAATTGCAGCTTTGACCAAAATAAAAATCTAATTTTTCACAAAAATTATTATATGGGTTTTCAAACAGCCAATAAATTTGCTTTAATTAATGTTAGTCTGTTTTTGTGGTTATACAATATGGCACAAATACTCCCAAATGCTCATGATTAAGCTAATGAATCAGAGGCCTCACACACATCTGCTTCGATTCATATTGGTAAATGAGAAAACCTTTATTTTTCTGATGTAGCCACAAAACCTTGGGTGGGGAAAGTGCCTTCCAATGGGTAATATGAACTTATAAAACAGAATGTCCTTCCAACTTTATGTTGTGAAACAAATCATAAAGTAGTTAGAAAGAATTCTGGTGTTTTCAGAAGACAACTTAAATAAAATCTACTTAACTTGGGCCTCCAAGGAGATCATCACACAAAAACCAAGGTCTGTCCATTTATTTAACTGTGCCTTTTTGTGTGATGTATGGGCTGTTATCACCTACAGCATCTTGTTTTCAGACCCATCTTGTGGTTCAGACGAACAAAGGACAAGTTCACATGGCAATGGGATTGGAGTATGTGTGTGTGAGGGTGAACCAGTGTGAGGGCTGGGAGAGCACAAGGGTGTGCATGTGTGTGGGTGTTTATGCGTGTGAGAGCAAGTATGCACACATGTGAGCATGCTGCCTGTATGTGAGTGAGTATATACATGTGAGAGCACATATGTGTCTAAGTGTGTATATGAATATAAGTGTGTGCTGTGTGGGGGTGTGTATGAGCGTCTGCATGCACACATACACACTTATGTGCACACAGGAGCTGGGAAGGAAGCGGGAAGGGTGAAACCAGCCTGACCTCTTTCCTCCCCACAGAAGTTGTCCCACATTGAAGACGCCCTGACTGGGCCTGGCACAGCTCTTGCTGTTGCTCCAGAGCTGGGAGACCTGGGTTTGAGCCTGGAGCTGCCTCTAAACTGGCCACCATGTCCTGGGATAAATCAGTTGGCTTTCCAAGCCTCAACTTCCTCCTCTGGAAAAAGGGGGATGGTGTCTGCTTCACTGCTTTTCTGTGAGGATGGAACAGTAAGGCCCCTTCCCAGGACTGCCCCGGAGAGTGAGGGGCTGGGAGTTCCCTCCTTAACCACTCCCCACTTGGCTAATCCTAGCTTCAAGGCTGCCGGGACTGCTAACATCAGTGCCAGGTCCTTCCTGGGGACAGTTCCTCCTCCTCCTTCCAGCTCCTGTGATGAAGCTCACACCTTAGGCGTCGCCTTGAATGAGTTGAGCTGGAAGAAGCACCATTGGATAACTCAGCCCAGCTGGTCCTGGTTCTGCTGATGATCTCTTCCTGGGCTGTTGTTCAGTTAGCGCTGCCTCTCTGAGTCCAAGCCATAGGCAGGTATGGCCACTATGCATTTTTCTCACTCATCTCGCTAAATATTCTCAGCGGTGTCTCCCTCTCCTCACCCCATCAACCCTCAGAGCCTCTTATCACCTGTGGGAGGGTAAGTTGAAAACTTCTCTGTCTGCCTGGCATCAAGGCCCCAGGTCCATTCAGCCTTCTCTCACTTCAGTTCACTTGGGGGTGGTGGGGAATCTGAAGGAGGCATGGGGCTGGGGTCGGGGTGTCTGAGGGACCCCATCTGTGTCAGTGTGCTGGTGCTGCCCGAACAAAGTACCACAGTCAGGGTGGCTTAAACAACAGATGTTTCTTTTCTCGTAATTCTAAATGCTAGAAGTCCAAAATCTAGGTGTCAGCAGGTTGGTTCCTCCTGAGGCCTCTCTCCTCGGCTTGCAGATGGCCATCTTCTCCCGGTGTCCTCACATGGTTTTCCTTCTGTGTGTATCTGCGTCTGAATCTCCTCTTTTTAAGAGGACACCATGGGCTTCCCTGGTGGCGCGCTGTTTGAGAGTCTGCCTGCCGATGCGGGGGATATGGGTTCGTGCCCCGGTCTAGAAGATCCCACATGCTGCGGAGCGGCTGGGCCCGTGAGCCATGGCCGCTGGGCCTGTGTGTCTGGAGCTTGTGCTCCACAACGGGAGAAGCCACAACAGTGAAAGGCCCACATAACACAAAAAAAAAAGAAAAGAAAATAAAGAGGACAGCAGTCATATTGGATTAGGACCCACCCTAGTGACCTCAGTTTAACTTAATTACCTCTTTAAAAACCCTATCCCAAATACAGCCACATTCTGAAGGATCAGGGGTTAGGACTACAACACATGAATTTTGGCGGGGGACACGATTCAGCCCATACCACCATCTAATCGGACTTGACACATCAGGGAAACTCCAGACATTCACTGTGGGCAGGATGAAGAGGGCAGGGGTCAGCAGGAACAGGTGGAGCCCAGTGTGGGGATTCAAGCTGGCCTGACACGGCTGCTGGGCTGTTGCATGGACGAGGCTTGGAGGCCACACATGGGAGCAGCCTGAGGGCTCTCCTCAACGTGTCAGAAGCCATGCTGGAGGGAATTCCCTGGCAGTCCAGTGGTTAGGCCTCTACACTCTCACTGCTGAGGGCCCAGGTTCAATCCCTGGTTGGGGAACTAGGATCCCACAAGGCGCTCTGTATGGCTTTAAAAAAAAAAGAAGAAGCCATGATGGAAACTGTTCATTCCCCTCCCATGGCTGTTGATGGGATTTCTTTCTGTCAGGCCAGTGTGATGAACCTTAGAAAGCGGGTTCTGATGGGAAGTCATGTGTGTGTCCTTCAAAAATAATGAATGGGAACATGAATTAACGATTACGGAAGACTTGCATTTTGCTTGCAGACCAAACGTTTGAAAACACACTTCTGTATTTTGCGACTGAACAGGGACCTTTAAGGAAATGTTTGCCGATGTGGTTTAGAAGAGAGTCACTCAGCATGCCAATGGGAGTCACTGATTATACCCACATTCCTAAGAGAAAAGTTTCTGAGCTCCTGCCAAATGCCTGGTTTGGGCTAGCTGGTCTCACTGGTTGTCTTCACCTGGCTCAGCTGTGACGTTTACCTGACACCGAGGTGGAAGCTGAGGCTCAGAGTCGTGAACTGATGTTTCCTGAGCCCAGGATGCCTGCCCCACCAGCTGGCCAAGCCTGTGGGACCCAGGACCTGGGTGCCCTTGTCCTTTGGCTTTTGTTGGATTATACTTGAAGTTCACTGAACTCCACGTATTTGAAATGTGTAATTTACTACATTTTGACATGTGTACACCTGTGAAATCCCCACAGATGAACATGTCCATGACCCTCAAAACTTTCCTCTTCCCTCCTTGAATTCTCTCCCTTCCATTCTTTCCCACCTGCCATGCAAGTGTTGCTGATTCCTACACAATTAATTAGCGTTCCTCTTTTTAAGATTTTTGAAGGAATGGAATCACACAGTATGTATTCTTTGTGGGGGGAGGGGAGCCTGGTTTCATTCACTCAGTATAATTATTGAGAGTTTCTTTGATTCTTTTGCATACATTGTTAGTTCATTCTTTTTCATTACTATTATTATATGGCTATACCACAATTTGTTTATCCATTCACCTGTTAATGGATATTTTTGTTATTTCCAGTTTGAGGCTGTTACAAATAAACATCCATGAACATTCATGTACAAGTTTTTGTATGGAATATACTTTCATTTCTCTTGGGTATAATACTTTGGAATGGGATGGTTGAGTAACTGATAGATGTGTGATTAACTTTTTAAGAAACTGCCAAACCATTGTTCAAAAACATTGTACCATTTTACGTTCCCATCAGCAGTGTATGCGAGTTTCATTTGTTCATATAATGTCTTTTTTCTTTGGCCGCTTTTAACATTTTCTCTTTATCCCTGGTTTTAAGCAATTCAATTATGATATGGCTTGGTGTAGTTTTCTTCATGTTTATTTTGCTTAAGTTTCATTAAGAGTCTTGAATCTGTGAGTTTATAGTTTTCATCAAAATTTGAAAAACTTCTTGGCCATTTCTTCTTCAAATATTTTTTTTCTGTTCTGCTCTTTTTCTCCTCTCCCTTGGGACTGCAATTACACATGTATTAGGCCACTTGAATCCCAAAGTTCACTGACATGCTTTCTTTTTAAAATAATAATTTCCCTCTGTGTTCATTTTGGAGAGTTTCTATTGCTGTTTACTAATCTTTTCCTCTGCAATGTTTAATCTTCCATTGATCCTTTCTACCTTATTTTCCATCTCAGACATGATAGCTTTCATCTCTAGAATTTCAGTTCAGGTCATTTAATATCTTTGATCTCTCTACTTAACCTTTTGAGCATACACTATGCAGTTATATTTCTTTCTTTTTTTTTTTTTCTGTACGAGGGCCTCTCACTGTTGGGGCCCCTCCCGCTGTGGAGCACAGGCTCCGGATGCGCAAGCTCAGCGTCCACGGCTCACGGGCCCAGCCGCTCCACGGCACGTGGGATCCTCCCGGAACGGGGCACGAACCCGCATCCCCTGCATTGGCAGGCGGACTCTCAACCACTGCGCCACCAGGGAAGCCCCATATATTTCTTGTTTTAAGGTCCTCATGTGCTAATTCTAACACCTATGGCAGTTGTGGGTCATTTTCAGTTAATTGATTTTTCTGCTCATTATGGGGTCTATTTTCCTGCTGGTAATTTCTGATTATATGCCAGACATTTATGAATTTTACCTCTTTGGGTGCTGGATATTTTTATATTTCTATCAATATTCATGAGCTTTGTTATGTCGTAGATGTTACTTGTAAGAGTTTGATCCTTTTGGATCTTGTTTTTAGATGCATTAGGTGGAATCAGAGCTATATTTAATGTAGGGTTGCTTATTCCCTACCACTGAGGCAGGACCCTTCTTGGTACCCTACTCAGTGTCTGAACAGATGCTCTTCCCATCCCTGTGTGAGAGCTGGGCACTGTTCCCTCTAATCCTTTCCCTGGCTTCAGGTTGTTTCTTCACACACGTGCTGATCAACCCTCTGTGGAATAGCCCGTGAGGACCCTTGAAGGTCTCCATGGTTGTCTGTGTGCAGCTCTCACCTACCAGGTCCTCTGCTCTGCAAACTCTAACTACCTTGGCATCCCTGCACTCACAGTTGCCAGTTTCCACCTGTATTTCCTCTCCCTGTGCCACATCCTGGAAACTCTCTCCAGGCAGGAAGCCAGAGTAGTCGTTTTCTGTGTCTCTGAGGATCAGTCTCTTTCCTTGCTTGATCCCTGTATCTTCAAAACCATTGCTTCATATATCTTATTTGTGGGCTTTCTATTTTTGTTTGGGTTTTTGATATTATTTGAGCAGGAGAGTAAATCTAGTTATTACTACTCCCACTTGCCTGGAAGTAGAAAACCATAATGTGACCTTTAAAATTTGGGGTAATAATTTTAGATTTATAGAAACACATTGTACCTATGTACCTATGTAAATCTAGTCATTGCTACTCCATCTTGCCTGAAAGTTGAAATCCATGATGTTGCCTTTTAAAGTTTTTGGAATAACTTTAGTTGTATAGAAACATATTATGTACCTATGTACATAACCATAGTATGTTTGTCAAAAGTAAAAAATTAACTGTGATACAATGCTCTGGCAGGTGGAATTCTAAGATCGTTCCCAAGATTACCACCCCTTGCTGTACACACCTTGCATAACTCCCTCCCCATGAGTGTAGGCAGAACCTGTGATTATGATGATATGATGGAGTTACTCAACCTATGATTGAGTTATGTTAAAAAGGTTATCCTTGGTGGGCCTGACTTAATTAGGTGAGTCCTTAAAAAAGACTGGACCCTTCCTTGAAGCATGAGAGGGTGTGTGGAGGGGACCACATGGCAAGGAACTGTGAATGGCCTCTGGCCAGCAGTTAGAAAGAGAATGGGAGCCTCAGACCACAGGAACCACATGGGTTTGAAAGAGGACCCAGAGCTCTAGAAACCCTCAGATGACACATTGACTTTAGCCTCATGAGAGTCTGAGCAGAGAACCAAGTTCATCTGTGTCTAGACTTCTGATCACAAATACTGTAAGATAGTAAATTTGTGTTGTTTTAAACTGCTTATTTGGTGGAGATCTGTTATGCAACAATGGAAAATGAATATAATTACTATTAACTAAAAAGAACCAGGTCAAGTTCATGAGTAACAATAACCCACTATTCATCTAGCAAGATTTCAATAAAGGTTAACGTGAACAAAATAAGACTAGTGTGAAGACGAGCATGCAGCCATGGACACTCCCGTCACCTCCAGTTTTCAAGTTGATTTTCACACTCTCATATTGTGTGTCAGTTGGAGGTGGTTAGAATTCTGATCAAGAATGTATCTATTATATGAGAAAATATTTGCAAATCATATATCTGATGAGGATGTAATATCCAGATATATAAAGAACTCTTAGAGCTCATCAACAGATAGACAAACAATCCAATTTAACAATAGACAAGGGGCTTGAACAGACATTTCTTCAAACAAGATATACAGATGGTCAACAAGTACATGAAAATGTGCTCAGCATCATTCGACATTAGAGAAATGCAAGTCAAACCCATAATGAGATACAGCTTCACATCCAATAGGATCTGTTGGTGAGGATGGAGAGAAATTGGAACCCTCATCCACTGCTGGTGGGGATGTCAAATGGTTCAGCCACTGTGGAAAATTTTGGTGGGTCTTCAAAATGTTCAATATGGAATTATCATATGACCCAACAATTCCACTCCTAGGTATATACACAAAAGAATTGAAAACAGGTATTAAAACAATGCATGCACGTCCACTTATGTTCATAGAAGCACTATTCACAATAGCCAGAAGGTGGAAACAGCCCACATGTTCGTCAAGGAATATATGGATAAACAAATTGTGGTATGTACATACAATGTAGTACTATTAAGCCGTAAAAAAGAATGAAATACTGATACATGATACAAAGTGAATGGATCTCAAAAACATTTTGCTAAGTGAAGGAAACCAGACACAAAAGGTCACATACTGTGTGATTCTACTTATATGAAATATCCAAAATAGGTTAATCCATAGAGACAGAAAGCAGATTGGTGGCTGGGAGGAGGGGGGAAAGGGAAGCTATTGCTTGATGGGTACAGGATTTCCTCTTGGAGTAAAGGTAATGTGTTGGAACTAGATAGAGGGAACTACATAAAAGGGGTGGTTGCCCAACATTATGAATCCCTAAAGGCCACTGAATTGTTCACTTTAAAATGGTTAATTTTATGCTATGTGAGTTTGACCTTAATTTTTTAAAAAAGAATAATCTGTTATACAAAAGAATAAAGTTATATCTTAATCAGTGGTAAATGACTTTGTAATTCTGCTATCCATTTTTTAATGTGAACTACAGACTTTATTTAGATCTTCTCACCAGTTTTTCTTCTAATGTCCTTTTCCTATTCCAGGATCCCACCCAGGAGACCACATTGTATTTAGTGGTCATGTCTCCTCCTCAGTCTTTCCTTGTGTTTTATGACTGACAATTTTAAGACATATTGGTCAGGTATTTTGTAGAATGTTGCTGAATTTGGGCTAGTCTGATGTTTCTCATGATTAGACTGGGTTACTAGTGTTTGGGAAGAATACCACTGAGGTGGATTGACACTATCATGACATCATGTCAGTGGTCTATGATTTCAACATGACCTATCACTGGTGACATTAACCTTGATCACTTGATTAAAGTGGTATCTGCTAGATTTCTCCATTATAAAGTTACTGTTTTCCCTTCCCTCCTCTACATTTTGGAAGTAGGTCACTAAGTCCAGGCCATACTCAAGGAGACGGGAATTTAGCTCCACCTCCTGGAGAGGGAAGTATCTACATATATTACTTGGAATTCTTCTGTAAGGAAGATTTGTCTCTTTTCCCTATTTATTTATTTATTTATCTAATCATTTATATCAGTATGCACTCATGGATATTTAATTTATTCTTTGGATTATAATTCAATACTACATCATTTATTTCGTTGCCTAAGTTGCTCCAGCTTTGACCATTCTGAAATCTTTTGCTTTGGTTTTGTTCCTTTGATGTACTGCCCACCCCTTTTAAAGCACTTCCTTATTTTCTGGCACTGCAAGATACTCTAGGCTTATCTTGTATTTTTCCTGCCCTGGGTCTAGAATCAGTCATTTCTCAAAGGAGTCATGGTTCTTTTTATTGGAGAATGATATTTAGAAACCAAGATCTAGGTGCTGAACGTGCTTGTTGCTACGAGGGTGTCACTGGCTGTAGGTCTTCTCTGAAGGCAGCTAGGGTTATTATTCACTCTCTATTTACATAACTGTAATTATTCCTTTTTTATATTTTATTAGTTTCTGCTTTATAACAAAGTGAATCAGTCATACATATACATCTGTTCCCACATCCCTTCCCTCATGCATCTCCCTCCCTCTCACCCTCCCCTTCCCACCACTCCAGGCGGTCACAAAGCACCGAGCTGATCTCCCTGTGCTCTGTGGCTGCTTCCCACTAGCTATCTAACTTACGTTTGGTAGTGTATATATGTCCATTCCTCTCTTTCACTTTGACACAGCTTACCCTTCCCCCTCCCCATATCCTCAAGTCCATTCTCAAGTAGGTCTGTGTCTTTATTCCCGTTTTACCCCTAGGTTCTTCATGACATTTTTTTAAAATTCCATATATATGTGTTAGCATACGGTATTTGTCTTTCTCTTTCTGACTTACTTCACTCTGTATGACAGACTCTAGGTTTTTCCACCTCATTACAAATAGCTCAGTTTCGTTTCTTTTTATGGCTGAGTAATATTCCATTGTATATATGTGCCACATCTTCTTTATCCATTCATCCGATGATGGACACTTAGGTTGTTTCCAGCTCTGGGCTATTGTGAAGAGAGCTGCAATGAACATTTTGGTACATGTCTCTTTTTGAATTGTGGTTTTCTCAGGGTATATGCCTAGTAGTGGGATTGCTGGGTCATATGGTAGTTCTATTTTTAGTTTTTTAAGGAACTTCCATACTGTTCTCCATAGTGGCTGTACCAATTTACATTCCCACCAGCAGTGCAAGAGTGTTCCCTCTTCTCCACACCCTCTCCAGCATTTATTGTTTCTAGATTTCTTGATGATGGGCATTCTGACTGGTGTAAGATGATATCTCATTGTAGTTTTGATTTGCATTTCTCTAATGATTAATGATGTTGAGCATTCTTTCATGTGTTTGTTGGCAGTCTGTATATCTTCTTTGGAAAATGCCTATTGAAGTCTTCTGCCCATTTTTGGATTGGGTTGTTTGTTTTTTTGCTATTGAGCGGCATGAGCTGTTTATGAATTTTGGAGATTAATCCTTTGTCAGTTGCTTCATTTGCAAATATTTTCTCCCATTCTGAGGGTTGTCTTTTGGTCTTGTTTATGGTTTCCTTTGCTGTGCAAAAGCTTTGAAGTTTCATTAGGTCCCATTTGTTTATCTTTGTTTTTATTTCCATTTCTCTAGGAGGTGGGTCCAAAAGGTTTTTGTTGTGATTTATGTCATAGAGTGTTCTGCCTATGTTTTCCTCTACGAGTTTGATAGTTTCTGGCCTTACATTTAGGTCCTTAATCCATTTTGAGCTTATTTTTGTGTATGGTGTTAGGGAATGATCTAATCTCAAACTTTTACATGTCCCTGTCCAGTCTTCCCAGCACCACTTATTGAAGAGGCTGTCCTTTCTCCACTGTACATTCCTGCCTCCTTTATCAAAGATAAGATGACCATATGTGCGTGGGTTTATCTCTGGGCTTCCTATCCTGTTCCATTGATCTATCTTTCTGTTTTTATGCCAGTACAACACTGTCTTGATTACTGTAGCTTTGTAGTATAGTCTGAAGTCAGGGTGCCTGATTCCTCCAGCTCCGTTTTTCGTTCTCAAGATTGCTTTGTCTATTCTGGGTCTTTTGTTTTTCCAAACAAATTTTGAAATTTTTTGTTCTAGTTCTGTGAAAAATGCCAGTGGTACTTTGATAGGGATTGCATTGAACATGTAGATTGCTTTGGGTAGTAGAGTCATTTTCACAATATTGATTCTTCTAATCCAGGAGCATGGTATATCTCTCCATCTGTTTGTATCATCTTTCTTTTCTTTCATCAGTGTCTTATAATATTCTGCATACAGGTCTTTTGTCTCCTTAGGTAGGTTTATTCCTAGTTATTTTATTCTTTTTGTTGCAATGGTAAATGGGAGTGTTTTCTTGATTTCATTGTCAGATTTTTCATCAATGGTGTACAGGAATGCAAGAGATTTCTGTGCATTAATTTTGTATCCTGCTACTTTACCAAATTCATTGAGTAGCTCTAGTAGATTTCTGCTAGCATCTTTAGGATTCTCTATGTATAGTATCATGTCATCTGCAAACAGTGACAGCTTTACTTCTTCTTTTCCAATTTGGATTCCTTTTATTTCCTTTTCTTCTCTGATTGCTGTGGCTAAAACTTCCAAAACTAGGTTGAATAAGAGTGGTGAGAGTGGGCAGCCTTGTCTTGTTCCTGATCTTAGTGGAAATGGTTTCAGTTTTTCACCATTGAGGACAACGTTGGTTGTGGGTTTGTCATATATGGCCTTTATTATGTTGAGGAAAGTTCCCTCTATGCCTACTTTCTGCAGGGTTTTTATCATAAATGGGTGTTGAATTTTGTCGAAAGCTTTCTCTGCATCTATTGAGATGATCATATGGTTTTTCTCCTTCAATTTGTTAATATGCTGTATCACGTTGATTGATTTGCGTATATTGAAGAATCCTTGCATTCCTGGAATAAACCCCACTTGATCATGGTGTATGATCCTTTTAATGTGCTGTTGGATTCTGTTTGCTTGTATTTTGTTGAGGATTTTTGCATCTCTGTTCATCAGTGATATTGGCCTGTAGTTTTCTTTCTTTGTGACATCTTTGACTGGTTTTGGTATCAAGGTGATGGTGGTCTCATAGAATGAGTTTGGGAGTGTTCCTTCCTCTGATATTGTTTGGAAGAGTTTGAGAAGGATGTGTGTTAGCTCTTCTCTAAATGTTTGATAGAATTCGCCTGTGAAGCCATCTGGTCCTGGGCTTTTGTTTGTTGGAAGATTTTTCATCACAGTTTCAATTTCAGTGCTTGTGTTTGGTCTATTCATATTTTCTATTTCCTCCTGATTCAGTCTTGGTAGGTTGTGGATTTCTAAGAATTTGTCCATTTCTTCCAGGTTGTCCATTTTATTGGCATAGAGTTGCTTGTAGTAATCTCTCATGATCCTTTGTATTTCTGTAGTGTCAGTTGTTACTTCTCCTTTTTCGTTTCTAATTCTATTGATTTGAGGCTTCTCCCTTCTTTTCTTGATGAGTCTGGCTAATGGTTTGTCAATTTTGTTTATCTTCTCAAAGAACCAGCTTTTAGTTTGGTTGATCTTTGCTATCGTTTCCTTCATTTCTTTTTCATTTATTTCTGATCTGATCTTTTTGATTACTTTCCTTCTGCTAACTTTGAGGGGGTTTTGTTCTTCTTTATCTAATTGCTTTAGGTGCAGGGTCAGGTTGTTTACTCGAGATGTTTCCTGTTTCTTAAGGTGGGATTGTATTGCTATAAACTTCCCCCTTAGTACTGCTTTTGCTGCGTCCCATAGGTTTTGGCTCATCGTGTCTCCATTGTCATTTGTTTCTTGGTATTTTTTAATTTCCTCTTTGATTTCTTCAGTGATCACTTCGTTATTGAGTAGTGTATTGTTTGGCCTCCATGTGTTTGTATTTTTTAAAGTTCTTTTCCTGTAATTGATGTCTAGTCTCATAGCACTGTGGTCGGAAAAGATACTTGATACAATTTCAATTTTCTTCAATTTACCAAGGCTTGATTTGTGACCCAAGATATGATCTATCCTGGAGAATGTTCCATGAGCACTTGAGGAAAATGTGTATTCTGTTGTTTTTGGATGGAATGTCCTATAAATATCAACTAAGTCCATGTTGTTTAATGTATCATTTAAAGCTTGTGTTTCCTTATTTATATTCAGTTTGGATAATCTGTCCATTGGTGAAAGTGGGGTGTTAAAGTCCCCTACTATGATTGTGTTACTGTCGATTTCCCCTTTTATGGCTGTTAGTATTTGCCTTATGTATTGAGGTGCTCCTATGTTGGGTGCATAAATATTTACAATTGTTATATCTTCTTCTTGGTTTGATGCCTTTATCGTTATGTAGTGTCCTTCTTTGTCTCTTCTAATAGTCTTTATTTTAAAGTCTATTTTGTCTGATATAAGAATTGCTACTCCAGCTTTCTTTTGATTTCTATTTGCATGGAATATCTTTTTCCATCCCCTTACTTTCAGTCTGTATGTGTCTCTAGGTCTGAAGTGGGTCTCTTGTATACAGCATATATATGGGTCTTGTTCTTGTATCCATTCAGCCAATCTGTGTCTTTTGGTGGGAGCATTTAGTCCATTTACCTTTAAGGTAATTATTGATATGTATGTTCCTATTCTCATTTCCTTAATTGTTTTTGGTTCGTTATTGTAGGTATTTTCCTTCTCTTGTGTTACTTGCCTAGAGAATTTCCTTTACCATTTGTTGTAAAGCTGGTTTGGTGGTGCTGAACTCTCTCAGCTTTTGCTTGTCTGTAAAGGATTTAATTTCTCCATCAAATCTGAATGAGATCCTTGCTGGGTAGAGTAATCTTGGTTGCACTTTTTTCTCTTTCATCACTTTAATATGTCCTGCCACTCCCTTCTGGCTTGTAGAGTTTCTGCTGAGAGATCAGCTGTTAACCTGATGGGGATTCCCTTGTGTGTTATTTGTTGTTTTTCCCTTGCTGCTTTTAATATGATTTCTTTTTGTTTAATTTTCAACAGTTTGATTAATATGTGTCTTGGCGTATTTCTCCTTGGATTTATTCTGTATGGGACTCTCTGTGCCTCCTGGACTTGATTAACTATTTCCTTTCCCATATTAGGGAAGTTTTCAACTATAATCTCTTCAAATATTTTCTCAGTCCCTTTCTTTTTCTCTTCTCCTTCTGGAACCCCTATAATTCGAATGTTGGTGTGTTTAATCTTGTCCCAGAGGTCTCTGAGACTGTCCTCTGTTCTTTTCATTCTTTTTTCTTTATTCTGCTCTGAAGTAGTTATTTACACTATTTTATCTTCCACCTCACTTATCCGTTCTTCTGCCTCAGTTATTCTGCTATTGATCCCATCTAGAGTATTTTTCATTTCATTTATTGTATTTTTAATCGATGCTTGATTCATCTTTAGTTCTTCTAGGTCCTTGTTAACTGTTTCTTGCATTTTGTCTATTCTATTTCCAAGATTTTGGATCTTGGAAATAGAATCTTGGATCAGCTTTACTATCCTTATTCTGAATTCTTTTTCAGGTAGACTGACTATTACCTCTTCATTTGTTAGGTCTGGTAGGTTTTTATCTTGCTCCTTCACCTGCTGTGTGTTTTTCTGTCTTCTCATTTTGCTTATGTTACTGTGTTTGGGGTCTCCTTTTTGCAGGCTGCAGATTCGTAGTTCCTGTTGTTTTTGGTGTCTGTCCCCAGTGGCTAAGGTTGTTTCAGTACGTTGTGTAGGCTTCGCGGTGGGGGGGACTAATGCCTGTGTTCTGGTGGTTGAGACTCGATCTTGTCTTTCTGGTGGACAGGTCCACGTCTGGTGATGTGTTATGGGGTGCCTGTGGCCTTATTATGTTTTTAGGCAGCCTCTCTGCTAATGGGTGTGGTTGTGTTCCTGCCTTGCTAGTTGCTTGGCATAGGGTAACCAGCACTGTAGCTTGCTGGTCGTTGACTGAAGCTGGGTGCTGGTGCTGAGATGTAGATCTCTGGGAAATTTTCGCTGCTTGATATTATGTGGAGCTGGAAGGTCTCTTGTGGACCCGTGTCCTGAAGTTGGCTCTCCCACTTCAGAGGCACAGCACTGACTCCGGGCTGCAGCACCAAGAGCCTTTCTTCTACACGGCTCAGAATATAAGGGAGAAAAAGTAGAAAGAAAGAATTAGTAGAAGAAAGAAAGAGAGAGGGAAAGAAAGGAAGAAGAGAAGAAAGGAAGGAAGGAAGGAAGAAAGAAAGAAAGGAGGGAGGGAGGGAGGAAGGTTGGAAACAAAGAAAGAAAGAGAGGAGGGAGGGAGAGAGGAATGAAAGCAAAAGGAAGAGTGAATGGAAGAATGGAAGGGAGGGAGGGAGGAAAGAAAGAAAGAAAGACAGGAGGGAGGGAGGGAGGAAGGAAAGAAAAAGAAAGTGGAAAGAAGAAAGTTGGGAGGGAGGGAGGGAGGAAAGAAAAAGAAGGAAAGGAGGAGTGGAAGGTGGGAGGGAGGAAGGGAAGGTATGAAAAAAAAAGAAAGAGCAGGTAAACAAAATAGAATAAAGTATGAAATATAGTGGCGTTATTAAAATTAAAAAGTAATTATTGAAAAAAAAAAAACGGACAGATAGAACCCTGCGACATATGGTGGAAAGAAAGCTATACAGAGAGACTCTTGCACAGAAGATTACACATACACATTCACAAAAAGCGAGCAGGGGGAAAAATAAAAAATCTTGCTCTCCAAGTCCACCTCCTCAATTTGGGATAATTTGTTGTAAAAAGCGGAAAAGGGCGAGAAGTCTGAAATCTTTCTCTCTAAGTCCACCTCCTTAATTTGGGATAATTCGTTGTAAAAAGAGGAAAAGGGGGGAAAGTCTTAAATCTTGTCCTCAAAGTCCACTTCCTCAATTTGGGATGATTTGCTGTCCATTTATGCACTCCACAGACGCAGGGCACATCAAATGGGCCGTGGAGCTTTAATCCGCTGCCTCCGAGGCTGCACAGAGAGATTTCCCTGTCTCTGCTCTCACAGCTCCCAGGTCTCAGCCTTGGACCTGGCCCCGCCTCTGCACGTAGGTCGCCGGAGGGGGTCCGTTCTTCGCTCAGACAGGATGGGTTTAAAGGAGCCGCTGATTAGGGGCCTCTGGCTCACTCAGGCAGAGGGGAGGGAGGGGCGCGCAGTGTGGGGCGGGCCTGCGGCGGCAGAGGCCGACATGAGGTTGCAGCAGTCCGAGGCGCTCCGTGCGCTTTCCCGGGAAAGCCGTCCCCAGGTCCTGGGACCCCGGCAGTGGCGGGGTGCACAGGCCCCCCAGAAGGCAGGGCGGACAGTGACCCACGCTCACACACAGGCCCCGCGGCGGGGGCGGCAGCAGCAGGCCCAGCGTCCCACGCCCATCTCCGAGGTCTGCGCTTTTAGCCGTGGCTCGCGCCTCTCTCCGGCACTTACCCAAGCAGCCCTCTTAATGCCCTCTCCTCGCACACCAGGAAACAAAAGGGAAAAATGTCTCTTGCCACTTCGGCAGCTCCAGAACCTTTCCCCAGACTCCCTCCGGGCTAGCCGTGGTGCACTAACCCCTTCAGGCTCTCTTCCTGCCGCCAACCCCAGTCCTCTCCCTGCGCTCCAACTGAAAGCCCATACCCGAGCCTCAGCTCCCAGCCCCGCCCACCCCGGCGGCCAAGCAGACAAGCCTCTCAGGCTGGTGTGTGCCTGAGCGCACCTATCCTCTGTGCCAGAATCTCTCTGCTTTGCCCTCCACACCCCTGTTGCTGTGCTCTCCTCCGCTACTCCGAAGCTTTCCACCTCCGCCACCTGCAGTCTCCGCCCGCGAAGGGGCTTGTAGTGTGTGGAAATCTTTCCTCCTTCACGGTTCCCTCCCACTGGTGCAGGTCCCGTCCCTATCCTATTGTCTCTGTTTATTCTTTTTTTCTTTTGCCCTACCCAGGTATGTGGGGAGTTTCTTGCCTTTGGGGGGGTCTGAGGTCTTCTGTCAGCGTTCAGTAGGTGTTCTGTAGGAGTTGCTCCACGTGTAGATGAATTTCTGATGTATCTGTGGGGAGGAAGGTGATCTCCATGTCTTACTCTTCCGCCATCTTCCTCCATGTCCTGTAATTATTTCTGTATGCATCTGTCTGTGTACATAACATAAACATGACCTCATAGTAATGTCTCTGACTAATCCAGCTTCCCCCTTTGCTTATTTATAACTTCTTTCTTGGACACTGAGAAACCAGGCTCTCATTACCCATAGTTTATTTACTCACTTATTCAACCCCAATATATATGTATAGTAATTTCAAAATTGCTACCCTGTACCCCTGTGTGAAACAAGTATACCTACCAGAGTACAGCATTTATGGACAGTTCCTTTGGTCTTCAGCCTTACAGTTCTCAGTTGAAACAGTATTTTGCAAAGTGACTTAGGTCAGTTACATGTTTTTCCCCACTACCTTCAGTGAGGTTATGTCATGTAATCTTAATATAGTTATATTCATTTGTTTCAGCCTGCATTCCACCCTGGGATTTTCCAGCATCCTGGATATTTTTTAAAATTTGTATCCATTAAAGTTTCCTCATTGTGATGTATGGTCCAATAGTTTTTGACAAATGCTTGGAGTATATCCATCACCCCAGTACCATGCAGAAGAGTTCCATCACCTCACAGCTCCTCCATGAGTCTCCTTGTGTTTCATTCCTCCTACTCCCTCAACCTTTGGCAACCACTGACCTAATTTCCGTCCCTACAGTTTTGTATGGCCTGGATTTTTTTATAGCAACATTTTTTATTAGACATTAAAATTGCTGGTAAGCAGAGGTTCTTTTACTTTGTGTTTGAAGTTAGTTGATACCAGGTTTCAAGTCCAGCCCTGACACTTACATTGCCCTGATTCTCAATTTTCTCATCTGTAAATGAGTATAAAAAAATAGTCCTAGCCTCATGGGGGTTCTATGGAGGACTCAAGAAGATAACAGTTGTTGGCACAGTGCCGGGCACATAGTAAGTAATCAATAAACTTGATGATAATAATACTTTATATTCGCTATCCTCATCATCACCATGGTGGGATATGAAAAAAGAATATTAAAGAGGCCAGGAAATGCTGCCGTCTTGTGTTGCTGGTGGCCATAAGAATGTACACATGGGCCCTTCCCTACAGCGGATGGAAAGAAGGCAGAGAGGATGTGACTGTAGCAGGGCAGGATGGATCCTCCGCAAGTCCTCCTCTGGTGTTTGTGGTGCCTGTGTGTATTATCCGGGTTGATCCTGGAGTTAGTTACGGCTTCCTGAGGAGACAGAATCATCTGTCTGTTATTCAAAAATTGCCCTAGGCAGGGAGATTTTAGGGCTTCATTTTGGCTTTTCTCCTCCCCAGGAATCGTTTTTTCACTGAGGTGATATTACAACATGGAAAGAACTTTAAAGAAGTAAATCACTGTAATCCCTGCACACAAGTGGGTTGATGTTTTGGTAGTTGCTGCCATACCACGCCTGCATTTTTACACATATGTAAACATTATTTATTGTATCATAAACATTTTTCCTTGTTGCTACATAGTCTTCATAATGATTTTTGATGAAGATATGACAGTTTCATGAAGGGGATTCACCATCCTTCACTAAAGTACTCCCACTGTTTTGCGGCACAACTTCATGAATATCATTTTGTTGCTCCTGATGATTTATTTCCTTGGGATATACTCCCTAGAGTAGGAATTTTCTGTCAAAGGATAGGAATGTCTTTGTGGCTTTATCTGTAGCACTTTGCAGAAATAAAACTTTACATCCTTTTTTATATATTAATCTATATTTCATCAAAATACAGCTGTTCAGGGATGTGATCAAATATCTGGTGAAGAGTTGGAGACTAATGCTTCAAAGATCATTGATAAATTTATCATCTGACCATGTAATGCTTTTTTGAAACCATGATTTTCTCTGATTAGATTTCTCTCAACTCTTGTCCCCCCAACTCCAAGTTCTCCTTCTTACTACTTCTGGAGGGAACACACCCAGAGTCTCCTGTCATTTCTCAGAAACTCATTCTTTATTTACTTTTGGAGTCAGGACTTGTTTGCATATGTAAAACCAGGACCATATTGTTTGCAGACGCTAGGGTTGCTGCCAGATAATTGAATGTATAAAGTTGAGGCTTTTGAATCATTTTTACAAACCAGGACACAAAAGAATATTTTCTTAGAATTAAAAAAAATAATAGAGGCATGGAAATAAAGATCATGGGACTGGGTTTCTAATACAGACATTTCACTTTGTGTTCCTAGTAGGGGCGTTCCAACTCCAGAGTTGGTGGTGGGGGTGGGGGGTGGGGGAGAGGATAGAGGACTAAGATAAAGTTTTGCAGATTCACTATCTAATCCAGAAAAAACAAATGCATAAAAGGAGTTAGAATAAATAACGAAACAAAAACTCAATCAGTTATTTATGATCCCATCTACTAGCATCAACAATACGTTTTTTCGTTTCTTGAATAGTTTTCAGTTTAGTTTTTGTTTGAAGATAAGGGTAGCTTCAAAGTAATTGTATTTCCTATCAGTAATTGATAAAGCCCCTTCCCCTTAGGGGAGCGCCCATATGTGATAGCAGTTGTTGAAAGCGAATTGTTTTTTAGCATTAAATGCTTTTGTTATTTAAAAAAAAAGAAATTAGCGTAGCTTCTAGTGTTTCTAGAAATGATAAAAACAGCTGAGAGCTTCTCACACAAATTGACTGGCTGAAATTAGAAGGCTGGAGTCTTTTTCCAAGTGAATTTTGAAATCTGTAATTGTACCTGCCAGTATAATGGGGGAAAAGTGAGTTCCGAGGTCCTGCTCACACCTGCATTGCAGGCACCTACTGCAGCATTCCAGTGCAGTGAGGATGGGCATGGCTTGGATGCTCCAGACTCCAGTGCACATGGCCTGGGGTTGGGTGGGGGTGGGGGTGGTATCTGCTACTGCTGTGTCTCACCCGCCTGTTAGGAACCTGTGGCAGCTGCGGGGTGTACCTATGGAGGCCCAGGGCCAGCACAGACTGCTTGCAGGGTGGCTCTGGTCCCGGTGGGCAGTTCTAGGGAAGAGTGCCCCAGGCTTAAGCAGGAGTGAGTGGCAGGTGTGGGTCTGGACAGGAACTGAGATTCCAGGGCCAAGAGGCCTAGCCAGGTGCTGATTTCTGGGACAAACCAAGGCCTTGGGGGGTTTAAGAGGTATGGGGGGGATAGAAAAGTTCTGTTGTGGTACTGCTTTCACAAACACCTCCACCACAAGGTTCCAAATCGTACATCCTCCAGTTCTCTAAATCCTTGGCCTTAACTCCATCTCTTGTCAGTATCAGCCTCTGTGGCCCATCTGGAAATTGAGGGCAAGGCTGGCAGATTGGAGTGGCGGTGGAACTTGGAAGTACTTTGCAGGGGCCAGAGCCTCCCCTGGTTACATTTTTTATTTCAGGCTCCTGGTCCTGGGCTGTTCAGCCCATTCTTATTTATTTATTTATTTTCTTATTTATTTATTTATTCATTTATTTATTCATTCATGGCCATGCCGCACGGCTTCTGTGATCCTAGTTCCCTGCCCAGTGACTGAACCCAGGCCCTCGGCATTTAGTCCGTTATAACCACTGGATCTCCAGGGAATTCCCTGTTCAGCCTTTCTTATGTGAAGATCCCAGGCTTGGTGATCAAGGGCTCAAGACTGGGAGTGCCTTCTCACCTCCTCTAAAACAGTGATTCGAAAATTACATTTTTTTGTTTGTTGTGCTATTTTCCAGGTGTTTGTATTTGCATTTTTACTATGTTTTTTATTGAGAAAAATTACATTTTTAGGTTTGAACCTTAAGTAACCCTTTTAGTGGTAGTATGCATTTTTAACTCAAGTTAACACATTTGGGATTTGCTTTGTTTTGCATTTAGGAAGATTTTTTGTTTTTTGTTTTTGTTTTGTTTTTCCCTTGGGAAAGGTTAATACTTTGTATATTCTTGTCAGGACTCAAGTCTTGGCTAGTTTGGGGATTATGGGCCAATTGCTTCACTCCCTTAAACCTAGATTTGGGATTGCGGATTAATTTCTTATTTTTTCCAACTTTGTATCACCTGTCTGTGAGGCAGGGACAATAATTCATGCCCCAGAGGTTACCCGAGTGTCACATAAGGTGATGATTATGCCAGGGCTGTACTGTGAGTTGTCATAATAGCAGAGCTGTGACTTTTGACTGCATTTCTGTGTTAGTTCTTTTCCCTTCACCAAAATCTAGCACAGGGCTGGGCATGTGTAGAGATTCTTGTTAAATTCTACTGATCTAAATTTTCTAGGCCAAGGATCCCCACTGGTAAGAAGAAAGGAAAATGTCATCACGGTGGATTAGCCCTGGACCATTGGGTCTGAAGCCAGTGGGCTGGGAGGGGCTGCAGCCAAGGGGCCTCTGGGGCTTCCTGGGGTTGGATAGGGGTGGTCTCCGGAGCAGGGAAAGATGTTCAAGAGCGAGTTTTGATTGGCCCTACCTGGCCTCTCTCTGCTCTGCCCTTCTATCTTCACGCCAGGGACTACCGGATCCCTTTGTCATTCCTGGATTTGTATTTAAAAATGTTGTTAACAAAGCTGAAACCTGTCATCTTCTATTCAGGGACTCCCAAGTAATTGCTTAATGTTTATTTCTGTTTCTCCTCCCATTCTAAAACTGCCTGTAGAATTTAATGACCTTTACAAAACTGTTCTTGAAAGCACCAACACCACCACTGTAGATCTTTCAAATATGGTGTTTTTGCTGTTTTTCCACTTCTACCCCTCTCCTCTCCAAAACTCATCCGTATTTTCCCCCCTTTCTTCCTGATTCAGAAGATGGAGGGACCAGTCAAGCTCCGGACAGTTCGAGAAGCACCGATGGACTGTGTCTGTCCCCCAGGTAAGTGGATGTTCGATCGTTGCTGGCTCCTGACTTCCATAGGCCTGGTCTTCTCTCTCCTGGCTACCCGAAACTGCCAAGGCCATGGTCAAGAGAATCACCATGGGTTTCAGGCTGTCTGTGGTACCTTGTGGACTGTCCTGGAGCCTTTCTTCCTACATCATCTTCCCTGGTAGGTGTGTTGTTAAAGATTCTGGCAAAATTAACTGACTTGGTTTTATGAGGCTGATGGTATTGGTGGAGGACCTAAGAAATTCTTCGGGATGACTTACAATAAATTCTTAGATGCTAGGAAAGTAGCAGCCATCCCCTTCTAAAGATGGAGAAACAGACATGAACCAACCAAACAGTGTTAACATTGTGACCCTAGCTCTGTTTCGAATGTGAGGGGTGGTGGGTAGAGGAATAATCTGGCAAATATAGTTTTTTTTTTGGTTTTCATTTCTTTGGTGGAGGTAGAGGAAAGGAGCAGGAAACATGGTCTGATTTGTTCAAATAATCATGTGTCTTGGGTTTTGATGGTGTAGACCAGGACAGCTGCGACTAGAATTGAGGATTTGTTGGTTTCTAACCCATGTGGCTCAAATCCTTGTTCATATTGGTCTTCCAGTTGTCCTCATTGGAACTTTGCACATATTATGACTGAGAATTTAGGGGTGTAGTCTCAGCGCCACTGTTTTCAGGGTTAGAATTATCCTCTCATAGAACAGTATGTAATACCAGTGAATGAGTGGAAAATTGTAACAATTCCCAGATGACCCACCATGCCGGCCGAGGTGAGAGAACATGGGAGCTGGACCCAGGGGCCCTGTTCCTTGCTGTCATGCCTTCCATTAGCCAAGTTGTCTGGCATTTCTGAAACCACTTCACCTGGTCCAGAAACCAAGCTTACTGATGGTTAACATCTCGAGATTGAGAGATGCCCTGAGATTTGTGCAAAGATGGACCCATGGTGTGAAAATTCAGTCTCTGGGGACCCAGTGGAAGAGGATTTTACAGTCGAGCTTGAGTTAGCCTTTCATAGGAACTCTGAGGTTTTAATAGGAGGGAAAAGGACATGATAAGTAATGACATCATGAGCAGATCAGGAAGTCAGAAATTGCGATTCAATGGAGGAAAAATATTTAGTTCCACCAATGAAGTTTTGGCTGATCTGCAAAATGTATAAAACAATTCTTCCTTTTCTCCCCTGTTCTTTCTTTCTCAGTATTGAATGGTTGTAAATTCATATGAGTTATGTAGATGAGTGTTTTTAAAACTGGGAGTCACTGGACATTCCCTGGCAGTCCAGTGGTTAGGACTCTACACTCTCACTGCCAAGGCCCTGGGTTCAATCCCTGGTTGGGGAACTAAGATCCCAGAAGCCGAGCGGTGGGCCAAAGAAACAAACAAACCGGGGAGTCACAACACCTTTATGAGACATGAAATCAGTTATGTGGGTTGCAGCCAGCATTCTGAAATTTTGAACTAGCAGAGAGTACAATAAAAAATATTGGAGTGAAGTTTTTGTGTCAGCCATTTATATTTGTAAATGGCAGTGTGAAACGGGTTCCTTGCTATGGGTTGCTGACTGAAAGTTTGAAAACCACCAATACAGATGATAGATGGAGAGGGAGGAGGTGGCAGTGAGGGGACATGGAGCTCCTGAATAAACCCAGACCAGGTCCAAATCTTGGTCAGGCACTTACTGTTTGTGTTAATAAATGATATCAATACTGGAGTGGGCTCTGTAGGCTTTTTGATGTCGTGGAGGAAATACAAAGCCCAGGACCTGGAGATAGTCTTGTGTGTGTCTTCCCTCGAGGTCTCTTGACCCACCAGGAGAGGTGTCAAGAAGGCCTCTGGGATGACCATGGAAGCCAAAATCCTGGTCAGAACCCTCAGTTCCACTGAGAGGAGGGAAGGTGACCTGCCGTCCTCTCTGGGGGTGCCCATCAGTCAGTGCTGTGCTGTCGTTGTCCGAGGGTCTTGTGGCTGTCATCAGGCTGTCCTGGCAGGTATGGTCAGTGTGGCCCAGGGGGTGTAGCAGCCTCTGCCAGGCCCCAGTGCACACCCATGTCCACATCTTCTCTTCCTCTCCTGTCACCTTGAGCTGGAGAACTCACTTGAGCACTTTAGACTAGAGCCCTTTATCAGTGCAAAACCACATAGGCTGGCACATTCTCCTCTGCCATAAAAAGCACAGAGGGCTTTTTCTCCAACACCAGAAGCCTTAACTCATTCCCTTTCTCCCTGGCTCTGATCTGCCCTGCAGACTTTTGGAGTCTGGACATGCAGACCACCCTCTTTTGAGATACCCCATCTCATCTGAGATACCCGCAGATCCCCCTAGCCTAGTTCCTTCCCACGGCCCAGAGGACAGTGTAATCTTTTGTCAGATCCTAGGATGCAGCAAGACAGATAAGCGAGGCCAAAGAAGGGGGCGGCTCTTCTGTATGTGTTACCCATTGTGAAGTGGGTGCGGGGAGCTCTGAGGCTGAAGGGAGGGGCAGGCTTCGGGCTGGAAGGTCAAGATTCTTCTCTTGCTGGAGTCAGTGGTGGGAGGACTGGCAGAGCTGTGCTCTGAACTAGCCCTGTGACCTCAGGCAAGTGAGAGGCCCTTGAACCTTGAACTCCTTGTCTATAAAACGGTATAGTGAGTTGAATTGTGTCCCCCACCCCCCAAAAGATATGTCCCAGTCCTAACCCCTGGTATTTGTAAATGCGGCCTTATGTGGAAATAGGGTCTTTGCAGACATTTTTTTTTTTTTTTGCGGTACGTGGGCCTCTCACTGTTGTGGCCTCTCCCATTGCGGAGCACAGGCTCCAGACGCGCAGGCTCAGTGGCCATGACTCACGGGTCCAGCCGCTCCATGCGCATGTTGGATCTTCCAGGACCAGCGCACGAACCTGCGTCCCCTGCATCGGAAGGCGGACTCTCAACCACTGCGCCACCAGGGAAGCCCTGCAGACATAATTAATTTAAGGATCTTGGGATGAGATCATCCAGGGTTTAGGGTAGGCCCTAAATCCAATGATGAGTGTCCTTCTAAGAGTCAGAGGTAAGAGATTTGAAAGACAGAAACACCAAGAGGAGAAGGCCATGGGAAGAAAGAGGCAGAGGCCAGAGTGATGCATCTATAAACCTAAGAACACCCAGGATTGCCGGCAGCCACCGAAGCTGAAGAGGGGCATGGAAGGGATTCTCCTTAAGAGCTTTCAGAAGGAACGAGCCCTGCCAACATCTTGGTTTTGGACTTCTGGCCTCCAGAATTGTGAGACAATAGGTTTCTGTCATGTTAAGTCACCTAGTTTGTGGTCATTTGTTGTGGCAGCCTTAGGAAACTAAAATAAATGGGACCATTAATCACCCTAATTATAAGGTTGCTGTGATACTCAAAATTTGGGGGACATAGGAACTTCCTACACCACCAGGTCTGA
The DNA here is from genome assembly GCF_964165515.1 of Mesoplodon bidens. Classification (NCBI taxonomy): domain Eukaryota; kingdom Metazoa; phylum Chordata; class Mammalia; order Artiodactyla; family Ziphiidae; genus Mesoplodon; species Mesoplodon bidens. Next base: position 52,113 of record NW_027671777.1, on the reverse strand, counting down.
ATCACGTGTGAGGGGCTGCCACCTGGGAGCCCCCTCATGCTGCTCTTCCTCATACACCTGCCTCAAAGGAGACTTCTCTTCCTTCAGCGGAGAGCTCAGATCTGTAGATTCATGTGGCTTACCCATGTCCCTGGGGATTCCAACGTCTTCTTTTCTTATTACTTATGTACTTATTGTTTTAAAATATGTTTAAAGTTTTAAAATCTTTATTTTTGAATAGGAAATAATATGTGATGAAAGATTCAAGTTCTACAGAAGATTACATGTGAAAACTAATTCCCCTCCCCTCCTCTTCTCCGGTTCTCCTGCTCCTCTTTCCAGGGGCCCTTTACCCTTCTGCTGATGTCCTTCTGAGGAGTCCTTTCCAATAGAACTTTCTGTGATGATGGAAATATTCTATCTCTCTGCTAATCGAGCAGCCACTACTAGCCATGTGGGGCTACCGAGCCTCTGAAACATGGCTAGTGCAACTGACAAACTGAATTTAAAATTTTTGTTTAATTTAGAATGGATTAACAGCAAGGTCCTAATGTGTAGCACAGGGAACTATATTCAATATCCTGTGATAGACCATAATGGAAAAGAATATAAAAAAAGAGTGTATGCTGTATAACTGAGTCACTCTGCTCTACAGCAGAGATTGGCACAAATTAGTAAATCAACTACACTTCAATAAAAAAAATTTGTTTAATCTTAATTTAAATTGCCAAGTGTGGCTGGTGGCTATGGTGTAGGACAGTTTTTTGAGATTTTTGAGGTCATTTAATTACATTTCATTGAGAAGCTCCCTTCCTGGTTTTACACAAATGGTATATGTTGTTGTCCCGGTGTTGCTTTCTCAGTTTGCAGTTTCCCTCTGAGATGGTCTGAATCATTTCATGTATCAGAAAGCAGGTGTTACCTTGTTTTGGGTTAAAAGACAAAATCCTGTTGGGCTGTCCTGTGAGGTACCTGGCCAGTCCCCACCCCAGGGACGTTTGAATTGTTTCCCATCCTGTGTTCTTACAGACTGTCCTTCAGGGAACTGTTGGAGGCAAGGAGAACTGTTGTCTTGTCCAGTTCCCTGCCTTCCACATGCTCTGTACTGAAGCCCATCATGAAGCAGGCACTGCTGCAGGGCTTTGGGTCACTGGGCTGAAAGGATAGGAGCCCTCAGTCTGGGGCACCACACCAGAGCAACAATTCTGGAATGTTGCAGGGGGTGTCCCCGAAGTCTGCTCTGTTGGAGACTCGGGCATGACCCAGTCCCCACTGTGCTGTGAACATGTGAGCATCCCAAGGGATGGGTCGGGGCCAGCACCCTGGAGCCTGAGAGGTTTGGATTTGACTCTGCTGCTTAAACAGCTGCTGAGTGGGCACATCCTGCACATCCTGGAGATATGGGCCATTCTGGTGTAAAAGCTCCTTATGTTAACTAAGTCTTTTAATTATGTTAATAAAATAAACAAACGAAAAGGAAACTTATTAGCTTACACAACTGGAATAGAGAGGTCAGAGGTACAGCCAGTTTCAGGTATGTCTGGGCTCAGGGGTCTCTCTGCCTCTCAGCTCTTCCCTGAGTCATTTTCAGACACTGTCTCCTTGGGGTGGGAAAGTGGCCACCAACAGCCCCAGCAGTATATCAGACCTTCCCAGCAACCCCAGCAGATAGAGAACTCCCCTTTCTCAAAGGTGTCAGCATTAGGGAATGGGGAGTGTTATGGGCTGAATTGTATCCCCCTCCAAGTTCATATGTTGAAGTCTTAACCCCCACCTAGTACCTCAGAATGTGACTGTATTTGAGACAGGGTCTTTAAAGAGGTAAATAAGGTAAAGTGAGGCCATTAGGGTGGGCCCTCATCCACTATGACTGGTGTCCTTATAAGAAGAGATTAGGACACAGACACACACAGAGGGAAGATGACATGAAGCCAGGGGGAGAGGCCTCAGAAGAAACCAACCCTGCTGACACCTTGATCTCTGACTTATAACCTCCAGAATTGTGAGAAAATAGATTTCTGTTGTTTAAGCCACCCAAACTATGGTACTTAGTTTTGGCAGGCCAAGCAGACGAATACAGAGAGTTATTGTTGCTGGGTACAGAGTTTCTGTTTGGAAAGATGGGAAAGTTCTGGAAAATGGATAGTGACGATGGTTATACAACATTGTGAAGGTACTAAATGCCATGAAATTCTGCACTTTTAAATGGTGAAAATGGTATTTAAATTTTGTCTGTATTTTACTGTGGTTGAAGAAAGAAGTCCCAGCATTGACCCTGATTTGCCTGTCTTGGGGCAGATGCCTCTCCCTGTACAAATTGCTGTTCCTGGAGGAAGGGACACATTGATTGGCCAGGTGTGGGTCATGTGAATGGTCTTGGACATGGAGGGAGGCCGTTGTGGGGGAGGGTTGACACTACCAGAATCATGTAGACTGAGAGTGGGGGAGGGTGTTTACCTCAAAAAAAGTAGGGTGCTATTCCCAGAAAAAGAGAAAAGGGATGCAGCTGGGCAGACATAAATAATAGATGACCACTTCAGTCCGGCTCCAGGGGCAGCTGTCCAGACATGTCCTGGTGATCCTAAGCGGGGACTACAGACAGACCCTGAGTTTGACCAGAGGCTTGCCTCCACTTCAAGCACATAAGTCTCTTCCCTCTGTTGAGCTGGTCCAACAGACAGTGCAGCTCAGTGATTAAGCACTTGAATTTTGGATCCAGACTGCCTGATTCAAATTCTTTGTCCCAGATTTCCTTGGTGGCACAGTGGTTGGGAATCTGCTTGCCAATACAGGGGACACAGGTTCGATCCCTGGCCCAGGAAGATCCCACATGCCACGGAGCAACTAAGCCCGTGCACCACAACTCCTGAGCCTGTGCTCTAGAGCCCACAGGCCACAACTACTGAGCCCGTGTGCCACAGCTACTCAAGCCTGTGCGCCTAGAGCCTATGCTCTGCAACGAGAGAAGCCACTTCAATGAGAACCCTGCACACCTGAACGAAAAGTAGCCCCCGCTCGCTGCAACTAGAGAAAGCCCACATGCAGCAATGAAGACCTAATGCAGCCAAAAATAAATAAAATAAATAAATTAAAAAACAAAAAACAAATTCTTTGTCCCTTACCAACTCCATGACCTCGAACTTATCCTCCCTGTGCCTCAGTTTCTCATCTGTGAAGCGGGATTTCTAATAGTTCCCACCTCATAGAATCGTGCGAGGATTGAATGAGCTTGTAGAGAGTTTGTAACAGGGCCTGGCACTGCTTCCTGAAAGTGAGTTAGTGGTTACCAGGAACCCAGATCCTTTGCCCCCAGGCCAGTCCAGACTCACTGTGTGCAGCCTCTTACCTTCCTGATTGTTGCCAGGGCTGCCAGAGAGGTAGGGACGAGGCGATTCAGAGTTGGCGGTTGGCTGGGAATATCCTGGAGGGAACGAGCAAAGGCCTGACAGACTTCCATGGCACGTTCATCTGGGATGTGGGTGAGAAAATGCTGGTGACAGAGCCCAGAAGTGAGGGAACCGGAAAGGAAAAGAAAACGTGTGGCCTGTGAACTCTCGTCATCTACTAACAGCATCCGGAAGGCCTCATCATGCAAAGCCTGCGGCTCCGCCCTTTTGCACAGTTTGCACTGGTTTCTAACTGGGCTCAACCTGCCCTGGAGAGTATGAAGAACTTTTCAGAAAAACAGTAATACTTTTCATTTCCTTTCTGTGCCTTTTTGTGTTCTTGCATAATATCCCAGAGGCATGGCGTGTGGTTTCCAAATGATAGGGACTGTGCTTGCAGTGTAGGGTGACTTTCCAGAAATTAATAAACAGATTTATCAGAGTTAGAAGTTCGCTGCTCTGTGAAAATGTTTGGAAGTTTGAGCAGAAGAGTGAAACTCTGCAGTAGGAGGACATGAAGTACAATGTGGAAATGATACAGAACCTGATACATTTCAGTGACAGTTTATGGCAAATGTCGCAGAGAGGAACAGAAATGGTCAGTTACTCTATTCAGCCTGTTTACTGTATTTGTAGGTTTAGGAATTTGCTTAGGGCAGCAGGGTGGGGGTTGGGGTACTTTCTTACTACGTTGAAGCAAAAAATGGTTATCCTACTTTGAGTTATTTCTTATTTGTGGATTTTTTTAATGATACGTTTTTTTTTTTTTTTTTTTTTTGCGGTATGCGGGCCTCTCACTGCTGTGGCCTCTCCCGTTGCGGAGCACAGGCTCCGGACGTGCGGGCTCAGCGGCCATGGCTCACGGGCCAAGCCGCTCCGCGGCATGTGAGATCCTCCCGGACCAGGGCATGAACCCATGTCCCCTGCATCGGCAGGCGGACTCTCAACCACTGTGCCACCAGGGAAGCCCTGATACTTTTTTTAATGTGTTAAATGCTAGGTGACTTGCGTTCATGGTAAAACTAAGTAGCTTAATGGCAGTTTATCCCATTATGTCAGACTGTACAAAGTTGAAGAAGATAATTTGTGTGTCTGATTTTTTTGACCAGAATTCTCTGGAGAATTCATTCATTCATTCATACATTCATCTCTCTCTACCCTATTTTGTGCTTCTCCTGTGGGTGACATTGACTAAGATTGTTAGAGGAATTGCATACCCAGTTGTTAGAGCATGATGGCACACATACAGGAGCCATGATATATAGAGAATGGGAAGAATCCTAAAAAAAAAAGTCCCACAGAAATTGAAAGGAGGGAGAGATCACCTCAGATCAAGGAGGCCTGGGTGGGGGAAGATGACAGTTGGGCAGGGTTTTGAAGACTGGTTGGCATCTTAGCCAGCTGGGATGGGGGACACATTCCACAAGAACTGGCATACTGAACAGAGGCAGAGGGGAGCTCTGGGAATGTCAGGGAGCTCTGTTTCGTTGGAAGGTGATAATGAGAGGTGAGGGTGGGTCTTGATTATGGAGGGATGTGAGCTTCATTCCATGGGACACAGTTGAAAGGTATGTGAGTAGAGTTCAGGTTTAAGAGGAGGACTCTAGAAACAGCATGGAGGATGGACAGGATCACAAGTTTGCTTCAGCAGAGAAGCCCACTGAGAGGGTGCTCTGCATGCGGACAATCTTGTCTTGTTCCCCGATGCGTCCCCTGAGCCTAGAACAGTGCTGGGCATGTGGAGAAGGGATGATAAATATTTGCTGAATGCCTGCCCTGGAGGAGAGGTCATGAGAACTTGAATGAGGGCCATGAGAATTGATGGCAGGGAACAGCTGTGAGAGGCACTGGGCCATGTGGTGGACAAAACTCACAAACAGGATGGATGGGCACGGGAGGGGACAGAGGTGCCCGAAGCTGGAAGCCCGGGGGAGGGTGATATCCTGAACAGAAACAGGAAATCCCCAAAGAGGGATTTAGAAGGGAAGATGATAAGCATAGTTTTGGACAGTGGCCTTATGAACCAATTTGTAGACCAACTGATGAATGGAAGAAAATAATTAGAAGTCTTCTCTTAAGGCATCATCTAGCCACTCTGAACCTATTCATTGTAAAATGTACTGTGTCCTGTAAATAAACGTCTTGGGGGCACTCAAGACGTTTTGGGTTTTTTGTTTGTTTGTTTGTTTCAATACAGAATATTTATTAAGAAGACATATTGACATGCTTAGATACACAAATTAAGCCACTTATACACATGCCATTCTCAGTGAACTTTAAGGAAAAAAACATGAAGAACAAAATTAGTTGCTTTCAGATAAGTTTTTGTGTTTTATAGCTATCATATGTCCATTTGCATATTAGGAAGTTATTAGCACTGATATATAAACTTTATTCCCAATCTTACATGTAAACTTTTGGCAAGGGGAAGTTCACAAAAATTTGCATTGAAGTCTGAATGTAAATTACATACTTACAAGAGGTTATGTATTGACTTTTCGGAATTGGAGACTTTCTTGTGACCACTAGAGGGAGCCCACTATATTCATTAAATTCATTAAATTCTGTAGAAATCTCATGGGATTTTTAAAAATGATAATTAATATTAAAATATTTATTAGAAAGTACACAAAAGATCAAACCAAGGGCAATGAAATACAAAGTTAGCCTTTCACTCTGTTGTTTTTTCTACTAAAACAGATCACTGAGAATTTTCCAGATGACTCCAGAATAGAGTGGTGTGTTGTTTGTTTCAGAAGGTGGTGTTGATTATGCAAAGGGTAAAAGAGCAACTAGCAAACACATTCCCACTCACCCAAAATTTATTGAGCACATCTGGTTTAGACCCAGTAGAGACTCCCCAAAGCTGTGGGAAGATCCCATCTTGGCCAACTCTATGCCAGCCGTTGGATGACAGGTGCAACTCTTCACCCCGTGAGGTGTCACGTAACTTTGTACATTGGGATTATTAAATGTCTCGCCTATCAAGAGCTACTCACATGGTGGGACCGCCTCTTCCCAGGGGTAAGTTCAATGCCGTCATAATATTTTGTTTCTTAGCTCTCTTCTTATGCCAAAGTATATTCCACATAGATTGAAGATTTAAATGTGAAAAATAAAACCATGGAAGGCAAGACAAAAATACAACAGGTCACTTTTTAAAATTATAGGTAGAAATAGACTTTTTAAGCTTGGTACTGAAGTCAGAAACCATAACACAGCAGTTCTCAACCAGGGATGATTTTGCCTTGTGGGGACTTTGACAATGTTTGGAGACATTTTTGATTTGTCTCAACTTGAGGGGTGGGTGCTATTGGCATCTAGTGGGTAGAGGCCAGGGATGCTGCTAAACATTCTACAATGTACTGGAGAGCCCCCAACATAAAGAATTATCCCACCCAACTGTCAATGGTGCCTATGTTGAAAAACTCTGCTATAGAATAAATGTTTTCTTAAATGATTTAAGCTTAAAAGCTTAAATTTTCTGTCTAGAAAGAAAATTCCACCTTAAAATTTAAAGATAAATGGCAAACTGAAAACATAGCCTATATAACAAGCACATGGTTAATATTCATGAGATATAAAGTGCTTTTGCAAAAGAATAAGGAAAAGTCAAATACTTTAGTGGAAGAACGGGCAAAGGAGATGAATAGGAAGTTCACAGAAACGAAATGCATGCTGAGGAAGGAGGCTGGGAAAGGACAGGATGCGGGGCAGTTCCAGGAATCTAGGCAGCAGGAACGGAGGGGCAGTCCCCCGGGGAGTTAGAGGTCTCTTGGATGTGTCTGCACCAACTGTTTTTCGGTGTGTCATTCTGCCCGAGGTTCAGGGTCTCAGGAGAGAGAGCCCTACTGGGCAGGTCTGACCCCTGTGCCCATTCCTCTGCCAGTGGCTACCAGGGCAGGGCTGAGAGGGAAGAGCACCTCCCCCACAGGTGCCAGGATGCTGCACAGTGTAGGGGAGGGGAGTCTGGGTTTAATACACGTGGATTTGGCAGTGAATGCCAACTGTGGCCGCCCACTGGCTCTGTGAGCTTGGGCAAGTGACCTGATTCTTTCAACTCTCCATCTCCTTGTGTGTAAAATGGGAAAACATTATGTACCTCGAGGGTTTGTTTTGAGGATACTCTGAGACAAGTGGAAGTGCTTGGCACACCCTAGGCATCTTGTAATGTCTGTTCATTTATCCCTAAGGAAAGTGGTCTGTGGTCCTCAGGAGGTGAGAGTCAGACACAGATCTTTATTATGGGGGCGGGGGGAGGGTACTTAGTAAGCAAGCCCAGCCCTTTCCTTTTGGTGCCTCCTCTGCAGAAAAGAGTGTCATTTCTGCTTAGTCTCTTGGTTCATTTAGTGCCAGGATCCCCCAGCGAACCTTCTGCTCAAAGATTGAGAAAGAGCAACTCCTGGCTCCTCTGGGAGCCCTTGAACTTGGGCTTCCCTCTGCTGCCTTGTAGATTGTCAGCAGGCAGCATGGTAAAGCCCTTTTCTCTTGGGTGGCCCTGGGGTTTCCTTCCTGATCCACCAAAGCCTTATTCTGCCCTGATCCACTGTTATTTTACATTTTTGTTTAGTCCTGCCTTGAGAAATAGGATGAATGCAGCCAAGCTGCCTTCCCTATGAGGTCATGATTTTCATGACATATTAGGCTGGAGGTGGCCTGTTGTCTGGTAATTTCCTTAGAAGTAGCCTGTGTGGCCCACTCACAGGCTAGCACAGGAAGAAATTCAAAGCACCAGAGGCTAAGGCTCTGAGGGGAAGGAAGGTCTAAGAAAAAGTCCAGAAAGCAGAGGATGGTGTGGAGGATGGGCCAGCTCCCCCATTAGAAGCACACATGCATTCGTGGTGCATTGTGAAGAATGTATTTTTTAAATGCAGAGATGATTCCCAGGAGAACATGTGAACATCTACAAGAGTAGCTGTGCAGTGTGGAAAGGACAGCCATTTAAAGTATTATTGGACACTGGCTCTGTGCTAAGCCTAATCCCTGGGGATGCTAAGTATAACTGTGCTCAGAATGTGAGCTCATGGAGTCAGGGGAAAATGGAGTTTTGACCCAAGTTGATGTCACAATGGGTCCAGTGGGGCTTCCCTGGTCCATTTTTGTCAGTTGTTAGGTAACACGTGTAAGTGATATAATAGGATATATGTCTTTTGCTTTCCAACTTACCTCATATTCTGTGATTACCTCTAGGCTCATCTGTGGTACCTAAAAGAGCAGTGTTCTGTTGTTTCCCATGGCTGATATTCCTTTGTGTATGTGGACCACATCTTTTTATCCATTCATCTGTTGATGGACATTTAGGTTGCTTCCATGTCTTGGCTATTGTGAATAAGGCTGCAGTGCAGCTTTGGCAGCGTCTGTCTTCTGGATTCTGGTCTTCTCAGGTGAGAGGCACAGCGGTGGGCCTGCTGCATCGAACGGTACCTCAATTTTTACTTTTAAACGCAGCTCCTTTCTGCTCTCATTATTGGCTGTTACCACTTTACATCTCACCAGCAGCTAGAGGGTATACAGTTCTCAAAAACCACTTCAGCATTCTTTATTTGTAGGCTTTTTGTTGATGGTCAGTTGACCTGTGTGAGTTGAAACCTTTTTGCAGATTAGATTTGCCTGATTCTAATAATTCCTGAGGATGAGCTTTTACCCATTTTCCTGTATTGTTTTTTTAAAGAGAGTCAGTCAAACGTACCTCTTCATAGTATCTTCTTGAAAATTTGGCCAGATTTGAATTTTCTTGTCCATTCCCTTCCTCAGCTCAATTCTTTAGGGCAGGTGTCCTTTACAGCCCTGAGTCCTTGGGAATGTTAAGAGACCATTAGCTGTGGGCTTAAAGCCACTCTTGCGGGAAACTGCCACAAGGCGGCAGCATTTCTACATTTCCAACTCTGCGTTTTTGGGCAGCAGAGCCTTCCTGGAAATCGTGTTAGTAGGCTGCAAATTAGAGTGGAAAGTGCCAGGGCACATCCCCAAGAGCTTATATCTCCTTAATTCTTGTTTGTTTTTTAAATTTAATTTTTATTAATTATCAGAGCAAATTTGATGAAACTATTTTGTTTCTCCTAGGTGTACAGAATCTGGTTCATTATATCAATATATCTGTCTATTTATCTTTGGATCCTTTACCGTGTAGCTTATTACAGAGTGTTGAGTAGACCTGTCTTGGTATTCCATAGGTATTTTGTGATTATATATTTCATATGTATTAGTACATGTCTGTTAACCCCCATATCGTAATTCATACATTCCTTACACTTTTCCATTTGGTTAAACGTAATTTTTTTTCTCTTAATCCATGCTTTTCCTTCTCTTGGAAATAAGTTCATGAGTATCCATTTTTACATAACACGTATAAGTGATGGCATAGGATACCTGTCTTTCACTTTCTTTCTTACTTCAAGTTGGGTGATTATCTCTAGTTTATTATATGATGGTGCAAACGGCACTGTTTCACTGTTTTCCATGGCTAGTATTCCATTGTTTACATGGACCACTTCCTCTTTGTGCATTTTTCTGTTGATGGACATTTTGGTTTCTTCCAAGTCTTGGCAATGTTAACTGTTCCTGCAGGGCTTCCCTAGTAGTTCAGTGGTTGAGAGCCCACCTGCCGGTGAAGGTAACACGGGTTCGTGCCCCGGTGCGGCAAGGATCCCACATGCCGCCGAGCACCTAGACCCATGAGCGATGGCCGTTGAGCCTTCGCATCCAGAACCAGTGCTCCACAACGGGAGAGACCAAAACAGTGAGAGGCCCATGTACCGCAAAAAAAAAAAAAAAAAAAAAAAAAATTCCTGCAGTACAGGATTGCCAGACTCTGTCTGCTCCATTCTGCTCTGCTCAGCTGATAGGCGCAACAAAGGACCTACCAGTTCACATGGTAGCTCAATTTTTACCCTTAAATGCACCTCCATTATGTTCTCACTACTGGCTGTTACCAGTTTACATCCCCCAGCAGCTAGAGGGTGCACATTTCTCTGAAACCCCTTCAGCATTTATTCTTTGTAGACTTTTTGCTGAAGAGCATTCTGACGGCTGGGAGGTGAATGTTTCTGTAATTGGATTTGAAAGGCTTTATTAATTGCTGATGTTGCACATTTTTCTATTCCCTTTTATTTTAAAGAAAAAAAAAGAAAAGACAAAATGTGCATAAGATATGCCTCTTGAAATGGTCTTCTTGAAATGTTGACGTCTTTTGAGTGTTCTGGTCCATTTAAGACCCCAGGATGTTTTTTTTTTTTTTTTGATGGCAGGTGTCATTTACAGGTCTGCCATTATTTTGAATATTAAGTGACCATTACCGCTGTTCTGTGAAACGACCAGAAGGCGGCAGCACTTCTCCTTACCAAATCTGCTTACTAGGGCAACAGAGCCATAATGGAATTTGCGTTGTAGGTTGTAAATTAGAACAGAATGTGCCAAGAAAAGCCCCTTAAGATTATGTCTCATTACTTCTTGTTTGCTTTTTAAATTTAATTTTTATTATTTATCACGGCAAATTAGAGTACAATGTTTTGGTTGTTGTAGGCGTGCAAGATGTGGTTCTTTTACACATATACTTATATCTATTCTTCATCAGATCCTTTTCCCATGTAGGTTAGGACACGACGTTGTGCAGTCTTCCCTTGGTATGCCGTAGGTTTTTGGTGATTATATATTTCACATGTGTTTGTATATCTCTGAAAACCCCAATATCGTGATGTATCCAATCCTCAGAGTTTTCCATTTGGGGAACCATAAGTTGGTTTAATGAATCTGTGATTGCCTTTCTCTCTGGAAATATCTTCATTGGTATCAAGTTTGAGGTAACACGCATAAGTGATATGATAGGATATGTGTCTTTTGCTTTCTCACTTACTACATATTGCAATGATTACCTCTAGACTCCTCTATGGTCCTGCAAATGGCATTGTTTCATTTTTTGCCTTGGCTAATATTCCATCTGTACACGTACCAATTCTTCTGTGTCGACTTATCTCTTGATGGACGTTTCGGTTGCTTCCATGTGTTGGCTATTGTAATACATCTACAGTGCAGATTTGCCTTCCTGTGTCTTTCCAATTCTGTCTTCTTAGGATTTAGCCCGGGAAGTGGGCCTGCTGGATCATATAGTAGCTCAAGGTTTACCTTTTAAAGGCACCTCCATTCTGTTCCCATTAGTGGCTCTTAGCAGGTTATGTCCCACTTCCAATTGAGGGTATGCATTTCTCCAAAACCTCTTGAGCATTAATCACTTGTAGTGTTTTTTTGTTTTGTTTTGTTTTGTTTTTGCTGATCGTTATTCTGAGTGGTGTAAGCTGGTACTTCTTTGTGGTTGGGTTTGCCTGTGTCTCATACTCCCTTGAAATTGAGCTTTCAGGCATGTCCTATGAGTTTTCAAACTGTTATTACAGCTGACTTCTTCAAATTGTTTTCTTGAAGTATGTGCCACATTTTGCAATGTTTTGGCCTTTACCTGCATGAAGACATTTTTAAGGGCAGGTTTAATTTGCAGCCCTGCAGTACTTGAGCATATGAAGTGCCCATTAACACAGATTTCAAAGCTGCTGTTGCGGATATCGGCCAGAGGATGGCAGCATTTCTACGTTCCCCACTCTGGCACCTAGGGAAACAGATCTTCCTGCCAGTGGTGCTCCTCAGTTATAAATTAGAGTGCAATGTGCCCTGATATACACCCAAAAGCTTACATCTCCTTACTTATGTTTGTTTTTTAAATTTAATTCATAGCTTTTAGTGGAGCAATATTCCATTCTCTATATGGACCACTTCTTCTATGTGCAGTCCTCTGTTGATGGACATTTTCGTTTCTTCTAAGTGTTGCCTATGGTAAATATTGCTGGAGTGCAGTGTTGCCAGCCTGTGACTTTTGATTCTCATTTTCTCAGGTGATAGACCCAACAGTGGGTGTGATTCATTGACTGGTAACTCAATGTTTACCTTTTCTAAGCACCTGCATTGTGTGTTCATTAGCGGCTCTTACCACATCCCTATTAACACCGAGTGTGTGCGTTTTCCCACAACCCCTTCAGCATTTTTTGTTTGCAGAATGTTTGCTCATGGCCATTCTGACTGGTGTGAGCTATTAGGTTTTTGTAATTTGGATTTGCATGTCTTTAATAATTCCTAATATTCATCATTTCCCCAAACGTTTCTCTTTTATTTAGAGAAAAAATAGTGTAAGTACAATATACCTGTTGAAACTGTCTTCTTGGAAGGTTGCCCTCTTTTGAATTTTGTGGTCGTTTTTCGACCCCAGGATTCTTTTTGAGAGCAGGTGTCATTTACATGCCTGCAGTGATTATGAATATTTAGTGACCATTAGAACTGGGTTTAAAGCAGGTATCGTGGGAAACGGCCACAAGGCGGCAGCATTTCTCCATTCCCAAATCTGGTTACTAGGACAGCAGAGCCTTTCTGGAAGTCCTGTTACTAGGTTGTAAATTAGAATGGAATGTGCCAGGAAAAAGCCCCTGAAGTTTATGTCTCATTACTTCTTGTTCGTTGTTTTAATTGTTTTAACAAGGGTAATGATTAGAAAACAGTTTGTCCTAGGTGTACACAAACTGGTTCATTCGTACATCATATATATCTATACATGTACACATCCTTTTCCCGTGTAAAGGATTCCAGTGTGTTCTGCACACCTCCCTTGCTATGTGCTCAGGCTTTCTGATATATGTGCTTAATCTGCATTTGTATAGGTATGGTAAATCTAATCTTAATTTATCCATTGCCACCACCTTTCTTTTTAGATACACATAGTTTGTTTTTGAAGTCTGTGTGTGTCTTTCTCTGTGGAAATATGTCCATTTTTGTCAGTTGTTAGGTAACACCTGTAAGTGATATCATAGGATATACGTGTTTTGCTTTCCAACTTACCTCATATTCTGTGATTACCTCTAGGCTCATCTGTGGTACCTCAAAGAGCAGTGTTCCGTTGTTTCCCATGGCTAATATTCCATTGTGTACGTGGACCACTTCTTCTTTATCCATTCATCTTTTGATGGGCATTTAGGTTGCTTCCATGTCTTGGCTATTGTGAGTAAGGCTGCAGTGCAGCTTTGGCATCGTCTGTCTTCTGGATTCTGGTCTTCTCAGGTGAGAGGCACAGCGGTGGGCCTGCTGCATTGAACAGTACCTCAACTTTTACATTTAAACGCAGCTCCTTTCTGCTCTGATTATTGGCTGTTACCACTTTACATCTCACCAACAGCTAGAGGGTACACAGTTCTCAAAAACCACTTCAGCATTCTTTATTTGTAGGCTTTTTGTTGATGGTCAGTTGACCTGTGTGAGTTGAAACCTTTTTGCAGATTAGATTTGCCTGAGTCTAATAATTCCTGAGGATGAGCTTTTACCCATTTTGCTGTTTTCTTTAAAAAAGAGAGTCAGTCAAACTTACCTCTTCATAGTATCTTCTTGAAAATTTGGCCAGTTTTGAATTTTCTTGTCCATTCCCTACCTCAGCTCAATTGTTTAGGGCAGGTGTCCTTTAAAGCCCTGAGTCCTTGGGAATGTTAAGAGACCATTAGCTGTGGGCTTAAAGCCACTCTTGCGGGAAACTGCCACAAGGCGGCAGCATTTCTACATTTCCAACTCTGCGTTTTTGGGCAGCAGAACCTTCCTGGAAATCGTGTTAGTAGGCTGCAAATTAGAGTGGAAAGTGCCAGGGCACATACCCAAGAGCTTATATCTCCTTAATTCTTGTTTGTTTTTTCAATTTAATTTTTATTAATTATCAGAGCAATTTTGATAAAACTATTTTGTTTCTCCCAGGTGTACAGAATCTGGTTCATTATATCAATGTATCTGTCTATTTATCTTTGGATCCTTTACCTTGTAGGTTATTAAAGAGCGTTCAGTAGACCTGTCTTGGTATTCCATTGGTGTTTTGTGATTGTATATTTCATATGTAGTAGTACATGTCTGTTAACCCCCATATCGTAATTCATACATTCCTTACCCTTTTCCATTTGGTTAAATGTAAATTTTTTCTCTTAATCCATGCTTTTCCTTCTCTTGGAAATAAGTTCATGAGTATCAATTTTTAGGTAACACCTATAAGTGATGGCATAGGATACCTGTCTTTCACTTTCTTTCTTACTTCAAGTTGGGTGATTATCTCTAGGTCCTTATATGGTGGTTCAAACGGCACTGTTTCACTGTTTTCCATGGCTAGTATTCCATTGTTTACATGGACCACTTCCTCTTTGTGCATTTTTCTGTTGAAGAACATTTCGGTTTCTTACAAGTCTTGGCTATGTTAAATGTTCCTGCAGGGCTTCCCTGGTGGTGCAGTGGTTAAGAGACCGCCTGCCGATGCAGGGGACACGGATTTCGGCCCCGGTCCGGGAAGATCCCACATGCCGCCGAGCGGCTACATGCATGAGCCATGGCCATTGAGCCTGCACGTCCCGAGACAGTGCTCCCCAACGGGAGAGCCCACAACAGTGAGAGGCCCACTTACCTCAAAAAACAAAAAAAAAGTTCCCGCAGTGCAGGATTGCCAGCCCGTGTCTTCTCCTTTCTGCTCTGCTCAGCTGATAGGCGCATCAAAGGACCTACCAGATCACATAGTAGCTCAAATTTACCCTTAAACACACCTCCATTATGTTCTCACTACTGGCTGTTACCAGTTTACATCCCCCAGCAGCTAGAGGGTACACAGTTCTCTGAAACCCCTTCAGCATTTACTCTTTGTAGACTTTTTGCTGAAGATCATTCTGACGGCTGTGAGGTGAACGTTTCTGTAATTTGATTTGCATGGCTTAATTAATTGCTGATGTTGCACATTTTCTATTCCCTTTTATTTTAAAGGAAAAATAAAAGAAAAGACAAAATGTGCATAATATATGACTCTTGAAATGGTCTTCTTGAAATGTTGACGTCTTTTGAATTTTCTGGTCCATTTACCACCCCAGGATTTTTTATTTTTAATGGCAGGTGTCATTTACAGGCCTGCCATTATTTTGAATATTAAGTGACCATTACCGCTGTTGTGTGAAACGACCAGAAGGCGGCAGCACTTCTCCTTACCAAATCAGCTTACTAGGGAAACAGAGCCATAATGGAAGTTGTGTTATAGGTTGTAAATTAGAACTGAATGTGCCAAGAAAAGCCCCTTAAGATTATGTCTCTTTACTTCTTTTTTTTTTTTGCTTTATAACAAATGTAATCAGTTATACATATACATATGTTTCCATATCCCCTCCCTTTTGCGTCTCCCTCCCACCCTCCCTATCCCACCCCTCCAGGCGGTCACAAAGCACCGAGCTGATCTCCCTATGCTATGCGGCTGCTTCCCACTAGCTATCTACCTTACGTTTGGTAGTGTATATATGTCCATGCCGCGCTTTCACTTTGTCACAGCTTACCCTTCCCCCTCGCCATATCCTCAAGTCCATTCTCTAGTAGGTCTGTGTCTTTATTCCTGTCTTACCCCTATGTTCTTCATGACATTTTTTTTTCTTAAATTCCATATATATGTGTTAGCATACAGTAGTTGTCTTTCTCTTTCTGACTTACTTCACTCTGTATGACAGACTCTAGGTCTATCCACCTCATTACAAATAGCTCAATTTCATTTCTTTATATGGCTGAGTAATATTCCATTGTATATATGTGCCACATCTTCTTTATCCATTCATCCGATGATGGACACTTAGGTTGTTTCCATCTCTGGGCTATTGTAAATAGGGCTGCTATGAACATTTTGGTACATGTCTCCTTTTGAATTATGGTTTTCTCAGGGTATATGCCTAGTAGTGGGATTGCTGGGTCATATGGTAGTTCTATTTGTAGTTTTTTAAGGAACCTCCATACCGTTCTCCATAGCGGCTGTACCAATTCACATTCCCACCAGCAGTGCAAGAGTGTTCCCTTTTTTCCACACCCTCTCCAGCATTTATTGTTTCTAGATTTTTTGATGATGGCCATTCTGACTGGTGTAAGATGATATCTCATTGTAGTTTCGATTTGCATTTGTCTAATGAGTAAAGATGTTGAGCATCCTTTCATGTGTTTGTTGGCAGTCTGTATATCTTCTGTGGAGAAATGTCTATTTAGGTCTTCTGCCCATTTTTGGATGGGGTTGTTTGTTTTTTTGTTATTGAGCTGCATGAGCTGCTTATAAATTTTGGAGATTAATCCTTTGTCAGTTGCTTCATTTGCAAATATTTTCTCCCATTCTGAGGGTTGTCTTTTGGTCTTGTTTATGGTTTCCTTTGCTGTGCAAAAGCTTTTAAGTTTCATTAGGTCCCATGTGTTTATTTTTGTCTTTATTTCCTTTTCTCTAGGAGGTGGGTATTAAAGGATCTTGCTGTGATTTATGTCATAGAGTGTTCTGCCTATGTTTTCCTCTAAGAGTTTGATAGTGTCTGGTCTTACATTTAGGTCTTTAATCCATTTTGAGCTTATTTTTGTGTATGGTGTTAGGGAGTGATCTAATCTCATACTTTTACATGTCCCTATCCAGTTTTCCCAGCACCACTTATTGAAGAGACTGTCCTTTCTCCACTGTACATTCCTGCCTCCTTTATCAAAGATAAGGTGACCATATGTCCGTGTGTTTAACTCTGGGCTTTCTATCCTGTTCCATTGATCTATCTTTCTGTTTTTGTGCCTGTACCATACTGTCTTGATTACTGTAGCTTTGTAGTATAGTCTGAAGTCAGGGAGCCTGATTCCTCCAGCTCCATTTTTCGTTCTCAAGATTGCTTTGGCTATTCGGGGTCTTTTGCGTTTCCATACAAACTGTGAAATTTTTTGCTCTAGTTCTGTGAAAAATGCCAGTGGTAGTATGATAGGCATTGCATTGAATCTGTAAATTGCTTTGGGTAGTAGAGTCATTTTCACAATGTTGATTCTTCCAATCCAAGAACATGGTACATCTCTCCATCTATTTGTATCATCTTTAATTTCTTTCATCAGTGTCTTATAATTTTCTGCATACAGGTCTTTTGTCTCCTTAGGTAGGTTTATTCCTAGCTATTTTATTCTTTTTGTTGCAATGGTAAATGGGAGTGTTTCCTTGATTTCACTTTCAGATTTTTCATCATTAGTATATAGGAATGCCAGAGATTACTGTGCATCAATTTTGTATCCTGCAAATTTACCAAATTCATTGAATAGCTCTAGTAGTTTTCTGGTAGCATCTTTAGGATTCTCTATGTATAGTATCATGTCATCTGCAAACAGTGACAGCTTTACTTCTTCTTTTCCAATTTGGATTCCTTTATTTCCTTTTCTTCTCTGATTGCTGTGACTAAAACTTCCAAAACTAGGTTGAATAAGAATGGTGAGAGTGGGCAACCTTGTCTTGTTCCTGCTCTTAGTGGAAATGGTTTCACTTTTTCACCATTGAGGACGATGCTGGCTGTGGGTTTGTCATATATGGCCTTTATTATGTTGAGGAAAGTTCCCTCTATGCCTACTTTCTGCAGGGTTTTTATCATAAATGGGTGTTGAATTTTGTCGAAAGCTTTCTCTGCATCTATTGAGATGATCATATGGTTTTTCTCCTTCAATTTGTTAATATGGTGTATCACGTTGATTGATTTGCGTATATTGAAGAATCCTTGCATTCCTGGAATAAACCCCACTTGATCATGGTGTATGATCCTTTTAATGTTCTGTTGGATTCTGTGTGCTAGTATTTTGTTGAGGATTTTTGCATCTCTGTTCATCAGTGATATTGGCCTGTAGTTTTCTTTCTTTGTGACATCCTTGTCTGGTTTTGGTATCAAGGTGATGGTGACCTCGTAGAATGAGTTTGGGAGTGTTCCTCCCTCTGCTATATTTTGGAAGAGTTTCAGAAGGATAGGTGTTAGCTCTTCTCTAAATGCTTGATAGAATTCGCCTGTGAAGCCATCTGGTCCTGGGCTTTTGTTTGTTGGAATATTTTTTATCACAGTTTCAATTTCAGTGCTTGTGATTGGTCTGTTCATATTTTCTATTTCTTCCTGGTTCAGTCTCGGCAGGTTGTGCATTTCTAAGAATTTGTCCATTTCTTCCAGGTTGTCCATTTTATTGGCATAGAGTTGCTTAGAGTAATCTCTCATGATCTTTTGTATTTCTGCAGTGTCAGTTGTTACTTCTCCTTTTTCATTTCTAATTCTATTGATTTGAGTCTTCTCCCTTTTTTTCTTGATGAGTCTGGCTAATGGTTTATCAATTTTGTTTATCTTCTCAAAGAACCAGCTTTTAGTTTTATTGATCTTTGCTATCGTTTCCTTCATTTCTTTTTCATTTATTTCTGGTCTGATTTTTATGATTTCTTTCCTTCTGCTAACTTTGCGGTGTTTTTGTTCTTCTTTCTCTAATTGCTTTAGGTGCAAGGTTAGGTTGTTTATTCGAGATGTTTCCTGTATCTTAAGGTGGGATTGTATTGCTATAAACTTCCCTCTTAGAACTGCTTTTGCTGCAACCCATAGGTTTTGGGTCGTCGTGTCTCCATTGTCATTTGTTTCTACGTATTTTTTTTTATTTCCTCTTTGATTTCTTCAGTGATCACTTCGTTATTAAGTAGTGTATTGTTTAGCCTCCATGTGTTTGTATTTTTTACAGCTCTTTTCCTGTAATTGATATCTAGTCTCATAGCATTGTGGTCGGAAAAGATACTTGATACAATTTCAATTTTCTTCAATTTACCAAGGCTTGATTTGTGACCCAAGATATGATCTATCCTGGAGAATGTTCCATGAGCACTTGAGAAAAATGTGTATTCTGTTGTTTTTGGATGGAATGTCCTATAAATATCAATTAAGTCCATCTTGTTTAATGTATCATTTCAAGCTTGTGTTTCCTTATTTATTTTCATTTTGGATGATCTGTCCATTGGTGAAAGTGGGGTGTTAAAGTCCCCTACTATGAGTGTGTTACTGTCGATTTCTCCTTTTATGGCTGTTAGTATTTGCCTTATGTATTGAGGTGCTCCTATGTTGGGTGCATAAATATTTACAATTGTTATATCTTCTTCTTGGATCGATCCCTTGATCATTAGGTAGTGTCCTTCTTTGTCTCTTCTAATAGTCTTTATTTTAAAGTCTATTTTGTCTGATATAAGAACTGCTACTCCAGCTTTCTTTTGATTTCCATTTGCATGGAATATCTTTTTCCATCCCCTTACTTTCAGTCGGTATGTGTCTCTAGGTCTGACGTGGGTCTCTTGTAGACAGCATATATATGGGTCTTGTTTTTGTATCCATTCAGCCAATCTGTATCTTTTGGTGGGAGCATTTAGTCCATTTACATTTAAGGTAATTATCGATATGTATGTTCCTATTCCCATTTTCTTAATTTTTTTGTGTTTGTTATTATAGGTATATTCCTTCTCTTGTGTTTCTTGCCTAGAGAAGATCCTTTAGCATGTGTTGTGAAGCTGGTTTTGTGGTGCTGAGCTCTCTCAGCTTTTGCTTGCCTGTAAAGATTTTAATTTCTCCATCAAATCTGAATGAGATCCTTGCTGGGTAGAGTAATCTTGGTTGCAGGTTTTTCTCCTTCTTCACTTGAATTATGTCCTGCCACTCCCTTCTGGCATGTAGAGTTTCTGCTGAGAGATCAGCTGTTAACCTGATGGGGATTCCCTTGTGTGTTATTTGTTGTTTTGGCCTTGCTGCTTTTAATATGATTTCTTTGTGTTTAATTTTTGACAGTTTGATTAATATGTGTCTTGGCGTATTTCTCCTTGGATTTATTCTGTATGGGGCTCTCTGTGCCTCCTGGACTTGATTAACTATTTCCTTTCCCATATTAGGGAAGTTTTCAACTATAATCTCTTCAAATATTTTCTCAGTCCCTTTCTTTTTCTCTTCTTCTTCTGGAACCCCTATAATTCGAATGTTGGTGCATTTAATGTTGTCCCAGAGGTCTCTGAGACTGTCCTCTGTTCTTTTCATTCTTTTTTCTATATTTTGCTCTGCAGCAGTTATTTCCACTATTTTATCTTCCACCTCACTTATCCGTTCTTCTGCCTCAGTTATTCTGCTATTGATCCCGTCTAGAGTATTTTTTATTTCATGTATTGTGTTTTTAATCGATGCTTGATTCATCTTTAGTTCTTCTAGGTCCTTGTTAACTGTTTCTTGCATTTTGTCTATTCTAGTTCCAAGATTTTGGATCTGGGAAATAGAATCTTGGATCATCTTTACCATCATTATTCTGAATTCTTTTTCAGGTAGACTGCCTATTACCTCTTCATTTGTTAGATCTGGTGGGTTTTTATCTGGCTCCTTCTCCTGCTGTGTGTTTTTCTGTCTTCTCATTTTGCTTATGTTACTGTGTTTGGGGTCTCCTTTCTGAAGGCTGCCGGTTCGTAGTTCCCGTTGTTGGTGTCTGTCCCCAGTGGCTAAGGTTGGTATAGTGGGTTGTGTAGGCTTCCTGGTGGAGGCGACTAGTGCCTGTGTTCTGGTGGATGAGGCTGGATCTTGTCTTTCTGGTGGGCAGGTCCACGTCTGGTGGTGTGTTTTGGGGTGTCTGCAGACTTTTTATGATTTTAGGCCACCTCTCTGCTAATGGGTGGCGTTGTGTTCCTGTCTTGTTAGTTGTTTGGCATAGGGTGTCCAGCACTGTAGCTTGCTGGTCGTTGAGTGAAGCTGGGTGCTAGTGTTGAGATGGAGATCTCTGGAAGATTTTTGCCATTTGATATTATGTGTAGCTGGGAGGTCTCTTGTGGACCAGTGTCCTGAAGTTGGCTCTCCCACCTCAGAGGCACAGCACTGACTCCGGGCTCCTCAATTTGGGATGATGTTTTGTCTATTTATGTGTTCCACAGATGCAGGGTACATCAAGTTGATTGTGGAGCTTTAATCCGCTGCTTCTGAGGCTGCTGGGAGAGGTTTCCCTTTCTCTTCTTTGTTCTCACAGCTCCTGGGTCTCAGCTTTGGATTTGGCCCCGCCTCTGCATGTAGGTCGCCGGAGGGCGTCTGTTCTTTGCTCAGACAGGACAGGGTGAAAGGAGTAGCCGCTTCGGGGACTCTTGCTCACTCAGGCCGGGCGGGAGGGAGGGGCACGTAGTGCGGGGCAAGCCTGCAGCGGCAGAGGTCGGCGTGACGTTGCATCAGCCCGAGGCGCGCCGTGCATTCTCCCAGGGAAGCCGCCCCTGGATCCCGGGACCCCGGCAGTGGCAGGCTGCACAGGCTCCCGGAAGGGCGGTGTGGGCAGTGACCTGCGCTCGCACACAGGCTTCCTGCCGGCAGCACCAGCAGCCCCAGCATCCCACGCCCATCACTGGGCTCCACGCTTTCAGTCGCGACTCGCGCCCATCTGTGGAGCCCCTTCAAGCAGCGCTCTTAATCCCCTCTCCTCGTGCACCAGGAAACCAAGAGGGAAGAAAAAGTCTCTTGCCTCTTCGGCAGCTCCAGAGTTTTCCCAGACTCCCTGCTGGCTAGCTGTGGCACATTAGCCCCCTTCAGGCTGAGTTCTCGCCGCCGGCCACAGTCCTCTCCCTGCGCTCTGACCGAAGCCCGAGCCTAAGCATCCAGCGCTGCGCGCCCCGGTGGCCGAACACACAAGCCTCTCGGGCTGGTGAGTGCCGCTCAGCACCGATCCTCTGTGTGGGGATCTTTCCGCTTTGCCCTACCCAGGTATGTGGGGAGTTTCTTGCCTCTTGGGAGGTCTGGGGTCTTCTGCCAGCGTTCAGTACGTGTTCTGTAGGAATTGTTCCACGTGTAGCTGTATTTCTGGTGTATCCGTGGGGAGAAAGGTGATCTCCGTGTCTTACTCTTCCGCCATCTTACCCGGAAGTCTTCGTCTTGTTTGTTTTTTAAATATAATTTTTATTCTTTATCACAGCAAATTAGAGTACAATGTTTTGTTTGTTGTAGGCGTGCAAGATGTGGTTCTTTTATACATATACATCTATCTATTCTAATTCAGATCGTTTTCCCATGTAGGTTAGGACACGACGTTGTGTAGTCTTCCCTTGGTATGCCGTAGGTTTTTGGTGATTATATATTTCACATGTGTTTGTATATCTCTGAAAACCCCAATATCGTGATGTATCCAATCCTCACAGCTTTCCATTTTGTGAACCATAAGTTGGTTTAATGAATCTGTGATTGTCTTTCTCTCTGGAAATATCTTCATTGGTATCAAGTTTGAGGTAACACCCATAAGTCATATGATAGGATATGTGTCTTTTGCTTTCTCACTTACTACATGTTGCAATGATTACCTGTAGACTCCTCTATGGTCCTGAAAATGGCATTGTTTCATTTTTTGCCTTGGCTAGTATTCCATCTGTACACGTACCAGTTCTTCTGTGTCCACTCATCTCTTGATGGACGTTTTGGTTGCTTCCATGTGTTGGCTATTGTAATACTTCTACAGTGCAGATTTGCCTTCCTGTGTCTTTCCAATTCTGTCTTCTTAGGATTTAGCCCGGGAAGTGGGCCTGCTGGATCATATAGTAGCTCAAGGTTTACCTTTTAAAGGCACCTCCATTCTGTTCCCATTAGTGGCTCTTAGCAGGTTATGTCCCACTTCCAATTGAGGGTATGCATTTCTCCAAAACCTCTTCAGCATTGATCACTTGTTATTTTTTTTTTGCTGATGGTTATTCTGAGTGGTGTAAGCTGGTACTTCTTTGTGGTTGGGTTTGCCTGTGTCTCATACTCCCTTGAAATTGAGCTTTCAGGCATGTCCTATGAGTTTTCAAACTGTTATTACAGCTGACTTCTTCAAATTGTTTTCTTGAAGTATGTGCCACATTTTGCAATGTTTTGGCCTTTACCTGCATCAAGACATTTTTAAGGGCAGGTTTCATTTGCACCCCTGCAGTACTTGTGCATATGAAGTGCCCATTAACACAGATTTCAAAGCTGCTATTGCAGGTATCGGCCAGAGGACGGCAGCATTTCTACGTTCCCCACTCTGGCACCTAGGGAAACAGATCTTCCTGCCAGTGGTGCTCCTCAGTTATAAATTAGAGTGCAGTGTGCCCTGTTATACACCCAAAAGCTTACGTCTCCTTACATATGTTTGTTTTTTCAATTTAATTCATAGTTTTTAGTGGAGCAATATTCCATTCTGTACATGGACCACTTCTTCTCTGTGCATTCCTCTGTTGATGGACATTTTCGTTGCTTTTAAGTGTTGCCTATGGTAAATATTGCTGGAGTGCAGTGTTGCCAGCTGTGACTTTTGATTCTCATTTTCTCATGTTATAGGCCCAACAGTGGGTATGATTCATTGACTGGTAGCTCAATGTTTACCTTTTCAAAGCACCTGCATTGTGTGTTCATTAGCGGCTCTTACCACGTCCCAATTAACACCGAGGGTGTTCATTTTCCCACAACCCCTTCAGCATTTATTGTTTGCAGAATGTTTGCTCATGGCCATTCTGACTGGTGTGAGCTGATAGGTTTTTGTAATTTGGATTTTCTTGTCTTTAATTATTCCTAATATTCATCATTTCCCCACACGTTTCTCTTTTATTTAGAGAAAAAATAGTGTATGTACAATATACCTCTTGAAACTGTCTTCTTGGAAGGTTGCCCTCTTTTGAATTTTGTGGTCGTTTTTCGACCCCAGGATTTTTTTTGAGAGCAGGTGTCATTTACATGCCTGCAGTGATTGTGAATATTTAGTGACCATTAGAACTGGGTTTAAAGCAGGCATTGTGGGAAACGGCCACAAGGCGGCAGCATTTCTCCATTCCCAAATCTGGTTACTAGGACAGCAGAGCCTTTCTGGAAGTCCTGTTACTAGGTTGTAATTTAGAATGGAATGTGCCAGGAAAAAGCCCCTGAAGTTTATGTCTCATTACTTCTTGTTCGTTGTTTTAATTGTTTTAACCAGGGTAATGATTAGAAAACAGTTTGTCCTAGGTGTACACAAACTGGTTCATTCGTACATCATATATATCTATTCATGTACAGATCCTTTTCCCGTGTAAAGGATTCCAGAGTGTTCTGCACACCTCCCTTGCTATGTGCTCGTGCTTTACGATATATGTGCTTAATCTGCATTTGTAAGGGGATGGTAAACCTAATCTTAATTTATCCATTGCCACCACCTTTCCTTTTAGATACGCATTGTTTGTTTTGAAGTCTGTGTGTGTCTTTCTCTGTGGAAATATGTCCATTTTTGTCAGTTGTTAGGTAACAACTGTAAGCGATATCATAGGATATACATCTTTTGCTTTCCAACTTACCTCATGTTCTGTGATTACCTCTAGGCTCATCTGTGGTACCTCAAGGAGCAGTGTTCCATTGTTTCCCATGGCTTATATTCCATTGTGTACGTGGACCACTTCTTCTTTATCCATTCATCTGTTGATGGGCATTTAGGTTGCTTCCATGTCTTGGCTATTGTGAATAAGGCTGCAGTGCAGCTTTGGCAGCGTCTGTCTTCTGGATTCTGGTCTTCTCCGGTGAGAGGCACAGCAGTGGGCCTGTTTCATCGAACGGTACCTCAATTTTTACTTTTAAACGCAGCTCCTTTCTGCTCTCATTATTGGCTGTTACCACTTTACATCTCACCAGCAGCTAGAGGGTACACAGTTCTCAAAAACCACTTCAGCATTTTTTATTTGTAGGCTTTTCATTGATGGTCAGTCGACCTGTGTGAGTTGAAAGCTTTTTGCAAATTAGATTTGCCTGAGTCTAATAATTCCTGAGGATGAGCTTTTACCCATTTTGCTGTTTTCTTTAAAAAAGAGAGTCAGTCAAACTTACCTCTTCATAGTATCTTCTTGAAAATTTGGCCAGTTTTGAATTTTCTTGTCCATTCCCTACCTCAGCTCAATTATTTAGGGCAGGTGTCCTTTATAGCCCTGAGTCCTTGGGCATGTTAAGAGACCATTAGCTGTGGCCTTAAACCGCTCTTGTTGGAAATGACCCCAAGGCGGCATCATTTCTACATTTCCAACTCTGCGTTTTTGGGCAGCAGAGCCTTCCTGGAAATCGTGTTAGTAGGCTGCAAATTAGAGTGGAACATGACAGGGCACATCCCCAAGAGCTTATATGCCCTGTCTGAAGGGGAAAAGAAATCTCAGCTGTCTGGTGTTAGCAGAAAGAGGGAAGGTCTCTGTCTTGCTCAGACTGGCTGTGGCGTGAAGTTATATGCTGTTTAATTCTACCAGAGCCTCAAGTATTTAATCCTCCTACCTCTTTGGTCCACCTTCATCTCCATCTTCACTGGCTCCCTGCATTACTTCAACCACTTAAGGGGAATGAAGGGGATATCAGAAAAGGGGTTTACTCTAGTGTCCAGGTAGAATCAGCCTCTGTTGTGTTTTCCTGCATGTGAGAGTCACACATGACATGTAGTTGTTATAAATGAAAGCTCAGCCTCACGCAGGGCTTCAAGTGCCCTCTCCCCATAGAAGCGAAGCAGTGCCAGGCTGGCAGAGTCCCCCCTGGGAGCAGCCAGGAAATCAGGATTGTGGCTGGGAATTCACCCTCCAGGGCCTGATTTAACAGATGCCAGGCCTGTGCCAGAAACCTCTTCTCTGCAGCTGGGACTCCCTAAAGACACCACCCCCACTTCACCACAGGCAACTTCCATCTAGCACTAGTTAGCCAACAGGAACAGCTCTTTGTGAGCCCATTAAAACCATTTGGATACAAACCATCTAGAGGGTTTGGATAGGGAGGGTGTGAGGGAGGGAGATGCAAGACGGAAGAAATACGGGAACATATGCATATGTATAACTGATTCACTTTGTTATAAAGCAGAAAATAACACATCATTGTAAAGCAATTATACTCCAATAAAGATGTTTAAAAAATAAAAAAATAAAATAAAATTGCATCTTCCCTTTTAATATACTTTGTAACTGCTTGGGCTGTGTCTATATGAACTGTGTACTATATGCTTCTGTTATAGTCCTTACAATGTTTTATTGCCTTATTTTCTGTAACAATTTTCCATGGATTCTTTGGGCTTAAGGTATATTAGAAGGGAGACTGCCATTCTGGGACTTCCCTGGTAATGCAGTGGTTTAGAATTCACCTACGAGTGGAGGGGACACGGGTTCAATACCCAGTATGGGAAGATCCCACTTGCCACGGAGCAACTAAGCCAGTAGGCCACAACTACTGAACCTGTACACCACAACTACTGAAGCCCATGCACCTTGAGCCCATGCGCCATTTATTTTTTGCAGAATAAAACCACCTCTGAGTGATCAAAATTTAGACCAGCTAGTCAAAATGCTTTATCACCTGTTCTTCTAAAACCCTGATCAATGGAACAAGTTTTACTAGGGATAACAGTGTAATTGTATTCTGGAGTTCATATCAGCAATATGGTTTATGATCTTGATGCTGGATCATGAGATTTCAATGGTATAACTGTTATTAACTGTCTGTTCAACGATTAAAGTCTCACGTGGTCTGAGTTCAGACTGGAGTCATCCTGGTTGCTTTCTGTCTATTGCAGATTTCTTCCAGTATGAAATGACAAGGGCAATACGGCTTACTTTACAAAATGTCTTCAAACTAAATGATGATATAATCTACATTCATTTAATTTATACATACCCTAATGTAGAACAGGGTTTGTTACGGTGGCAGAGCCCAGTAATTATGTAAAACTGAAACCTTAATCTGCACTGGTTCAAGTCCTGTTCCTAATAATATGTTTATAATCAACATTCTTTCACAAATGACCCAATTTAATTCACCATAGCATTCCTCATATTAACTAAATGGAAAATCCTAGGCTCTATACAAATCCAGAAAGGGCCAAAAATCATCAGCCCCCATGGATGATTACAACCCATTTCTGAGTCATTCAAATTACTTATTAAAGAAGCACTATGTCCATCAACAGCATCAATTTATATATTATTGCCCCAATGCTAGCCTTAACCCTGGCTCTCACAACATGAATTCCTCTTCCCATATCTTATCCACTAATTAATATAAATGTAGGCCTATTATTTATATTAGCCATATCACACCTAGCCATTTATTCCGTCCTCAGATCTGGATGAGCTTCAGATTCAAAATACTCACTCACTGGAGCTCTAGGGACAGTAGCACACACAATCTCATATGAAGTAATGTAGCAGTTATTCTGTTCTCAGTCCTACTGATAAATGGATCATTTACACTTTCAACAGTAATTATTACACGAAAACACCTATGACTAATTGTCTCCTGACCCCTACGAAGAATTTGATTATCTCCACAGTAGCAGAAATCCAATGAAGCCCCTCTTGATTTAACAGAAGTAGAATCAAAACCTGTATATGTCTCCAATGTAGAAAATGTAGCAGTCCCATTCACCCCATCCTTCCTAGAGAATATGTCAATTTCCTTATAATAAACGTTTCCACAACAATCTATTTTTAGGAGCATTCGACAATCCCTAGGTGCCAGAATTATAGATTCTTTCATCTTGTGAATATAGTTTTTTTAAAAAAAATAATTTCTATAGTTTTACTACCTTTAAACAAAATGTACTCCATTGCTGTGGAATATTCCTTCATAGGAGCGTGCATGGTTCATTTCTGCATCCACTTGTGATGGCCTTCAGGTTCTTTTTTCAAGTTTGGCTCCTATGGCTGCAGAGTCCATGTCCGTGTGTCCTGGTTCAGGGCTGGGGGGGTTGTGTTCAGCTGGGAGGAAAACTGTTGGTCTGTGTGCACGGACTTTGCTCTCTGAAGCCCGATTGTTTCAGAAGTGGTTGCACCCCCTGCTGCACACCAGGCTTTCCATTGCTCCACATCCTGCTGATACTTGATACTGTGTCTTCATGTCTGCCATTCTGATAGGTGTGTGCACAATACTTTTCTTATGGTTTTAATCCCTCGGTTGTTAGTGAAGTTGTGCATCTTGTGGTATTCATGGACTACTTCCTGTTGTTTTTTTAAAAGTTTTAAAAATTGTGGTCAAATACACAAAACATAAACTTTACTATCTTAACTGTTTTTAAGTGCACATTTCAGGGTCAAGAAGTAATTCGCACTGTTGTGCAAACCTGACTGCCATTGTCCTCCAGAAGTTTTTCATCTTGCAAAATTGAAACAGTCCCCATTAAACACTCAGTCCGCATTGTCCCTCCCTCAGCCCCTGGCACTCAACATCCTACATTCTGTCTCTATGTTTCCGACTGCTCTAGGGGCCTTGTATGAGTGGATCAAACACTGTTTGTTTTTTGTGTCTAGCTTACATCACTGAGCATAATGCCCACAAGGTTCATTCCTGCTGCAGCCTGTGTCAGAATTACCTCCCCTTTTAGGCTGAATAACATTCCCTTGTACTGATGGACCATGTTTCTCTTCTCCATTCATCCATTAGTGGACACATGTAATATCTACATTAATTTCTCCTGTCATAATATTTGTGGAATAACATCAGAAAATCCTATGAATCCAAAGTCATTTGCCATTAACTTTTTTCTTAAACTTTTTATTGTGAAAAACATCAAAGCTAAGAAAAGGGAAAAATACATGTCAGCTTCACTCCTGTTCAGGACTTAATGCTTTACGGATTCACTTTATGGATTCACTTTATTCCCTGTGTGTGTGCTATGTACATGCATGTGCATGTGCCTGTTTGCATACATATGCTGTGCATGTGCATAGGTATGTGCACTTGCTCACATTAGTGTGTGCATGGGCATATGCGTGCATGTGTGTTCATATGCTAGTGTGTGAATATATTTGAATATATTTGTGCTGTGCACCTGCATATGTTTCTGTGTGTGCTGTGTCCTCCTGTGCACACAACTGTGTGTTTTCTGGATCCACTTGCAGATATATCCACACGCGGCTGCTCTAACAATCCTGTGTAGCCACGTAAAGGTCACAGATCTCAGGGATTTAAATGGATGGAGCAGGATGTCCTGACACAGTCTGTCTTCTAATGACTGTCACGGTCTCAGTAACATCCTTCACACCTTCTTTAAGCCCGATTCAGGGTCCAGTTTAGACACCCATTACATTCAGTCACCTGCCCCAGGTCCCCTAAAGCTACAGTGTCACAGTTGGAGAGCCCAGCCAAGGCTGGGGTGCCCCTCCTGTTGGCCTGGCCTCCAGGCTCTGCACTTGGCTCCTGTGTTCCCATCTTTCAGCCAGACCCCGACTTGGATGGGGTCGCCACCTCTTTCTTCACAGGGTCCAATCGCCCAGTCAAAGGGGTTCATTCTCCCAAAGTCAGCTACAAGAGTGGGGGCGTGACAGTCCCCACTGGGTCTCCTTCATGTGAGACCCTGTGCTGTTGAAAGAGCAGGCGCCCTGCCCTCAGGGATCGGGGCTGGGGGGTGACATGCAGGCCACGATGGGCAGGTGGGTCACCAGGTGGGGCGAGCAAGTGGGCAAGGTGTTCCACGGTGGGTTCTCCTCTCCAACGGCTTCTGTGCCCCTACCTCTCCCTGTGCCTCCCCTCGAAGACAGCACAGTGCCCGGGACCGGAGCCATAGGAGCCGTCAGCCACTGCCCCCTCTACACACAAGCACACACACATGCACACGCTACAGGGAAGCAGGACCTGAGTGCAAGGCTCTCAGCGGCCCTGAGCGCCCTGCCCAGAATCGGCCAGCGGAATGGACAGACCGGATCTCCTGGCCCGGACCATGCAGGACTGTCCTGCCTGGGCTTCCAGTGCGGCCGCTTCCTTCTGGAAGCCTGGGAGGCTGGAATCAGGCCACTTCTTGTCTGTCCTGGCAACAGACTGGGCTGCACTCTCAGAAGTTCGTGGCTCACCTGTGGATCCTGACCATCAGGTGGCCAGAGATATTGGTAACATTTCTGTTTTGCCTGTTGAAATGTTTAATGACAAAGTTTGTTCACTTTCCTGATGTGGGTGTCCAAAGATGAGAGACCCATGTGTGTGACCTGTACCTCCTATGAGATCAGCCCTAAGCTAGTTTAAACATGATCAAGTGCTGTCTACATGGTAGATTTAGACCTCTGCATGTCCTGTCTACTGATTATGTTTAGAACTGACCATGTGTTTTCTACAATAAGAAGATTTAGACCTGACCATGTTCTGTGTACCCTTGGACTATGGGAACCTGGGTAGAAACCCGGCCTGGCCTCAGGACTGGGAAGCTCTGTGCCTGCATCTGAAGGTCAGTGCTTAGCTGTCTGGGGTCTGGAGCTGAGGTGGGCTTGTCTAAGTAACAGCCTCTCTTCTGAGTGTGGTTACCTGGTCCTCCCAAGGGTCAGTGCTCTGCTCGGGTCCTTAGGCTTAATCCCTGCAAGGTTCTTCTTCCTTGGGGATCATGGAGAATCCGCAGGAGGGCTACCTGGCAATAATTCCAATTCACCAGCACGTGCATGGTGCATAGGGAGGCAGGTTTAGCTGGTGAATTGATTGCAGGGCACGCAGACCGGGCAAAAGCCGATGGGTAACAGCTGAGGCTGCTGCTGAGCTCTCCTTCCAGTCTACCGTCCCTACTCAGAAGCCTCCAGAATTGCCCCTCGGCTTTCAGCCCTGCTGTCCTGTGAGTTATCTCAAGAAGCATGTGAGACAAGAAAGGACTGAGCCTGCCAGAACCAAGTAGAGTGTTCAACTCTAGCATGAAAGCTTTAAAAACAGGCAAAATCAACAGAATCAAACTGAAAAGAGGCGGACTTCTCTGGTACAAGTGTGGGGAGAGGAGACCCACCTGCCACTTTTTCCCATCCCAGGAGGCCCCAGGAAAACAATTTGTTTCCACATTAGGGAAGCCACCAGCAGAGCCATGGTGTCCTGACCAAGGGGACATGTCACCCCAGTTGAAGGGTCTGGGGAGGTGAGGTCACCCTGGAGACTGTGCACGTGTGACCCCAGTTGGGGGAGTCTGGGGAGGGTGGTTCACCCTGGGACTGTGGACATGTGACTCAGGTGGAGGGGTCTGGGTAGGAGGGGCCACCTGTTGAGAGAGAACATGTGACTTTAGGTGCAGGGTCTGGAGAGGTGGGTTCACCGTGGTGAGTGTGGACGTGTGGCCCCAGGTAAAGTGTGTGGGGACTGTGTGGGTCTCACCACATCTGCATGGGTCCGGATCACATGTACCGGGAGACCCCACATGTGCTCTTTGCCTGCAGTGTGTCTTTTCCCCTTTGAGATTTCCAACCTCTGCATTAAGGGTGTTGCCCTGATTAACCTGTGCTACCTTTTCTTCTCTTAATCTTCTCACATTCACGTGAGGTCAGGCATGTTTGAGTGGGTTGCTGCTCTGTGTTCTGGTGAGTGACAATGCTTGGTGGGATCATATTAATATCAAATCATATCATATGTCTTATCTATGGGGGTCACCACTGCCTGGGTCCCCCTGGACAGAGGTCAGGTGAGCACAGACTAGGCCCCCCTAAGAATGGTCTCCCATGTGCCATGTGAGGGTACCATGATGGGCCCTAAGGTAGGGGACTGTGTCTGGGCCTCCGACATTTGTGATGAAGGGGAGTCGAAATGGAATCTCAATTAACAAGACATTATTTTAAGAATTTATTTTAAGTGAAATAAAACACACGTCACATACCCTTTACCATCATCACGATTTTAAGTGCACGTTTCTGAGGCATCAGATATATTCACCTTCTTGTGGAGCCATCACCACCATCCCTAGAACTTTTCAACTTGCAAAACCAAGATTCCACAACCATGAAAGTCTCACTCCCCATTCCCTCCCACTGCCCCTGGCACCGATATCCACTGCAGTCCCTGGGTTGTCGACTCCAGGGTGCCCACTGGAATGGAATCCTGCAGTGTTTGTTGACAGGTCACTTTGGAAGAGGTGACTTTCAGTCTGAAGCTCTGCCTGTTTGCCTCTGAAGAATCTGCATTTAAGGAGAGGGTGTATGAGGAAGGGGGTGTATGAGAGACAAAGGTGTCCAGGGTGCAGATGGGCCAGGACCTGACCAGCTGCCTTTTGGGTCCTCTGGTTCCATCTCTTGGTCTGTGCCTCATCTGCATCATCACTGACCCCGCTGGCACCCCTGGGGTGTTGTTGTCTGAGTGAGATTCCCCTGGTGCCCCTGCTCTCCTTCCCTCCTCCTGCTGGTTGGGGAGGAAACTGCTTGCTGAGGGTTCTCTACTCCTGAGGCATGAAGGACCCTGCAGCATGGACCTGCAGAGTGTGGGTGTGGTCCCAAGAGCATGGGGCCCACATAGGACACAACATTGGGGCGTGACAAGTGCTAGGGCTGCCTCATCACTGACAGGGAATGTTGCCAAGATCCTGCTCGGGAGGGCGTGGTGGGTGGCTTGGGACCCCAGAAGCCCCATTCCAATCCTGGAGCTTGGAGAGTGCATCCCCATGGGCTCCAGATTCACCCCATATCTCAGACATATCCCTCTGTCCTGTCTTTGAACTCAGGAAAATGGCCTCTACTGATCATTGTCCACAACATAGGCCTGGCCCTGTCCGTATTAAGGTTCTTTAATTTAGGCGTCCTGGGAGAGCAGGTCTTTTCAGGCCTGAGAAGGAACAGCTTAGGAGTGTACAACAATTTCAGATGAAACTAATATTCAATGACTATCTCTATACTGCTAGGTTGTTGACTTCTATTAATCATTATTCTCCTGGTTTTAGCTCTGATGTGGGGAATACAGAGCAGTCAACATTTAAATCTTCATAATCTGTTTATTTGTAGCATCAGTATCATGACTGACCCATAGTTTTTATTGTTTGGGAAGAGATATTGATTTCATGTATCATGTAAAGGATTCACAATGATGATAGAGCAGCTAAGCTTGCAAAAATGGTTGGTAAAATGTTCAAATTTTCTCTACCTGTGCATCTATTGTACATATATGAGTTAGTTTAGTTGACAATATTAGTGAAATAATATAGAGGACTAGAGAACTTCTTTTAAAAATCACTATTAATGTGTGTGATGAAAATGTAAAAATTCTTCCATAATTGGTGATGTTGTATCTTGAGAGGCTAGATGAAATTGATATGCCTTCGTGATATACCCTCTTTTAGCCTATAATTTAACTTTGAGAAGTTTACATTTTTTATCTCATTTATTGAGAAAGACATATTTGTTATGCTGTTGGCTACAAACTGCTTGAAAAGGACTTGAGTCCTCCCTTATGTTACATTTACATAGGTAGGATCCTCAGATATAGGATATGGTGGAGGGCATCCGTGCAACCATTCTAGGTTAGGAGGAGCAGTTTCCACTGCTGAGACTTCTCGTTTGGACACAAATGTTTTTCACAGTATGAAGATTATTAGCATTACTGCTGCTACTGAGATGAATGAGCCTAAAGACAACATATTTCATGTTGTGTGTGCCTCAGGGTAACGTAGTAACCTCCCTGAGAGGCCAAGAAAGTGCTGCAGGAAGTTATATTTACTACTACAAATATACCTGTGAAGTGAGTTTTGCTACTGCTGAGTTAACTGTGTAACCTGGGAATAGTGGGAATCAGTGTAGGAAGCCTCCTATCATAGTGAAGACTGCTCCCAAGGACACTAGGTCATGGAAATGTGCTACTACGTAGTATGTATCCTGGAGGACAATGTCCGAGGATGAGTTGGCTAAGATGATTCCTGTCAAACCACCTACTGTAAAAAGGAAAATAAAGCCTATACTCATAATAGAGTGGGATCTCATATAATATTACCTCCGTGAAGAGTTGCTAATCAGGGACTTTCCTGGTGATGCAGTTGTAAAGAATTGGCCTGCCAATACAGGTGAAACAGGTTTGGTCCCCGGTCCAGGACGATTCCACATGCTGCGGAGCAAAAAGCCCATGCACCACAACTACTGAGCCTGCCCTCTAGAGCCCGTGAGCCACAACTACTGAAGCCCACACGACTAGAGCCTGTGCTCTGCAGCAA
Source organism: Mesoplodon bidens (assembly GCF_964165515.1). Lineage (NCBI taxonomy): Eukaryota > Metazoa > Chordata > Mammalia > Artiodactyla > Ziphiidae > Mesoplodon > Mesoplodon bidens. The sequence goes on along the minus strand of NW_027671777.1, from coordinate 18,025 downwards.
GAGAAGCCACCACCATGAGAAGCCCGCGCATGGCAACGAAGAGTAGCTCCCACTCATCGCAACCAGAGAAAGCCGGTGTGCAGCAATGAAGACCCAACGCAGCCAAAAAAAAAAATTAAATAAAGAGTTGCTAATCGGCTAGATACTTTTATTCCTGTAGGGATAGAAGTAATTATGGTATCTGATGCAAAGTATGCTACTGAATCAACAGCTATCCTTATGGTAAATATAAGATGGGCCCACAAGAGAAATCATAAAAAGCCAGGGGACATGATTCATAATATTCCAAATAGCTGAAAGGCAGTTTTTGTCCTAAATATTATGTAATGTTCTGTGAAATTATATCAAACCCTGGTAGGACATGAATACACACTTCAGGGTGACCAAACAATCAAAATTGGTGTTGGTGTAGGATTCAGTTTCCTCCTGCAGGGTCAAAGAATGTAGTGTTGAGATTTCTATCTCTTAACAGTGTGGCAATTCTGGCTGCTCGGACTGAGAGTGGTAATTATAGTAATATGGCTATAGTTAGGGAAGAATAAACAAATAATGGTGTTTGGTATTGGGATATGACTGCTGGTTTTGGATTAAAGACTATAGTAATACAAGAAATAGCATGAAGAATTGAAGAGACACCTGCTAAATGTAAGGAGGAAATGGTTCGGTCGACAGAGGCTCCTGTGTGGGCCAGATTGCAGGCTAGAGCTGAATATACAGTTCCACTTGTACCAGAACCAGCTTCTACTATTGGTGATATGAGTAGGAGTAAGAACGATGGGGGAAGTAGTCAAAAGTTTACATGATTTCTTTGGGGAAATGCTACCTCAGGTGCCCCAGTTATTAGTGGCCCAAGTCAGTTTCTGAACCCTGCAATCATAATGGGTACAACTATAAAGAAAATTATTACAAGTTCAGGGACTCTTATGACTACGTTAAAGATTTGGGCATCCCCAAGTAGTGCTCCAGGTTAGCATAACTCAGCCAGGGTTAATATACTCAAGGTGCTGCCTGCTACTCCAGCTGAAGCACCAAAGAGTAAATATAAAACACCGATATCTTTGTGATTTGTTGAAAATAATCAGCAGTGTATGAACAGAGGTAAAATGACTTGAGCTCGCGTTAGACTGTAAACGTAAAGACAGAGATTGAGCCCTCTACTCTTGTCCCGTTTAGCTGTGGATCTAGATGGAGTCAATGCCGGTTTCATCACAGCCCCTGAACAGATTTTGTAACAGTTTCTCCCTGTGTTTTTTTTTGTAATTTATTTTTATAATTGGGTATAGCTGATTTTCAATGCTGTCTTTCTTGCTGCTGCACATCCACTTGATTCACTTACAGAGAGACATCCATAAATTCTTTTTCAGATTCTTACCAGTCGTATATATTCTTTTATGGTGACTAGAGTGTGCCCAGTCCAGTTCTTTGAGCTATAGAGTAGGTCTTGTCGATTACCTATTTGGTCTTTGGAACCCTATCTGTGCTAATTTCAACCCTCTGGTTTATGCCTCACCCCACCCCACCTTTCCCCTTTAGCACCCATAAGTTTGTTTTCTAAATGTGTGACTGTTTTGTAATTTAGTTCATGTGTAGCCATTTTTAGATTCCACCTAAAACTGATACTTTATGCTAAGTGTCTTTTTGTGTCTGACTTATGTCACTTAGAATGATCGTACCTAAGTCCACCTGAGTTGCTGCAACTGGCCTTATTTCATTGATTTCATGGCTGAGTAATATTCCATTGTACATAAGTACCATATCTTCTTTATCCATTTTTTCCTTCCAAGGACATTTATATTGTTTCCAAGTCGAGGCTCCTGCAAAAGAGCTGCACTAATAGTTGAAGTGCCTGTATCCTATGGATTTATGGTTATCCCAAGATTTACACCCAGGAGTGGAAATGCCGTATGCTCTGTGGCTCTATATTTTTTAATTAATTAAATATTTTTTCCTGTGTAGGGTCTTTGTTATTGCACATGGGCTTTCTGTAGTTGCAGCAATTTGGGGCTACTCTTCGTTGAAGTGCATGGGCTTCTCATTGCAGTGCCTTCTCTTCTTGCAGAGCATGGGCTCTAGGCGTCGGGCTTCAGTACTTGTAGCTCACAGGCTCTAGAGCACAGGCTCAGTAGTTGAGGTGCACGGGCTTAGTTGCTCCGCAGCATGTGTTATCTTTCTGGACCAGGGCTCGAACCCGTGTCCTCTGCATTGGCAGTTGGATTCTTAACCACTGCGCCACAAGGCAAGTCCCCATAGCTCTAGTTTTTAGACTTTTTAGGAAACATCATACCCTTCTCCAGCGTGGGTGTTAGTAATTGACAACCTATGGTCTTATTGTTTGCAAATATTTTTTCCCAGTCCATAGGTTGTATTTTTGTCTTATTTACGTTTCCTTTGCTGTGCAAAAGCTTTTATATTTGATTAGGTCCCATTTGTTTATTTTTGCTTTTATTTCTATTGCCTTGGGAGACTGACCTAAGAAAATATTGGTATGATTTATCAGAGAAGAAAAATAAATTAGAGGAATCCAAATTGAAAAGGAAGGAGTAAAACTGTCACTATTTACAGATGACATGACTCGGAGAACAAACTAGTCGTTACCAGTGGAGAGAGCAAAGGGGGAGGGTCAATTCAGAGGTAAGGAGTAAGAAGTATAAACTTATAGGTATAAAATAAGTTATGGGCAGAAGACTTAAATAGACATTTCTCCAAAGAAGACATACAGATGGCCAATAAGCACATGAAAAGAGCCTCAACATTGTTAATTATTAGAGAAATGCAAATCAAACTTCAATGAGGCACCACCTCACACCAGCCAGAATGGCCATCATTAAAAGTTCTACAATAACAAATGCTGGAGAGGGTGTGAATAGGTAAACCTACAACACTGTTGGTGGGCATGTAAATTGGTACAACCACTATGGAAAACAGTGTGGAGGTTCCTCAAAAAACTAAAAATAGAGTTGCTGTATGACCCAGCCATCACACTCCTGGGCATATACTTGGACAAAACTATAAGTCAAAAAGATACATGCACACTAATGTTCATAGCAGCACTATTTACAATAGCCAAGACATTGAAGCAACCTAAATGTCCATTGACAGATGAAGGGTTAAAGAAGATGTGGTATATATACACAATGGAATACTACTCAGCCTCAGAAAAGAATGAAATAATGCCATTTGCAGCAACATGGATGAAACTAGAGATTATTGTACTGAGTGAAGTAAGTCAGACACAGAAAGACAAATACTGTATGATATTACTTATATGAGGCATCTAAAATATGACACAAATGAACTTATTTACAAAACAGAAACAGACTCACAGTTGCGGAAAACAAACTTATGGTTACCAAAGGGGAAAGGGAGTGGGGAGGGATAAATAAGGAATTTGAGATTAGCAGATACAAACTACAATATATGAAATAGTTAAACAACAAGGTCTTACTGTATAGCACAAGAAACTACAGTAAGTCCCCTACATACAAACCTTCAAGTTGTGAACTTTCAAAGAGGCAAATGTGCGTTCCATCAGCTTCAGGCATGAGTGAAATTGCAGCTTGCATTCCATCTCCTATTGCTGAGGACCTTTCAGCTCTTCCTCTCCCACTTCCTCTCCATCCTCCAGTCATTAACACTTCCTGGCATCCTGTTCACTTGATGCCAGCCCCTGTATGCCAGCTGTTGTACTGTACTACTGTACTTTACAAGGTACGGTACTGTAAGATTTAAAATGTTTTATTTTTTGTGTTTCTTATGTATAATTTGGGTGATAAATATTATAAACCTATTACAGTACGGTACTATAGAGCTGATCATGTTAGTTGGGTAACTAGGCTAACTTTTTTGGACTTAAAAACAAATTGGACTTACAAACATGCTCTCGTAATGGAACTCTTGTATGTAGGGGACTTACTGTAATCACTGTCCTGTAGTACATCATAATGGAAAAGAATATGCAAAACTATGTATGTATTTTTCTTTTCTGCTTGCTGTATTTAGGACTTCCAATACTATGTTGACTAGAAGTTGTGAGAGTGGGCATACTTGTCTTGTTGCTGATCTTACAGGAAATATTTTCAGCTATTCACCATAGAGTATAATGTTAGCTGTGGCCTTATCATATATAACCTTTACTATGTTGATTTTTTTCCCTCTATACCCACTTTGTGGAGAGTTTATATCATAAACAATGTGGAATTTTGTCAAAACCGTTTTCTGAGTCTGTAGAGATGATCATGAGATTTTTATTCTTCAGTTTGTTAAAATGGTGCATCACATTGATTGATTTGCAGGTATTGAACCATGCTTGCATCCCTGGGATAAATCCCACTTGGTCATGATGTTATGAACATTTTAAAGTATTATTGGATTCCTTTTGTTAATATTTTGTTGAGGATTTTTGCATCTATGTTCATCGGTGATATTAGCCCGTAATTTTTTTTGATATCTTTCACTGGTTTTGTTATCAGGGTGATGCCAGAAGCATTATTTCATCTTCAATTTTTAGAATAGTTTGATAAGAGTAGGTTTTAGCTCTTCTCTAAATAGTTGGTAAAATTCACCTGTGTAGCCATCTAGTCATGGACTTGTTTGTTGGGAGTTTTTTGATTACTGGTGCAATTTAATTACTCATAACTTGCATGTTCATATTTTCTGTTTCTTCCTGGTTCAGTCTTCAGAGAGTGTACTTTTCTAGAAATTTTTCTGTTTATTCCAAGTTGTCCATTTTATTGGCATATAACTGTTTGTAGTAACCTCTTACAAGTGTTTATTTGTTGTGTCAGTTATAACATTTTCATTTCTGATTTTATTAATGTGGGCCCTGTCTTTTTTTCTCAATGAGTCTGTCTAAAGTTTTATCAATTTTGTTTACCTTTTTAAAGAACAAGTTCTTAGTTTTATTGATCTTTTCTATTTTTTAGCCTCTATTTATGCTCTGATCTTTATTATTTGTTTTCCTTCTAATTACTTTGGGTTTTGTTTGTTCTTTTTCTAGTTCATTTAGGGGTAAAGTTAGGTTGTTTATTTGAGATTTTTCTTGTTACCTGAGGTAGGCTTGTAAATTTCCTTTTTAGAGCTGCTTTTGTTGTGTCCCGTTGATTTTTGTATCATCACGTTTTCTATTTCATTTTTCCCTGGGTATTTTTTAAATTCTTCACTGATTTCTTCAGTGATCCATTGATTAATTAGTAGCATATTGTTTAGCTTCTACGTGTTTTTTTGCAGTTTTTTTCTTGTAGTTGATTTCTAGTCTCAGAGCACTGTGGCCAGAAAATATGCTTGATGTGATTTCAATTTCCATAAATTTACTGAGACTTGTTTTGTGGCCTAGCACATGAGCTATCCTGGAGAATGTTCCATATGCACTCGAAAACAATGTGCATTCTGCTGCATTTTGATGAAATCTTGTACATATATAATCTTATATATATATATTCCATTTGGTCTAATGTGTCATTTAAGGCCAGAGTTTCCTTATTGATTTTCTGTCTGAATGATCTGTCCATTGATGTAAGTGGGATATTAAATACCCTACTATTATTGTGTTACTGCTAATTTCTCCTTTTCTGTCTGTTAATGTTCACTTTATGTATATATAGAGGCACTTCTATGTTGGGTGCATGTATATTTACAATTGTTATATCATCTTATTGAATTGATACCTTGATCATTGTGTAAGGTCCTTTGTCTTTGTCTGTTGTTACAGTCTTTGTTTTAAAGTCTGTTTTGTTGGAGAGTGGGAAGATAGCGGAAGAGTAAGATGTGAAGATCACCTTCCTCCCCACAGATACATCAGAAATACATCTACACAGGGAAAAACTTTTACAGAACACCCACTGAATGCTGGCAGAAGAACTCAGACCCCGCAAAAGGCAAGAAACTCCCCACGTACCTGTGTAGGAGAAAAGAAAAAAGAATAAACAGAGACAAAAGAATAGGGATGGGACCTGCACCAGTGGGAGGGAGCTGTGAAGGAGGAAAGGATTACACACACTAAGAAGCCCCTTCGTGGGTGGAGACTGCGGTGGCAGAGGGAGAAGCTTTGGGGCTGTGGAAGACAGCACAGCAACAGGGGTGCGGAGGACAAAGCAGAGAAATTCCCACACAGAGGATCGGTGCCAACTGGCACTCACCATCCCGAGAGGCTTGGCGGCTCACCCGCCGGGGCAGGCAGGGCTGGGAGCTGAGGCTCTGGCTTCGGTCGGAGCTCAGGGAGAGGACTGGGGTTGGCGGTGTGAACACAGCCTGCAGGGCATTAGTGCACCACGGCTAGCTGGGAGGCAGTCCGGGGAAAAGTCTGGACCTGCCGAAGAGGCAAGAGACTATTTCTTCCCTCTTTGTTTCCTGGTGCGTGATGATAGGGGATTAAGAGCGCTGGTTAAAGGAGCTCCAGAGACAGGCGCTAGCTGCAGCTAACAGCACGGACCCCAGAGACGAGCATGAGATGATAAGGCTGCTGCTAAGGCCACCAATATGTCTGTGTGCAAGCACAGGTCACTGTTCACACCTCCCTTCCAGGGTGCCTGTGCAGCCTGCCACTGCCAGGGTCCCGGGATCCAGGGACAACTTCCCAGGGAGAACACACGGCATGCCTCAGGCTGGTGCAACGTCCCACCGGCCTCGGCTGCTGCAGGCTCGACTTGCACTCCGTACCCCTCCTTCCCATGGCCTGAGTGAGCTGGAGCCCCCGAGTCAGATGCTCCCTTAACCCCGTCCTGTCTTTGTGAAGACCAGACACCCTCCAGAGACCTACATGCAGAGCCGGGCCCAAATCCAAAGCTGAAACCTGGGAGCTGAGCAAACAAAGAAGAAAAAGGGAAATCTCTCCCAGCAGCCACAGGAGCAGCAGATTAAATCTTTGCAATCAACTTGATGTACCCTGCATGTGTGGAATACCTGAATAGACAACGAATCATCCCAAATTGAGGAGGTGAACTTCGAGAGCAAGATTTATTATTTTTCCCCTTTCCTCTTTTTGTGAGTATGTATGTGTATGCTTCTCTGTGAGATGTTGTCTGTATAGCTTTGCTTTCACCATTTGTCCTAGGGTTCTATCTGTCCATTTTTGTTTTTTTTAACTTAAAATTTTTTTTCTTAATATTTATTTTTTATTTTAATAACTTTATTTTATTTTATCCTCTTTCTTTCTTTCTTTCTTTCTTCCTTTCTAATTTTTCTCTCTTGTGTTCTGAGCCATGTGGATGAAAGGCTCTTGATGCTGCAGCCAGCAGTCAGTGCTGTGCCTCTGAGGTGGGAGAGCCAACTTCAGGACACTGGTCCACTAGAGACCACCCAGCTCCACATAATATCAAACAGCGAGAATCTCCCAGAAATCTCCATCTCAACACCAACACCGAGATTCACTCAACGACTAGCAAGCTACAGTGCTGCACACTCTATGCCAAACAACTAGCAAGACAGGAACACAACACCACCCAGTAGCAGAGAGGCTGCCTAAAATAATAATAAGTACACAGACACCCCAAAACACACTACCAGACGTGGACATGCCCACCAGAAAGAAAAGATCCAGCCTCATCCACCAGAACACAGGCACTAATGCCCTCCACCAGGAAGTCTACACAACCCACTGAACCAAATTTAGCCACTGCGGACAGACACCAAAAACAACGGGAACTACGAATCTGCAGCCTGCAAAAAGGAGACCCCAAACACAGTAACATAAGCAAAATGAGAAGACAGAAACACACACAGCAGATGAAGGAGCAAGATAAAAACCCACCAGACCTAACAAATGAAGAGGAAATAGGCAGTCAACCTGAAAAATAATTCAGAATAATGATAGTAAAGATGATCCAAAATCTTGGAACTAGAATAGAGAAAATGCAAGAAACATTTAACAAGGACCTAGAAGAACTAAAGGTGAAAAAAGCAATGGTGAACAAGACATTAAATGAAATGAAAAATACTCTAGAAGTGATCAATAGCAGAATAACTGAGACAGAAGAATGGATAAGTGACCTGGAAGATAAAATAGTGGAAATAACTACTTCAGAGCAGAATAAAGAAAAAAGAATTGAAAAGAACTTAGGACAGTCTCAAAGACATCTGGGACAACATTAAATACACCAACGTCAGAATTTAGGGGTTCCAGAAGAAGAAGAGAAAAAGAAAGGGACTGAGAAAATATTTGAAGCAATTACAGTTGAAAACTTCCCTAATATGGAAAAGGAAATAGTTAATCAAGTCCAGAAAGCACAGAGAGTTCCACACAGCATAAATCCAAGGAGAAACACGCCAAGACACATATTAATCAAACTGTCAAAAATTAAATACAAAGAAAACATACTAAAAGCAGCAAGGGAAAAACAACAAATAACACACAAGGGAATCCCCATAAAGTTAACAGCTGATCCTTCAGCAGAAACTCTGCAAGCCAGAAGGGACTGGCAGGACATATTTCCAGTGATGAAGGAGAAACACCTACAACCAAGATTACTCGATGCAGCAGGATCTCATTCAGATTTGATGGAGAAATTAAAACCTTTACAGACAAGCAAAAGCTGAGAGAGTTCAGCACCACCAAACCAGCTTTACAACAAATGCTAAAGGATCTTCTCTAGGCAAGAAACACAAGAGAAGGAAAAGACCTATAATAACAAACCCCAAAAAATTAAGAAAATGGGAATAGGAACATACATATCGATAAATACCTTAAATGTAAAAGGATTAAATGCTCCCTCCAAGAGACACAGACTGGCTGAATGGATACAGAAACAAGACCCATATATATTCTGTCTACAAGAGACCCACTTCAGACCCAGAGACACATACAGACTGAAAGTGAGGGGATGGAAAAAGATATGCCATGCAAATGGAAACCAAAAGAAAGCTGGAGTAGCAATTCTCATATCAGACAAAATAGACTTTAAAATAAAGACTATTAGAAGAGACAAAGAAGGACACTATATAATGATCAAGGGATCGATCCAAGGAGAAGATATAACAGTTGTAAATATTTATGCACCCAACATAGAAGCACCTCAATACATAAGGCAAATACTAACAGCCATAAAAGGGGAAATTGACAGTAACACATTCATAGTAGGGGACTTTAACACCCCACTTTCACCAAAGTGGACAGATCATCCAAAATGAAAATAAATAAGGAAACACAAGCTTGAAATGATACATTAAACAAGATGGACTTAATTGATATTTATAGGACATTCCATCCAAAAACAACAGAATACACATTTTTCTCAAGTGCTCATGGAACATTCTCCAGGATAGAGGATATCCTGGGTCACAAATCAAGCCTTGGTAAATTTAAGAAAGTTGAAATTGTATCAAGTATCTTTTCTGACAACAATGCTATGAAACCAGATATCAATTACAGGAAAAGATCTGTAAAAAATACAAACACAAGGAGGCTAAACAATACACTACTTAATAACGAAGTGATCACTGAAGAAATCAAAGGGGAAATAAAAAAAATACCTAGAAAGAAATGACAATGGAGAAAAAACGACCCAAAACCTATGGGATGCAGAAAAAGCAGTTCTAAGAGGGAAGTTTATAGCAATACAATACTACCTTAAGAAACAGGAAACATCTCAAATAAACAACTGAAGCTTGCACCTAAAGCAATTAGAGAAAGAAGAACAAAAAAAACCTAAAGTGAGCAGAAGGAAAGAAATCATAAAGATCAGATCAGAAATAAATGAAAAAGAAATGAAGGAAACCATAGCAAAGATTAATAAAAACTAAAAGCTGGTTGTTTGAGAAGATAAACAAAATTGATAAACCATTAGCCAGACTCATCAAGAAAAGAAGGGAGAAGACTCAGATCAATAGAATTAGAAATGAAAAAGGAGAAGTAACAACTGACACTGCAGAAATTCAAAAGATCATGAGAGATTACTAAAAGCAACTCTATGCCAATAAAATGGACAACCTGGGAGAAATGGACAAATTCTTAGAAATGCACAACCTGCCAAGACTGATTCAGGAAGAAATAGAAAATATGAACAGACCAATCACAAGCATGGAAATTGAAACTGTGATTAAAATCTTCCAACAAACCAAAGCCCAGGACCAGGTGGCTTCACAGGCGAATTCTATCAAACATTTAGAGAAGAGCTAACACCTATCCTTCTGAAACTCTTCCAAAATATATCACAGGGAAGAAACTCCCAAACACATTCTAACAGGCAACCATCACCCTGGTCCCAAAACCAGACAAGGATGTTGCAAAGAAAGAAAACTACAGGCCAATATCACTGATGAACAGAGATGCAAAAATCCTCAACAAAATACTAGCAAACAGAATCCAACAGCACATTAAAAGGATCATACACCATGATCAAGTGGGGTTTATTCCAGGAATGCAAGGATTCTTCAATATATGCAAATCAATCAACGTGATACACCATATTAACAAACTGAGGGAGAAAAATCATATGATCATCTCAATAGATGCAGAAAAAGCTTTCGACGAAATTCCATGCCCATTTATGATAAAAACCCTGAAGAAAGTAGATACAGAGGGAACTTTCCTCAACATAATAAAGGCCATATATGACAAACCCACAGCCCACACTGTCCTCAATAGTGAAAAACTGAAAGCATTTTCACTAAGATCAGGAACAAGACAAGGTTGCCCACTCTCACCACTATTATTCAACATAGTTTTGGAAGTTTTAGCCATAGCAATCAGAGGAGAAAAGGAAATAAAAGGAATCCAAATTGGAAAAGAAGAAGTAAAGCTGTCACTGTTTGCAGATGATATGATACTCTACATAGAGAATCCTAAAGATTCTACCAGAAAACTACTAGAGCTAAACAATGAGTTTGGTAAAGTAGCAGGATACAAAATTAATGCACAGAAATCTCTAGCAATCCTATGCACTAATGATGAAAAATCTGAAAGTAAAATTAAGAAAACACTCCCATTTACCATTGCAACAAAGAGGAAAAAAAATCTAGGAATAAACCTACCTAAGGAGACAAAAGACCTGTATGCAGAAAATTATAAGACACTGATGAAAGAAATTAAAGATGATACAAATAGATGAAGAGATATACAATGTTCTTGGATTGGAAGAATCAACATTGTGAAAATGACTCTACTACCCAAAGCAATCTACAGATTCAATGCAATCCCTATCAAAATACCAATGGCATTTTTCACAGAACTAGAAGAAAATACTTCACAATTTGTATGGAAACACAAAAGACCCAGAATAGCCAAAACAACCTTGAGAATGAAAAACTGAGCTGGAGGAATCAGGCTCCCTGACTTCATACTATACTACAAAGCTACAGTAATCAAGAGAGTATGGTACTGGCACAAAAACAGAAAGATAGATCAATGGAACAGCATAGAAAGCCCAGAGATAAACGCATGCACATATGCTCACCTTATCTTTGATAAAGGAGGCAGGAATGTACAGTGGAGAAAGGACAGCCTCTTCAATAATTGGGGCTGGGGAAACTGGACAGGTACATGTAAAAGTATGAGATTAGATCACTCCCTAACACCATACACTAAAATAAGCTCAAAATGGATTAAAGACCTAAATATCAGGCCAGAAACTATCAAACTCGTAGAGGAAAACATAGGCAGAACACTCTATGACATAAATCACAGCAAGATCCTTTTGGACACACCTCCTAGAGAAATGGAAATAAAAACAAATATATACAAATGGGACCTAATGAAACTTCAAAGGTTTTGCACGGTAAAGAAACCATAAAAAAGAGGAAAAGACAACCCTCAGAATGGGAGAAAATATTTGCAAATGAAGCAACTGACAAAGGGTTAATCTCCAAAATTTACAAGCATCTCATGCAGCTCAATAGCAAAAAAACAAACAACCCAATCCAAATATGGGCAGAAGACCTAAATAGACATTTATCCAAAGAAGATATACAGACTGCCAAGAAACACATGAAAGAATGCTCAACCTCATTAATCATTAGAGAAATGCAAGTCAAAACTACAATGAGATATCCTCTCACACCAGTCAGAATGGCCATCATCAAGAAATCTAGAAACAATAAATGCTGGAGAGGGTGTGGAGAAAAGGGAACACTCTTGCACTGCTGGTGGGAATGTGAATTGGTACAGCCACTATGGAGAACAGTATGGAGGTTCTTTTAAAAACTACAAATAGATCTACCATATGACCTAGCAATCCCACTACTGGGCACATACCCTGAGAAAACCATAATTCAAAAAGGGTCATGTTCATTGGTAGCTCTATTTACAATAGCCCTGAGGTGGAAACAACCTAAGTGTCCCTCACTGGATGAATGGATAAAGAAGATGTGGAACATATATACAATGGAATATTACTCAGCCATAAAAGGAAACGAAACTTATCTATTTTTGATGAGGTGGATGGACCTAGAGTCTCTCATACAGAGTGAAGTAAGTCAGAAAGAGAAAAACATATACCAAATTCTAACATATATATGGAATTTAAGAAAAAATAAATGTCATGAAGAACCTAGTGTTAAGATGGAATAAAGACACAGACCTACTAGAGAATGGACTTGAGGATATGGGGAGGGGGAAGGGTAAGCTGTGACAAAGTGAGAGATTGGCTTGGACATATATACACAACCAAACATAAAATAGATAGCTAGTGGGAAGCAGCCACATAGCACGGGGAGATCAGCTCCGTGCTTTGTGACCAACTAGAGGGGTGGGATAGGGAGTGTGGGAGGGAGGGAGACGCAAGAGGGAAGAGATATGGGAACATATGTATATGTATAACTGATTCACTTTGTTATAAAGCAGAGACTAACACACCATTGTAAAGCAATTATACTCCAATAAAGATGTAAAAAAATAATAATAAAGTTAAATGCTTAGAATATACTACACACTTTTCAAGTGTTTGTAATAATAATAATTACTATTATTATCATTATGATTATGCAACCTTTCTCTTTTCACTTTTTATTCCTTGAAGGCCTTTCTGTGGCAGTAAAGAAACTCTACCTCATTCTTTTTAATGGCTGCAGAGAATTCTATCAGCTAGATGCATCATGATTGATGTGGATCATCCTATAGACATTTTTAAGTTGTTGCCATTTTTTCAGTTTATAAACAATGCAGCTTTGATTATCCTTGTCCATTCAACTTTGTACAGTTATCAGTTTCTAGAAGTGAAATTGCTTAATAAAAGAGTACTTTTTAAAAACATTAATAGAATGAACAAATTGATCTGCAAAGAGGTTGTACCAATTTTATATTACCACTAACACTGTATGAAAAGGAAATTTCCTTTTATAAAGTCAGATGGTGATAATGGAAAGCAATGAAAGAGGCCAGATAATAGTTCAAGTGCTACTCTATGGAGTATGAAATGCCAGGTACAAATTTCTGCAACAAATCAATTGCAATTACACAAAATGAAATGAAAATAAATCTCCCAAACAAAAAGTCTATTTTGTCTGATATAAGTATTGCTATTCTGACTTTATTTTGATTTCCATTTGCATAGAGTACTTTTTCCATGCCCTCTCTTTCAATCTGTGTGCATCTTTAGATTTGAAGTGAGTCTCTTGTAGGTAGCATATATATGGGTCTTGGTTGTATCCATTCTGCCTCTCTATGTCTTTTGGTTGGAGCATTTAGTCCATTTACATTTAAAGTAATTATTGATAGGTTTGTACTTATTGCCATTTTGCTAATTGTTTGGGGGTTGCTTTTGCACTTTTTATTTGATCCTTTCTTCTTTTGTCCTCTTCTCTTGTGATTTGTTTGAATATCTTTATTGCTATGATTCGATTCCTTTCTTTCTGTGTGTCTATTTTAGATATTTTGTTTGTGGTTGCCATGAATTTTATATATGTATGATTATTTCAAGTTGCTGATCTCTGAATTAAATAGCATTTTAACAGGCTTGCATTTTCCTTCCCTCTCCCATGATTAGTGTTTCATCATCATATTTTACATCTGTTTGTGTGTGTATCCTTAACTACTTATTGCAAATATAGATGATTTGACTACTTTTGTCTTTTAACCTTCCCACTACCTTTGTACATCATTGATTTACCACCTTTACTATATAGATACCTTTTTTCCATTCATAATTTTCATGTTTCTAGTTTTGGCCTTTTCTATTTTGCTTAGAGAAATCCCTTTAATATTATAAAGCTGGTTTGGTGGTGATGAACTCTTTTAGCTTTTGCTTGTCTGTAAACCTTTTAATCTCTCCATCAAAACTGAATGAAAACCTTGACAGGTAGTGTAGTCTTGGTTGTAGGTTTTTCCCTTTCTTTCCTTAAAATACATCATGCTACTTCCTTCTGACCTGAAGAGTTTCTGCTGAAAAGTCAGCTGGTAGCCTTATGGGAGTTCCCTTGTATTTAACTTGTTGGTTTTCCCTTGCTGCTTTTAATATTCTCTCTGTATCTTTAATTTTTGCCATTTTAATTGCAATGTGTCTTTTTTAGCTCCTCTTTGGGTTGATTCTGTTTGGGATTCTCTGTGCTTCCTGCACCTTGATGTCTGTTTCATTTCCAAGGTTAGGGAAGTTTTTAGCTATTATGTCTTCAAATATGTTCTCAGCACCTTTCTCTCTTTCTTCTTCTGGGACCCATATAAGCAAATGTCAGTATGCTTTATGTTGTCCCAGATGTCTCTTAAACTGCCCTCATTTCTTTTTGTTCCCTTTTCTTCTGTTCAGCTTCAGTGAGTTCCACTACTATGTCTTCCAGCCTGCTGATCTGTTCCTCTGTATCATCTAATCTACAGTTGGTTCCTTCTAGTGTATTTTTCGCTTACTGTATTCTTCATCTCGTTTCAGTTCTTCTTTCTATTCTCTATCTCTTCATTAAAAACTCTAACTTATCCCTCTGTTCATCCATTCTTCCAAGTTCTTTGATCATTTCTACAATGGTTACCTTGAACTCGTCATTGGGATTACCTATCTCCACTTAGAGTAGTTTTTCTTCTGGAATTTTATCTTGTGCTTTTGTTGAGAACATGTTCCTCTGTCACCTCATTTTTCCTAATTTGCTGGTTTGATTTCTATGTATCTGGTAGGTTGTTTACATTTCCCAACCTTGGAGAAGTGACCCTTTGTAGGAGACGTCCTATGCAACACAACAGCGCACACCTCTCTGGTCACCAAATCTAAATGCTCTAGTGGTGCCCCATATGTGGGTTACATGGGTCCTTCTTTTGTGGAAGACCAACTGCTGTCATTGGTCTGGTAGGCGTTTTTGGTCCCTGGTCCGATTGCTTGCCAGACCCTGCCTTGTGTGGGGACTGCTGGCCACTGGTTGGAGTGGCCAGGTCACAAGGTGGCTGTCTCTGGAAACCTGTGGTCTTCTGGGGTATTGCTGGTTCACTGGCTGGCAGAGGTAGTTCTGGGGTAGGTGTTTAAGGGCTCAGGGTTTCCAGACCTAGTGTCATCCTGCTATGAGGCCAGCTCCTGACATGGCTGTCTGTGGTTTCTGGGATGTCCCAAAGCTGGTGCTGGTCCACTCACCATGTGAGATGTGCTTGATCCCAGCCTAGCTGGCTGAGAAGTTCAAGGTATCTTGGAGCTGGTGTTGGCCTGCTGGTGTGTTGTCTTGGTCCTGACAAGGTACACTGTGAGTATACATTGGTCCTGGGGCTGGTGTCTGCCTGCTGTTGGGGAGGGCCAGTTCCTGACACAACTGACTGTGGATTCTGGGGTGTCTCAAAGCTTGTATCTGCCCACTGGTTGACGGGACTAGATCCTGAGGTGGCTGGTTGAAGGGCACAGTGTGTCTCAGTACTGGTGTTGGCATGCTGGTGGGTGAGGCAGGTACTCAGGGGGTTCTGGGGTTGTTCTGGCCTGTTGGGGGGTGGGCTGTGTCCTACCATCTCAGGCTATGGGGCTGCACTAGTTCTGGGGCTGGTATTCAACCACCAGTGTGCAGAATCAGGTCTCAGGGGAACACAGGTCTGGTTCCTACTAACCTGTGGATAAAGCTGGGTCCTGGGGCTAATGCTAGCCCTCTGGTAGGTGGAGCTGGGTCCTAGGGTCTCTGGTTGCAGGGCTCTGGGGTTCCCAGTGTTGGTGTGTCAGCCCACTGGTGGGTGGGGCTGGGGCCCAGAGGGTCCTGGTGCTAGGGTTTGCCCACTGGTGTGTGGGGCCAGGCCCTGGACAGGGCAATATCCTGGGGTGGCTGTGAGCTCAGGGTGTCTTAAGGAAGCCTTTCTGCTGGGTGGTGGGGTTTTGTGTCCCCACCCCACTAGTTGCTTGACATGAAGCATCCAAGTACTGGTCCTGACGGGCTGGCAGGTAGGCCCAGGTCCCAGTGTTAATAAGCTAAAGGGATTGCAAAATGGCCCTTGCCAGCATCAGGTCTACGTGGTAGAATAAGCTCCCCAAAGTGGCTGCCACTAATTTCTGTGTCCCAGGGTGAACTCCTGTTTCCTCTTGCCTCTCTGAGAGACTCCCCAAGATCAGCAGGTGGGATTACTGCAGAATGCTTTCAAATTAATGCTTCAGCCCATGGTCCCAGGGTGTGTGAGATTTTGTGTGTGCCCTTTAAGAATTGAGTCTCTATTTCCCACATCCCTCTGGGTCTCCCTAAAGTAAGCCCTGCTGGCCTTCAAAGAAAATTTCTGGAAGTTCATCTTCCCAGTGCAGGATCACCAGGCTGTGGATCCTGTTGCAGGGCTCAGACCCATTGCTCCTTGGGGAAGTCTCTGCAGTTGTAATTATCCTCACATGTGTGGGTCACCAACCTGGAGGTATGGGTCTTGACTATTCCACAATTCCATTCTTCCTACCTGTCTCAACTGTGGTGCCTTCTTTACATCTTTAGTTGTAGAAGATCCTTTCTGCTAGATTAAGGTCTTTGTCATCAATAGTTGCTCCGTAAACAGTTGAAATTTTAGTGTGAAGGAGGTGAGCTCAGGATCTTCCTGCTCCTACATCTTGACCAAGCTCCAGCTGAGAACACACTTTTTTATTAATTTATTTTTTTTCAATTTTTTAAGGTTTGTATTATTTCTCAGAACATGGTGTATCCTGATCAATGTTCCATGTGCATCAAAAAGAAAATAGATGCTGCTATTTTGGGCCTAGAGTATTCTATGAATGACAATTAGGTCAAGTTGGTTGATAGTTCTGTTCAAGGCATCCATATTTTTACTGAATTTCTGCCTACTTGTTCTTTCAGCTAATGCGAGAAGAGTATTGAAGTTCCAACTATTATTGTGGATTTATCCGTTTCTCTCTTCAGATCTATTAGCTTTTGCTGCACATATTTGGAAGTTTGTGTATGTGTGAAGGTTCATACACATTTAAGATTGTTATGTCTTCTTGGAGAATGGACCTCTTTTTCATTGGTAATGCTCCACTTTATCCCTGACAGTATTGTTGTTCTGAAGTCTAATTTATTTGAATAAATATGATGACCTCAGCTTTCTTTTGGTTACTGTTTTCATGACATCTCTCAAATTTATAACTTTTAACCCAAGTTTTCTCAACCTCGGTACTAATGAAATTTAGGGACAAATCATTTTTTGTTGTGGGGGATTGTCCTGTCCACTTTAGGATATTTAGCAGTGTCCCTGGCATCTACCCACTAGATGTGAGTAGCACCTCCTCGTTTTGAAAACCAAAAATGTCTTCAAACATTGCCAACTGTAGCCTCGTGAACAAAATTACCCCACTCTCCTTTATAACTATTGTTTTAACCTATGTCTTTTTATTTAAAGTATATTTCTTAGAGACCTTATAGATCTTACTTCGATCTTGCTTTTTTTCCCCAAATCTATTAACAGAGATTATTTAGGCCATTCACATTTAAGTGATTATTCATATCGTTGGGTTTAAATCTATCTTCTTACTGCATGTTTTCTACTTTTTCAATTTGTCTTCTTTTTTCCCCTCTTCTCTTTCCTTTATGGATTTAATTTTATGATTTCTCTTCACCTCCTCTATTGACTTCTTATTATTTAAACCTCTTACTTTATACTTCCCCTGTAATGTAACAATCTTATATATGTATATTCCCAATTCTTCCCTTCCATCCTTTTGCCGTTGTTGTCATACATGTC